>NC_091282.1:1076716254-1077023004 GCF_032444005.1 Ranitomeya imitator | reverse complement strand
CAAAAGCGTCTGCTCGCTGCTGCCCAGCACTGGCTTCAATAGCAGAAGCAGGAAAAGCAGCAGTAATCCTATGCACATAGACTGAGCAAGACGCTGGGAACGTCTCTGCTGAGCAGACTCCACTGCGGCTGGAGAAGAATGGGAGACCACAGCAGAGATGGTTTGAGATTCCCCCTGTGCAGAGGCAGGAACTCGACACCTAACAGATAGATATATGGATAGTTAGATACAGTACAGAGCAAAAGTTTGGACACACCTTTTCATTTAAAGATTTTTCTGTATTTTCATAACTATGAAAAATGTACATTCATAGTTACATAGTTATTAAGATTGAAGGAAGACTTTAAGTCCATCTAGTTCAACCCATAGCCTAACCTAACATGCCCTAACATGTTGATCCAGAGGAAGGCAAAAAAAACCATGTGGCAACGAGTAAGCTCCACATTGGGGAAACAAATTCCTTCCCGACTCCACATACGGCAATCAGACTAATTCTCTGGATCAACGCCCTATCAAGGAATCTAATATATATAACCTGTAACATTATACTTTTCCAGAAATGTATCCAGTCCCCTCTTAAATTTAAGTAACGAATCACTCATTACAACATCATATGGCAGAGAGTTCCATAGTCTCACTGCTCTTACAGTAAAGAATCCGCATCTGTTATTATGCTTAAACCTTCTTTCCTCCAGACGTAGAGGATGCCCGCTTGTCCCTGTCTCAGGTCTATGATTAAAAGATCATCAGAAAGGTCTTTGTACTGTCCCCTCATATGTTTATACATTAAAATAAGATCACCCCTTAGTCTTCGTTTTTCCAAACTAAATAGCCCCAAGTGTAATAACCTATCTTGGTATTGCAGATCCCCCAGTCCTCTAATAATCTTGGTCGTTCTTTTCTGCACCCACTCCAGTTCAACTATGCCTTTCTTATACTCCAGAGACCAGAACTGTGCACAGTATTCTAAGTGTGGTCGAACTAGTGACTTGTATAGAGGTAAAATTATGTTCTCCTCATGAGCATCTATGCTTCTTTTAATGCATCCCATTATTTTATTTGCCTTAGTATCAGCTGCCTGACTCTGGCCACTGAATATGAGTTTGTCATCCACCCATACACCCAGGTCTTTCTCATTGATTGTTTTGCCCAGAGTTTTAGAATTAAGCACATAGTTATAAATCTTATTACTTCTATCCAAGTGCATGACCTTACATTTATCCCCATTAAAGCTCATTTGCCATTTATCAGCCCAAGCTTCTAGTTTACATAAATCATCCTGTAATATAAAATTGTCCTCCCCTGTATTGATTACCCTGCAGAGTGTCATCTGCAAATATTGAAATTCTGCTCTGAATGCCCCCTACAAGGTCATTAATCAATATGTTAAAAAGAAGAGGGCCCAATACTGACCCCTGTGGTACCCCACTGCTAACCGCGACCCAGTCCGAGTTTGTTACATTAATAACCATCCTTTGTTTCCTATCCCTGAGCCAGCTCTCAACCCACTTGCACATATTTTCCCCTATCCCCATTATTCTCATTTTAAGTATCAACCTTTTGTGTGGCACCATATCAAAAGCTTTTGAAAAGTCCATATACACTACATCTACTGGGTTCCCTTGGTCCAGTCCGGAACTTACCTCTTCATAGAAACTGATCAAATTAGTCTGACATGAACGGTCCCTAGTAAACCCGTGCTGATACTGGGTCATGAGGTTATTCCTCTTCAGATACTCCAGCATAGCAACCCTTAGAATGCCCTCCAGGATATTACCCACAGTAGAGGTTAAGCTTACTGGCCTATAATTACCGAGTTTAGTTTTTGTCCCCTTTTTGAATATTGGCACCATATTTGCTATATGCCAGTCCTGTGGTACAGACCCTGTTATTATGGACTCTCTAACCCCTTTCTGACCTCGGACGGGATAGTACGTCCGAGGTCAGATCCCCTGCTTTGATGCAGGGCTCCGCGGTGAGCCCGCATCAAAGCCGGGACATGTCAGCTGTTTTGAACAGCTGACATGTGCCCGTAATAGGCGCGGGTAGAATCGCGATCTTCCCGCACCTATTAACTAGTTAAATGCCGCTGTCAAACGCAGACAGCGGCATTTAATTACCACTTCCGTCCGGGCGGCCGGAAATGACGTCATCGCCGACCCCCGTCACATGATCGGGGTCGGCGATGCGTCAGGATGGTGACCATAGAGGTCCTAGAGACCTCTATGGTTACTGATCACCGATGGCTGTGAGCGCCACCCTGTGGTCGGCGCTCACAGCACACCTCCATTTCTGCTACATAGCAGCGATCAGCAGATCGCTGCTATGTAGCAGAGGCGATCGAGTTGAGCCTGCTTCTAGCCTCCCATGGAGGCTATTGAAGCACGGCAAAAGTAAAAAAAAATAGTTAAAAAAAATGTGAAAAAAATAAAAAAAATATAAACGTTTAAATCACCCCCCTTTCGCCCCAATCAAAATAAATCAATAAAAAAAATCTAATCTACACATATTTGATATCGCCACGCACAGAATCGCCCGATCTATCAATTAAAAAAAAGCAATAACCTGATCGCTATAAGGCGTAGCAAGAAAAAAATTCGAAACGCCAGAATTACGTTTTTTAGGTCGCCGTGACATTGCATTGAAATGAAATAACGAGCAATAAAAAAAACGTATCTGCACCAAGATGCTATAATTAAAAGTGTCATCTTGGCATGCAAAAAATAAGCCCTCAGCCGACCCCAGATCACGAAAAATGTAGACGCTACGAGTATCGGAAAATGGCGCAATTTTTTTTTTTTTTTTAGCAAAGTTTGGAATTTTTTTTCACCACTTAGATAAAAAATAACGTAGTCATGTTAGGTGTCTATGAACTCGTACTGACCTGGAGAATCATAATGCCAGGTCAGTTTTAGCATTTAGTGAACCTAGCAAAAAAGCCAAACAAAAAACAAGTGTGGGATTGCACTTTTTTTGCAATTTCACCGCACTTGGAATTTTTTTCCCGTTTTCTAGTACATGACATGCTAAAACCAATGATGTCGTTCAAAAGTACAACTCGTCCTGCAAAAAATAAGCCCTCACATGGCCAAATTGACGGAAAAATAAAAAAGTTATGGCTCTGGGAAGGAGGGGAGTGAAAAACGAACACGGAAAAACGAAAAATCCCAAGGTCATGAAGGGGTTAAAGATTAAAAATAAGGGTCTATCAATGACTGTACCTAATTCCTGCAGTACTCGGGGGTGTATCCCATCCGGGCCCAGAGATTTGTCAATTTTAGTGATTTTTAGATGCCACCGTACTTCCTGCTGGGTTAAGCAGGTGACACTTAGGCTGCCGTCACACTATCAGTATTTGGTCAGTATTTTACCTCAGTATTTGTAAGCCAAAACCAGGAGTGGAACAATTAGAGGAAAAGTATAATAGAAACATATGCACCACTTCTGCATTTATCACCCACTCCTGGTTTTGGCTACAAATACTGAGGTAAAATACTGACCAAATACTGCTAGTGTGACAGCAGCCTTAATGTGGAATTGTTGTTATCACTGATCATATTGTCTGCCATGGGATTTTCTTTTGTAAATACTGATGAAAAAAAGTCATTTAGCATATTGGCTTTTTCGTCATCCTCATCCACCATTTCACCAAGACTATTTTTAAGGGGGCCAACGCTATCATTTTTTAGTTTCTTACTATTTACGTAGTTAAAGAATATTTTGGGATTATTTTTACTCTCTCTGGCAATGAGTCTCTCTGTCTCAATATTTGCTGCTTTGATTTGCTTTTTACAGACTTTATTTAATTTTCTGTATTTATTTAATGCCTCATCACTACCTACTTCCTTTAACCCCTTCCCGACCTTTGACGCCACGTAGGCGTCATGAAAGTCGGTGCCAATCCGACCCATGACGCCTATGTGGCGTCATGGAAAGATCGCGTCCCTGCAGGCCGGGTGAAAGGGTTAACTCCCATTTCACCCGATCTGCAGGGACAGGGGGAGTGGTAGTTTAGCCCAGGGGGGTGGCTTCACCCCCTCGTGGCTACGATCGCTCTGATTGGCTGTTGAAAGTGAAACTGCCAATCAGAGCGAATTGTAATTTTTCACTTATTATAACGGGTGAAATATTACAATCCAGCCATGGCCGATGCTGCAATATCATCGGCCATGGCTGGAAATACTAATGTGCCCCCACCCCACCCCACCGATCGCCCCCCCAGCCCCCCGATCTGTCCGGTACACTGCTCCGGCTCCCCTCCGTCCTGTGCTCCGCTCCCCCCATGCTTTTGTCCACTCCCCCCGTGCTTCAATCACCCCCCCGTGGTCCGATCACCCCCCCTGCACTCCGATCCACCCCCCTCCGTGCTCCGTTCCACCCCCCTGTGCTCCGTTCCACCCCCCGTGCTCCGTTCTACCCCCCCGTGCTCCGTTCCACCCCTCCCGCGCTCCGATTCACCCTCCCCATGCTCCGATCCCCCCCCGTGCTCCCCCACACCCTATCATACTTACCGATCCTGCCGGAGTCCGTCCGTCTTCTCCCCGGGCGCCACCATCTTTCAAAATGGCGGGCGCATGCGCAGTGCACCTGCCGAATCTGCCGGCCGGCAGATTCGTTCCAAAGTGCATTTTGATCACTGAGATATAATCTATCCCAGTGATCAAAATAAAAAAAATTATAAATGCCCCCCCCCCCCTTGTCACCCCCATAGGTAGGGACAATAAAAAAATTAAGAATTTTTTTTTTCCACTAATGTTAGAATAGGGTTAGGGTTAGGGGTAGGGTTAGGGTTAGGGGTAGGGTTAGGGTTAGGGCTAGGGTTAGGGGTAGGGTTAGGGGTAGGGTTAGGGTTAGGGGTAAGGTTAGGGTTAGGGGTAGGGTTAGGGGTAGGGTTAGGGCTAGGTTTAGGGTTAGGGTTAGGGCTAGGGGTAGGGCTAGGGGTAGGGTTAGGGGTAGGGCTAGGGGTAGGGTTAGGGGTAGGGGTAGGGTTAGGGGTAGGGTTAGGGCTAGGGGTAGGGTTAGGGGTAGGGTTAGGGTTAGGGTTTCGGTATGTGCACACGTATTCTGGTCCTCTGCGGATTTTTCCGCTGCGGATTTGATAAATCCGCAGTGCTAAACCGCTGCGGATTTATGGCGGATTTACCGCGGTTTTTCTGCGCCTTTCACTGCGGTTTTACAACTGCGATTTTCTATTGGAGCAGTTGTAAAACCGCTGCGGAATCTGCACAAAGAAGTGACATGCTGCGGAATGTAAACCGCTGCGTTTCCGTGCAGTTTTTCCGCAGCATGTGTACAGCGATTTTTGTTTCCCATAGGTTTACATTGAACTGTAAACTCATGGGAAACTGCTGCGGATCCGCAGCGTTTTCCGCAGCGTGTGCACATACCTTTAGAATTAGGCCATGTGCACACGGTGCGGATTTGGCTGCGGATCCGCAGTGGATTGGCCGCTGCGGATTCGCAGCAGTGTTCCATCAGGTGTACAGTACCATGTAAACATATGGAAACCAAATCCGCTGTGCCCATGGTGCGGAAAATACCGCGCGGAAACGCTGCATTGTATTTTCCGCAGCATGTCAATTCTTTGTGCGGATTCCGCAGCGTTATACACCTGTTCCTCAATAGGAATCCGCAGGTGAAATCCGCACAAAAAACACTGGAAATCCGCGGAAAATCCGCAGGTAAAACGCAGTGCCTTTTACCTGCAGATTTTTAAAAAATGATGCTGAAAAATCTCACACGAATCCGCAACGTGGGCACATAACCTTAGGGTTAGGGTTGGAATTAGGGTTGTGGTTAGGGGTGTGTTGTGGTTAGGGTTGTGATTAGGGTTATGGCTACAGTTGGGATTAGGGTTAGGGGTGTGTTGGGGTTAGTGTTGGAGGTAGAATTGAGGGGTTACCACTGTTTAGGCACATCAGGGGTCTCCAAACGCAACATGGCGCCACCATTGATTCCAGCCAATCTCGTATTCAAAAAGTCAAATGGTGCTCCCTCAATTCCGAGCCCTGACGTGTGCCCAAACAGTGGTTTACCCCCACATATGGGGTACCAGCATACTCAGGATAAACTGCGCAACAATTACTGGGGTCCAATTTCTCCTGTTACCCTTGTGAAAATAAAAAAATGCTTGCTAAAACATCGTTTTTGAGGAAAGAAAAATGATTTATTATTTTCACTAGAGTTGAGCGACCTTGACCTTTTTAGAGTCGAGCCGGGTTTCGCGAAACCCGACTATCTCAAAAGTCGGGTCGAGTGAAATCGGCCGATTATGACGTAAAGTCGGGATCGACCGAAACACGAAACCCAATGCAAGTCAATGGGGCAGCATAGTCGGCAGTGAGTGGGGGCCAGGAAAACACCTAGAGTGCCCATTTTAATGTCAAAACCATCCATTCTTCTTAATGAAGCTTGTCAAGCGTAATTTACCTTATATTAATTGGAAGGTATTTGAAATTGGGGGTCATTTGGCTAAAGTTGTGGTGGGTAGGGCTGGTTCAAGTAATTAGTGGGCCCAGGAAATCTGGACCACGTCACGGCAGTGGAGCAGGGAGAGGTAAGTATTTCAACTTTGCAAGTGCTGTGAACCTGAGCAAGCAGGGGGGGCCCACTCGTTGGCATTGGCACTGGCACAGGGCCCCTCAAAGTACAGCGGTGTGTTTGCACGACGGGGGCGCCTCCCACCGGCAGCAACACTTTTGCGTACTATGAGAGGCCCTGTGCCAGTGACGTCGCCAACTAGTATTCCTCCCCCCACCTGATGAAGGAACCTGCACTTTCATCTGCACCTTCCTCTTTGTCCCCGTGTAAGGTGGTATGGTATGCGGGAAGAGCAACCTGACTTTCAGCAGGGTCACAATGTTGTTGTGTAGCGTGCACGGGGAATGTTGCGTTATGGGTCAATGTACCAGCAGACTCATCTATCACTGGCTGGGCAATGGGCAGGATGAGGAGGAAACACAGATATAGGCCCAAAGAATAAAGTTGGCTAAATGCAGTTCAAAATTGGTAACACAGGAATAACCAGGGGGCATTGCAGTGGAGGACAACTGGAATGAGAGGCTGACACAGAGAGTAGGCCCAAATCAGTAAGTAGTCGAAATGCAGTTCAAAATTGGCAACCGTAGTAAACAGGCGGCACCCAACTAGTAGGCCAAATGCAGTCTAACATTAACAACTACTTAACGAGCGCCTGAAAACGGAATTTCAGGACAGGAAACCAGGAGAACAGCAAGGAGCGGCAGACACTGTTAGTAGGCCCCAAACCAACTAGTACGCCAAATGCAGTTGTTCCATTTAACCACAATTTAACGAGAGCCTGAAGATAGAAGCTCAGGAAAGGCAACCTGGAGAACACCTTGGAGTGGAAAACACCATCTCTCTCCACCCCATACCCATTTTGTAGGCCTAATGCAGTGTAGTTTTCTACAACTACTAAATGAGAGTCGGAAGACCGAAGCAATGGCAAGGAAACCTGGGGAACACCTTGGAGTGTAACACACCATCTCTCTCCACCCGATACCCATTTTGTAGGCCTAATGCAGTGTAGTTTTCTACAACTACTAAACGAGAGTCGGAAGATCGAAGCAATGGCGAGGAAACCTGGAGAACACCTTGGAGTGTAACACACCATCTCTCTCCACCCCATAGCCAATTTGGAGGCCTAATGCAGTGTAGTTTCCAACAACTACTAAACGAGAGCATTAAGATCGAAGCTCTGGAAAGGCAACCTGGAGAACACCTTGGAGTGTAACACACCATCTCTCTCCACCCGATACCCATTTTGTAGGCCTAATGCAGTGTAGTTTTCTACAACTACTGAACGAGAGTCGGAAGACCGAAGCAATGGCAAGGAAACCTGGGGAACACCTTGGAGTGTAACACACCATCTCTCTCCACCCGATACCCATTTTGTAGGCCTAATGCAGTGTAGTTTTCTACAACTACTAAACGAGAGTCGGAAGACCGAAGCAATGGCAAGGAAACCTGGGGAACACCTTGGAGTGTAACACACCATCTCTCTCCACCCGATACCCATTTTGTAGGCCTAATGCAGTGTAGTTTTCTACAACTACTAAACGAGAGTCGGAAGACCGAAGCAATGGCAAGGAAACCTGGGGAACACCTTGGAGTGTAACACACCATCTCTCTCCACCCGATACCCATTTTGTAGGCCTAATGCAGTGTAGTTTTCTACAACTACTAAACGAGAGTCTGAAGACCGAAGCAATGGCAAGGAAACCTGGGGAACACCTTGGAGTGTAACACACCATCTCTCTCCACCCGATACCCATTTTGTAGGCCTAATGCAGTGTAGTTTTCTACAACTACTAAACGAGAGTCGGAAGACCGAAGCAATGGCAAGGAAACCTGGGGAACACCTTGGAGTGTAACACACCATCTCTCTCCACCCGATACCTATTTTGTAGGCCTAATGCAGTGTAGTTTTCTACAACTACTAAACGAGAGTCGGAAGACCGAAGCAATGGCAAGGAAACCTGGGGAACACCTTGGAGTGTAACACACCATCTCTCTCCACCCGATACCCATTTTGTAGGCCTAATGCAGTGCAGTTTTCTACAACTACTAAACGAGAGTCGGAAGACCGAAGCAATGGCAAGGAAACCTGGGGAACACCTTGGAGTGTAACACACCATCTCTCTCCACCCCATAGCCAATTTGGAGGCCTAATGCAGTGTAGTTTCCAACAACTACTAAACGAGAGCATTAAGATCGAAGCTCTGGAAAGGCAACCTGGAGAACACCTTGGAGTGTAACACACCATCTCTCTCCACCCGATACCCATTTTGTAGGCCTAATGCAGTGTAGTTTTCTACAACTACTGAACGAGAGTCGGAAGACCGAAGCAATGGCAAGGAAACCTGGGGAACACCTTGGAGTGTAACACACCCTCTCTCTCCACCCGATACCCATTTTGTAGGCCTAATGCAGTGTAGTTTTCTACAACTACTAAACGAGAGTCGGAAGACCGAAGCAATGGCAAGGAAACCTGGGGAACACCTTGGAGTGTAACACACCATCTCTCTCCACCCGATACCCATTTTGTAGGCCTAATGCAGTGTAGTTTTCTACAACTACTAAACGAGAGTCGGAAGACCGAAGCAATGGCAAGGAAACCTGGGGAACACCTTGGAGTGTAACACACCATCTCTCTCCACCCGATACCCATTTTGTAGGCCTAATGCAGTGTAGTTTTCTACAACTACTAAACGAGAGTCGGAAGACCGAAGCAATGGCAAGGAAACCTGGGGAACACCTTGGAGTGTAACACACCATCTCTCTCCACCCGATACCCATTTTGTATGCCTAATGCAGTGTAGTTTTGTACAACTACTAAACGAGAGTCGGAAGACCTAAGCAATGGCAAGGAAACCTGGGAAACACCTTGGAGTGTAACACACCATCTCTCTCCACCCCATACCCAATTTGTAGGCCTAATGCAGCCTACTTTCCGACAACTACTAAACGAGAGCATGAAGATCGAAGCTCAGGAAAGGCAACCTGGGGAACACCTTGGAGTGTAACACACCCTCTCTCTACACCACGGAAGGGCTGATTCTTAGGAAGGAAGGCTGTCGGAAAGAAGCAGGGCGCGTCCGAGGGTGATTATATTCTTATTAGGTATATACTCACCCTCGGACGCGCCCTGCTTCTTTATTTGTAATGAATGTTTATTTGCAATGTGGTTTTGACTTACTCTATTTTTTTGGTAAATAGTGATTTTATTATTTTCATTGTTTTGCATCTTCTTGGCAATAATATAAAGAAGACGCGACAGGACAACACTCGGTGGATGCCATATCTGTGTTTTAAATTGAAAAAAACTTTCAGTTAACTACTTGCAGGAGAAAGTTATTGTAGCTGGTGGCCATTTTTAGTACTGTACCAGATTTTTGTTGTATGTGTTTGTTTTTAATGTTAAAATGTCTGCATTTGATATCTCTCCAGTATTTTCTTTTTTATAAGCAAAATACTTATTTTTATATTTTCTGATGTTGGTTCAAGGGGTACACGGGCAGCAGTAGACAGGTCAGTGGAGGCCTAGTGGAAGGAGGGACCGCAGACAGGCTTCGAAGGCCTAACATAATAAATTGGGCTGGCTGTAGGCAATTTAAAATTTGTTCCAGGGGAACACGGGCAGCAGTGGCCTGGTCTGTGTAGTAGTAGTGGAAAGAACGGGCCGCAGACAGGCTTCGAAGGCCTAACATAACAAAAATTGGGATGTAGGCAATTTACAATTGGTTCCATGGGAACACGGACAGCAGTAGACAGGTCAGTGGAGGCCTAGTGGAAGGAGGGACCGCAGACAGGCTTCGAAGGCCTAACATAATAAATTGGGCTTGCTGTCGGCAATTTTAAATTGGTTCCAGGGGAACACGGGCGGCAGTAGCCAGGTCAGTGTAGTAGTAGTGGAAAGAACGGGCCGCAGACAGGCTTCGAAGGCCTAACATAACAAAAGTTGGGCTGTAGGCAATTTAAAATTGGTTCCAGGGGAACACGGGCAGCAGTAGACAGGTCAGTGGAGGCCTAGTGGAAGGAGGGACCGCAGACAGGCTTCGAAGCCCTAACATAATAAATTGGGCTGGCTGTAGGCAATTTAAAATTGGTTCCAGGGGAACACGGGCAGCAGTAGACAGGTCAGTGGAGGCCTAGTGGAAGGAGGGACCGCAGACAGGCTTCGAAGGCCTAACATAATAAATTGGGCTGGCTGTAGGCAATTTAAAATTGGTTCCAGGGGAACACGGGCAGCAGTGGCCTGGTCAGTGTAGTAGTAGTGGAAAGAACGGGCCGCAGACAGGCTTCGAAGGCCTAACATAACAAAAATTGGGCTGTAGGCAATTTAAAATTGGTTCCAGGGGAACACGGGCAGCAGTAGACAGGTCAGTGGAGGCCTAGTGGAAGGAGTGACCGCAGACAGGCTTCGAAGGCCTAACATAAGAAAAATGTCAATACAATGGTATTGGCAGTGCCAGGCATTGAAGGATGTCAGCGCATAGACTAAACATTGGTGGAGCTGTGAGAGAAAATTTTGCAAGTGGTAGAGCACTGTTTGAGCTGGGGGGGGGACTGTCTTGTGGCCGGCGGTACAGGCCCAGGGCCCCTCATATTACAACGGTGTGTCTGACGTTGGGTGCGCACCACCACCGCCAGACACTTTATTGTACTATGAGGGACCTAGTGGCAGTGCCGTCGACCAAAAGCGGGCACACCCACCTCCTCAGACAAACAGTACTCTCACGGGTGCTGGCGCCAAGTGGCGATACCACGGCCCCGTGTGGGGACTTTGGCCATTTAGGGAGGTGTTAACATGTCGGATGCTGGACAATCAGGTGCTGCAAATTACGAGATTGGAAAAGTCGTTCAGAATAGTCCACAGGCAAGACCTTTACATAGGAAAGCTAGGTGTCAGCCGGGCAAGGTGGGGCAAAAGATTTCGAAATCCAGTTGTGGTTCATTTTAATGAAGGTTAGATCATCTACATTTTGGGTAGCCAGACGAGTCCTTTTTTCTGTTAGTATTGAACCTGCAGCACTGAATACTCTTTCTGATAGGACACTAGCTGCCGGGCAAGCAAGCTCCTGCAATGCATATTCTGCCAATTCTGGCCAGGTGTCTAATTTTGATGCCCAGTAATCAAATGGGAATGACGGTTGAGGGAGAACGTCGATAAGGGATGAAAAATAGTTAGTAACCATACTGGACAAATGTTGTCTCCTGTCACTTTGAATTGATGCTGCAGTACCTGTCCTGTCTGCGGTCATAGCAAAATCACTCCACAACCTGGTCAGAAAACCCCTCTGGCCAACGCCACTTCTGATTTCTGCCCCTCTAACACCTCTGGTCTGCTGGCCCCTGCAGCTCGTGTTAGAACGATCACGGGCGCTGTGTGCAGGGAATGCCAGAAGCAAACGGTCAACAAGAGTTGATTGTTTGGTTGCTAATATTAGTTCCAAGTTCTCATGTGGCATTATATTTTGCAATTTGCCTTTATAGCGAGGATCAAGGAGGCAGGCCAACCAGTAATCGTCATCGTTCATCATTTTTGTTATGCGTGTGTCCCTTTTGAGGATACGTAAGGCATAATCCGCCATGTGGCCCAAAGTTCCAGTTCTCAAATCTGTGGTTGTGCTTGGTTGAGGGGCAGTTTCAGGCAAATCCACGTCACTTGTGTCCCTCCAAAAACCAGAACCCGGCCTTGCCACGCCAACAATTTCCACTGGCCCCGGAAAAGCTTCCTCATTAATATATAATCATCCCCATCATCCTCCTCGTCCTCCTCCTCCTGTTCGCCCGCTACCTCGTCCTGTACACTGCCCTGGCCAGACAATGGCTGACTGTCATCAAGGCTTTCCTCTTCCTCAGCTGCAGACGCCTGATCCTTTATGTGCGTCAAACTTTGCATCAGCAGACGCATTAGGGGGATGCTCATGCTTATTATGGCGTTGTCTGCACTAACCAGCCGTGTGCATTCCTCAAAACACTGAAGGACTTGACACATGTCTTGAATCTTCGACCACTGCACACCTGACAACTCCATGTCTGCCATCCTACTGCCTGCCCTTGTATGTGTATCCTCCCACAAAAACATAACAGCCTGCCTCTGTTCACACAGTCTCTGAAGCATGTGCAGTGTTGAGTTCCACCTTGTTGCAACATCTATGATTAGGCGATGCTGGGGAAGGTTCAAAGAACGCTGATAGGTCTGCATACGGCTGGAGTGTACGGGCGAACGGCGGATATGTGAGCAAAGTCCACGCACTTTGAGGAGCTGGTCGGATAACCCCGGATAACTTTTCAGGAAGCACTGCACCACCAGGTTTAAGGTGTGAGCCAGGCAAGGAATGTGTTTCAGTTGGGAAAGGGATATGGCAGCCATGAAATTCCTTCCGTTATCACTCACTACCTTGCCTGCCTCAAGATCTACAGTGCCCAGCCACGACTGCGTTTCTTTCTGCAAGAACTCGGACAGAACTTCAGCGGTGTGTCTGTTGTCGCCCAAACACTTCATAGCCAATACAGCCTGCTGACGTTTGCCAGTAGCTGCCCCATAATGGGAGACCTGGTGTGCAACAGTGGCAGCTGCGGATGGAGTGGTTGTGCAACTGCGGTCTGTGGACGAGGTCTCGCTTCTACAGGAGGACGAGGAGGAGGAGGAGGGGGTGCGAACGGCTACAGCCAACTGTTTCCTAGACCGTGGGCTAGGCAGAACTGTCCCAAACTTGCTGTCCCCTGTGGACCCTGCATCCACCACATTTACCCAGTGTGCCGTGATGGACACGTAACGTCCCTGGCCATGCCTACTGGTCCATGCATCTGTTGTCAGGTGCACCTTTGTGCTCACAGATTGCCTGAGTGCATGGACGATGCGCTCTTTAACATGCTGGTGGAGGGCTGGGATGGCTTTTCTGGAAAAAAAGTGTTGACTGGGTAGCTCGTAGCGTGGTACAGCGTAGTCCATCAGGGCTTTGAAAGCTTCGCTTTCAACTAACCGGTAGGGCATCATCTCTAACGAGATTAGTCTAGCTATGTGGGCGTTCAAACCCTGTGTACGCGGATGCGAGGCTAAGTACTTCCTTTTTCTAACCATAGTCTCATGTAGGGTGAGCTGGACTGGAGAGCTGGAGATCGTGGAACTAGCGGGGGTGCCGGTGGACATGGCAGACTGAGAGACGGTGGGAGACGGTATTGTTGCCGCCGGTGCCCTAGATGCAGTGTTTCCTACTACGAAACTGGTGATTCCCTGACCCTGACTGCTTTGGCCTGGCAAAGAAACCTGCACAGATACTGCAGGTGGTGCAGAAAATGGTGGCCCTACACTGCCGGAAGGGATGTTGCGTTGATGACTAGCTTCATTGGCCGAGGGTGCTACAACCTTAAGGGACGTTTGGTAGTTAGTCCAAGCTTGCAAATGCATGGTGGTTAAATGTCTATGCATGCAACTTGTATTGAGACTTTTCAGATTCTGCCCTCTGCTTAAGGTAGTTGAATATTTTTGACAGATGACTTTGCGCTGATCAATTGGATGTTGTTTAAAAAAATGCCAGACTGCACTCTTTCTAGCATCGGATACCTTTTCAGGCATTGCAGACTGAGCTTTAACCGGATGGCCACGCTGTCCTCCAACAGGTTTTGACTTTGCCACGCGTTTTGGGCAAGATACGGGCCCGGCAGATGGAACCTGTTGCGATGTTGATGCCTGCTGCGGCCCCTCCTCCTCCGCTTCAGAACTGCTGCCGCCTGCACCCTGTTCCCCCAATGGCTGCCAATCGGGGTCAAGAACTGGGTCATCTATTACCTCTTCTTGTAGCTCGTGTGCAACTTCGTCTGTGTCACCGTGTCGGTCGGTGGTATAGCGTTCGTGATGGGGCAACATAGTCTCATCAGGGTCTGATTCTTGATCAGCACCCTGCGAGGGCAATGTTGTGGTCTGAGTCAAAGGACCAGCATAGTAGTCTGGCTGTGGCTGTGCATCAGTGCACTCCATGTCAGATTCAACTTGTAATGGGCATGGACTGTTAACTGCTTCACTTTCTAAGCCAGGGACGGTATGTGTAAAGAGCTCCATGGAGTAACCCGTTGTGTCGCCTGCTGCATTCTTCTCTGTTGTTGTTTTTGCTGAAGAGGACAAGGAAGCGACTTGTCCCTGACCGTGAACATCCACTAACGACGCGCTGCTTTGACATTTACCAGTTTCACGAGAGGAGGCAAAAGAGCTAGAGGCTGAGTCAGCAAGATAAGCCAAAACTTGCTCTTGCTGCTCCGGCTTTAAAAGCGGTTTTCCTACTCCCAGAAAAGGGAGCGTTCGAGGCCTTGTGTAGCCAGACGACGAACCTGGCTCCACAGCTCCAGACTTAGGTGCAATATTTTTTTTCCCACGACCACCTGATGCTCCACCACTACCACTACCCTCATTACCAGCTGACAATGAACGCCCCCGGCCACTACCTCTTCCACCAGACTTCCTCATTGTTTTAAAAACGTTACCAAACTAATGGTATTTGTTGCTGTCACACAACTTACACGGTGAGCTATAACTTCAGTATGATTTAGCTACCCCTTTACAGGTGGGTGAGACCACAACGAAAATCAGGCACAATGTTACACACTCTGTTGTTGGTGGCAACAAATGAGAGAGATGCCACACACGCAGGACTGTCACTGAAGCGCAAATGTAAATATTAATCTCCCACTGATTTGTTTTTGTTTTTTTAAAAGGGAGACTTTAGAAAAAAAAAATAATTAAAAAAATGATTTTTTAAGGAAGAATTTATAAACCAAATAAAATGAAATGATTGTTTCAGGGAGAATTTAGAAAACAAATAAAAAAAAAATAGGCTTTCTATGGCCCACTGAGTGAGAGAGGACGCACACAGGAGTCAGGAGTGGCACACAAGCCCAGAGGCCAATATTTATCTCCCACTGATTGATTTAGTGATTTTTTCAGGTAGATTTTGGAACCCAAATCAAGCAAAAAAATTAATAGGCTTTCTATGGCCCACAATTGGAGAGAGAGAGATGGCACACCCAGGAGTCAAGACTGGCACACAAGCAGAAAGGGCAATATTAATCTCCCACTGATTTGATTTTTTTTCTTTTTTTTCAGGGAGACTTTAGAAAAAAAAAATACAAAAAAAATGATTTTTTCAGGAATAATTTAGAAACCAAATAAAATAAAATGATTTTTTCAGGGAGAATTTAGAAAACAAATAAAACAAAAAATAGGCTTTCTAGGGCCCACTGAGTGAGAGATGACGCACACAGGAGTCAGGAGTGGCACACAAGCCCAGAGGCCAATATTTATCTCCCACTGATTAATTTAGTGATTTTTTCAGGTAGATTTTGGAACCCAAATCAAGCAAAAAAAAAAATAGGCTTTCTATGGCCCACAATTGGAGAGAGAGAGAGAGAGATGGCACACCCAGGAGTCAAGACTGGCACACAAGCAGAAAGGGCAATATTAATCTCCCACTGATTTGATTTTTATTTTTTTTTTCAGGGAGACTTTAGAAAAAAAAATACAAAAAAATGAATTTTTCAGGAAGAATTTAGAAACAAAATAAAATAAAATGATTGTTTCAGGGAGAATTTAGAAAACAAATAAAAAAAAATTGGCTTTGTAGGGCCCACTGAGTGAGAGAGGACGCACACAGGAGTCAGGAGTGGCACACAAGCCCAGAGGCCAATATTTATCTCCCACTGATTGATTTATTGATTTTTTCAGGTAGAATTTAGAACCCAAATCAACCAAAAAAATAAATAGGCTTTCTATGGCCCACTATTTGTGAGAGAGATGGCACGCTCAGGACTGGCACATAAGCCCAGAGGCCAATATTAATCTCCCACTTTTTTTTTTTTTTTCCAGGGAAAATTTATAAACCCAATAAAAAAATAATAAATAGGCTTTCTATGGCCCACTATCTGAGAGAGAGAGATGGCACGCTTAGGACTGGCACACAAGCCCAAAGGCCAATATTAATCTCCCACTGATTGATTTATTGATTTTTTCAGGTAGAATTTAGAACCCAAATCAAGCAAAAAAATTAATAGGCTTTCTATGGCCCACTGAGTGAGAGATGGCACACACAGGAGTCAGGAGTGGCACACAAGCCCTGAGGCCAATATTTTTCTCCCACTGATTGATGTTGTGATTTTTTCAGGTAGATTTTGGAACCCAAATCAAGCAAAAAAATAAATAGGCTTTCTATGGCCCACTGAGTGAGAGATGGCACACACAGGAGTAAGGAGTGGCACACAAGCCCTGAGGCCAATATTTTTCTCTTACTGATTGATGTAGTGATTTTTTCAGGTAGATTTTAGAACCCAAATCAAGCAAAAAAATAAATAGGCTTTCTATGGCCCACTGAGTGAGAGATGACACAGACAGGGATGGCACTCTAGCAGAAATGCCAATCTTAATCTCCCACAAAAAAAAAAAAAAAGGAACTGTCCTTCAATTACTATCTCCCTGCAGTAATCTCAGCCAGGTATGGCAGGCAGCAATAAGGAGTGGACTGATGCACAAATGAAATAAAAAGTGTGGACAAACAAACAAGATAGCTGTGCAGAAAGGAAGGAACAAGAGGATTTGTGCTTTGAAAAAAGCAGTTGGTTTGCACAGCGGCGTACACACAGCAATGCAGCTATCAGGGAGCCTTCTAGGGCAGCCCAATGAGCTACAGCGCTGAGGAAAAAAAAAAATGTAGCTTCCACTGTCCCTGCACACCGAAGGTGGTGTTGGGCTGTGGAAATCGCTACAGCACAAGCGGTTTGGTGGTTAATGGACCCTGCCTAACGCTATCCCTGCTTCTGACGAAGCGGCAGCAACCTCTCCCTAAGCTCAGATCAGCAGCAGTAACATGGCGGTCGGCGGGAACGCCCCTTTATAGCCCCTGTGACGCCGCGGACAGCAAGCCAATCACTGCAATGCCCTTCTCTAAGATGGTGGGGACCAGGACCTATGTCATCACGCTGCCCACACTCTGCGTTTACCTTCATTGGCTGAGAAATGGCGCTTTTCGCGTCATTGAAACGCGACTTTGGCGCGAAAGTCGCGTTCCGCATGGCCGACCCCGCACAGGGGTCGGATCGGGTTTCATGAAACCCGACTTTGCCAAAAGTCGGCGACTTTTGAAAATGAACGACCCGTTTCGCTCAACCCTAATTTTCACGGCTCTACGTTGTAAACGTCTGTGAAGCACTTGGGGGTTCAAAGTGCTCACCACATATCTAGATAAGTTCCTTGGGGGGTCTAGTTTCTAAAATGGGGTCACTTGTGGGGGGTTTCTACTGTTTAGGCACACCAGGGGCTCTGCAAACGCAACGTGACGCCCGCAGACCATTCCATCAAAGTCTGCATTTCAAAAGTCACTACTTCCCTTCTGAGCCCCGACGTGTGCCCAAACAGTGGTTTACCTCCACACATGGGGTATCAGCGTACTCAGGAGAAACTGAACAACAACTTTTGGGGTCCAATTTCTCCTGTAACCCTTGGGAAAATAAAAAATTCTGGGCTAAATAATTATTTTTGAGGAAAGAAAACGTATTTATTATTTTCACGGCTCTGCATTATATACTTCTAAGAAGTACTTTGGGGTTCAAAGTGCTCACCACACATCTAGATAAGTTCCTTTTGGGGTCTAGTTTCCAAAATGGGGTCACTTGTGGGGGGTTTCTACTGTTAAGCCACATCAGGGGCTCTGCAAACGCAACGTGACGCCCACAGAGCATTCCATCAAAGTCTGCATTTCAAAACGTCACTACTTCACTTCCGAGCCCCGGCATGTGCCCAAACAGTGGTTTACCCCCACAAATGGGGTATCAGCGTACTCAGGAGAAACTGGACAAATTTTGGGGTCAAATTTCTCCTGATACCCTTGGGAAAATAAAAAATTGCAGGCTAAAAGATCATTTTTGAGAAAATATTTTTTTTTTTTATTTTCATGGCTCTGCGTTATAAACTTCTGTGAAGCACTTGGGGGTTCAAAGTCCTCACCACACATCTAGATTAGTTCCTTTGGTGGACTAGTTTCCAAAATGGGGTCATTTCTGTGGGATCTCCAATGTTTAGGCACACAGGGGCTCTCCAAACGTTACATGGTGTCCGCTAATGTTTGGAGCTAATTTTCCATTTAAAAAGCCAAATGGCATGCCTTCCCTTCCGAGCCCTGCCGTGCGCCCAAACAGTGGTTTACCCCCACATATGGGGTATCAGCGTACTCAGGACAAACTGGACAACAACATTTGGGGTCCAATTTCTCCTATTACCCTTGGCAAAATAGGAAATTCCAGGCTAAAAAATCATTTTTGAGGAAAGAAAAATTATTTTTTATTTTCATGGCTCTGCATTATAAACTTCTGTGAAGAACCTGGGGGTTTAAAGTGCTCAATATGCATCTAGATAAGTTTCTTGGGGGGTCTAGTTTCCAAAATGGGGTCACTTGTGGGGGAGCTCCAATGTTTAGGCACACAGGGGCTCTCCAAACGCGACATGGTGTCCGCTAACAATTGGAGCTAATTTTCCATTCAAAAAGTCAAATGGCGCGCCTTCCCTTCCGAGCCCTGCTGAGTGCCCAAACAGTGGTTTACCCCCACATATGAGGTATCGGCGTACTCGGGAGAAATTGCCCAACAAATTTTATGATCCATTTTATCCTATTGCCCATGTGAAAATGAAAAAATTGAGGCGGAAAGAATTTTTTTGTGAAAAAAAAGTACTTTTTCATTTTTACAGATCAATTTGTGAAGCACCTGAGGGTGTAAAGTGCTCACTAGGCATCTAAATAAGTTCCTTGGGGGGTCTAGTTTCCAAAATGGGGTCACTTGTGGGGGAGCGCCAATGTTTAGGCACACAGGAGCTTTCCAAACGCGACATGGTGTCCGCTAACGATGGAGATAATTTTTCATTCAAAAAGTCAAATGGCGCTCCTTCCCTTCCGAGCCTTACCATGTGCCCAAACAGTGGTTTACCCCCACATATGAGGTATCAGTGTACTCAGGAGAAATTGCCCAACAAATTTAAGGATCCATTTTATCCTGTTGCCCATGTGAAAATGAAAAAATTGAGGCTAAAAGAATTATTTTGTGAAAATAAAGTACTTTTTCATTTTTACGGATCAATTTGTGAAGCACCTGGGGGTTCAAAGTGCTCACTATGCATCTAGATAAGTTCCCTGGGGCGTCTAGTTTCCAAAATGGGGTCACTTGTGGGGGAGCTCCAATTTTTAGGCACACGGGGGCTCTCCAAACGTGACATGGTGTCCGCTAAAGAGTGGAGCCAATTTTTGATTCAAAAAGTCAAATGGCGCTTCTTCCCTTCCAAGCTCTACCGTGCGCCCAAACAGTGGTTTACCCCCACATATGAGGTATCAGCGTACTCAGGACAAATTGGACAACAACATACGTGGTTCAGGTTCTCCTTTTACCGTTGGGAAAATAAAAAAATTGTTGCTAAAAGATAATTTTTGTGACTAAAAAGTTAAATGTTCATTTTTTCCTTCCATGTTGCTTCTGCTGCTGTGAAGTACCTGAAGGGTTAATAAACTTCTTGAATGTGGTTTTGAGTACCTTGAGGGGTGCAGTTTTTAGAATGGTGTCACTTTTGGGTATTTTCAGCCATATAGACCCCTCAAACTGACTTCAAATGTGAGGTGGTCCCTAAAAAAATGGTTTTGTAAATTTCGTTGTAAAAATGAGAAATCGCTGGTCAAATTTTAACCCTTATAACTTCCTAGCAAAAAAAAATTTTGTTTCCAAAATTGTGCTGATGTAAAGTAAACATGTGGGAAATGTTATTTATTAACTATTTTGTGTCATATATCTCTCTGGTTTAACAGAATAATAATTCAAAATGTGAAAATTGCGAAATTTTCAAAATTTTCGCCAAATTTCCGTTTTTATCACAAATAAACCCCTAATTTATTGACCTAAATTTACCACTAACATGAAGCCCAATATGTCACGAAAAAACAATCTCAGAACCGCTAGGATCCGTTGAAGCGTTCCTGAGTTATTACCTCATAAAGGGACACTGGTCAGAATTGCAAAAAACGGCAAGGTCTTTAAGGTCAAAATAGGCTGGGTCATGAAGGGATTAATTCTCTAAATGTTTTCTTTTTGTCACTTATTGCGCACCTTACAGCTCTATTTAGCCAAATTGGTTTCCTCCTATTTCTGATATGTTTATTCCCATACGGTATATAGAAAACAGCAAAAAGGTTGAAACCAACTACAATTTTTATAAAAGCCAAGGGTACCCAAAAATTTTAATGTAAATAGCACAATAAAGGGACCTAAAACATAACATTTAATATGCTAGTTAAAAATGACATAACCCAACACACACAGACAAACATGTATAATACCAACAGTTGGTCAAACAGTTATCAAAGGAAATCACAGAGAAACGGTACTTAAAGCAGAAAAATACTCAAATTTACAACTGCTTCACCTGCTAGCATGTCTTTACCCAAAGCTCCAGAAAAACGGCTGAAGGAGGGTATATAATAATGCTGCTATTTGTACCTGTGTGCTTTTGCTCAGAAATGTGACATCAAAACAGTATCATCAATTCTCACTGCATCTGCAAAAGTCACTAACACACAAAATGCACCATAAAGTATGGAACAATCTCACCCGTTCCTGAAGAAGCCATACAAAGGATGCACTCCACCACTCAGTCATTTAGGAGATTCAAAAATTCGGTATAACACTCCATAGACCATTTCTAATTCAGGACCACCTCCCTACGCGTTACATTCAGGGAAATGGAACTCATTAGGGGATATGAAGGTCAGGTAGCAGTCTTGTATGATGGAATACCCAGCCATCAATACTTTCTATCCTGGGTGGAAACTACCATACGGTATATACTGTGCACAGGTCCTATCCAGGATGCTAATAAATGTCTCCCATTTTCTTTGTGTATTTTTATGTCTCAGGATATCGTCCCAGTTAATTGCACCAAGATCATCTCTCATCCGTTGGAAATTTGCCCTCCTGAAGTTAAGTGTCCGTGTAACCCCTCTACTACGCATCTTATTAAAGGATACATGAAAACTTATTATTTTGTGATCACTATTCCCCAAGTGACCCCCAACCCTTATATTTGATATGCGGTCTGACCTGTTGGTTAATATTAGGTCTAGCAGTGCTCCCCTTCTTGTTGGGTCCTGAACCAGTTGTAAAAGGTAATTGTCACTCATAGTTGTCAAAAACCGATTACCTTTGCTGGAACTGGAGGTTTCTGTTCCCCAATCTATTTCAGGGTATTTGAAGTCCCTCATAATAATGACTTCTCCTTGAGTCGCAGCTTCATCTGTTTGCTTTACGAGGATATTCTCCATTGCTTCCATTATTTTTGGAGATTTATAACAAACCCCTATCAGTAATTTATTATTTTTCCCCCTCCCCTTATCTTCACCCACAGGGACTCTACATTTTCATTAAATTCACCTATATTATAACGCCGGATGGGTTTTAAGGACAATTTTACATACAGACACACCCCTCCCCCTCGCTTATCTGTACGGTCATTTCTGAAAAGGCTATAGCCCTGCAAGTTAACAGCTTAGTCATGGCTCTCATCCAGCCATGTTTCAGATATCCCCACCATGTCATAATTATACTCCAACAACATTAATTCTAAATTGTCCATTTTGTTGGCGAGGCTTCTAGCATTAGTATACATGCACTTGATGTTCCTCTCTGTACCTCTATTCTTTCTTAAATTATTAACTGTTCTAACCTCACCCCCATGCCACCGCCACTCCCAACTTCCTTATTTGTACCCAGGTCTCTATCTGCACTATCTCCCCCTCCTATAAAATGAATACTCTCTCTCTCTCAATTCCTAGTTTAAACACTCCTCCAACTTTCTAGTCATTTTCTCCCCCAGCACAGCTGTACCTTCCCCATTGAGAAGCAGCCCATCTCTAGCGTAAAGCCTGTAGCCAGCTGAGAAGTCGGCCCAGTTCAGAAGGAACCCAAACCCCTCCTTCCTACACCAATTCTTGAGCCACTTATTAACCTCCCTAATCTCCCGTTGCCTCTCTGGCGTGGCATGTGGTACAGGCAGTATTTCGGAAAATACCACGTTGGAGGTCCTTGCTTTCAGCTTGCAGCCTAATTCCCTGAAATCATCTTTAAGGACCTTCCACCTACCTCTAACTTTGTCATTTGTGCCAAAGCCCCTCCCAGTAATCTGTCCACCCGATCAGCGATGTGTCGGACTTGAGCGCCAGGTAGGCAGCACACTGTTCGACGATCCCCGTCTTTGTGACAGATTTCCCTATCTGTTCCCCTAATAATTGAGTCGCCCACTACCAGCACCTGTCTGGCCTGCCCTGCTGTCCTATTTCCCTCCTTAGTGGAGCAGTCACTCCTCCGGCTTTCAGAGGACATGCCTGGCTGCAGCAGTGCTACCCCTGTTCTGGCACCCCCCTCATCTGCCAACTTAGCAAACTTATTGGGATGTGCCAGATCAGGACTAGCCTCCCTGGCACTCTTCCCTCTACCCTGCTTCCTAACTGTCACCCAGCTTGCTACTTCACTGTCCTGCGGCTCCATCCTACCATCCCCCCCTCATCTATCCCATTGAGCGTCTGCTCAGTGAGCAGAAGACTCCTCTCCATATTGTCTATGGATCTCAGTGTTGCCAGCTGCACACTTAAATCCAGAATCTGGGCTTCCAAATGCTCAACGTGCTGATATCTCGCACAGCAGTATGCACCCTCGACCGGCTGATCATGGACTGCATACATGTGGCAAGATGTGCACTGGATGGCATTAAAAATAGTGGAGCACATTTCCTAATGGAGATTGCACCAGACAAAAGCATTAAATAAAAAAAAAAAAAAAAAGTATTAATAAAATACAGACAGCAATTCAGCAATTCCTCCCTTGGAAACTCCCTGAATCCAAAGTCACTGAATCACAAGTCACACTTACTGCTGTTCACACTTACGCTCAGATCACACTCAGCTCGCTCACACTTGCTAAGCTGGAGATTTAAAGACTTTTTTTTTCTTTTTCCCCTCTGCAGCAATCCGCTTTGCTGTTCAATGTACCTTCAAAAAAGCTCACTGAAGGCATACACTTTTCTTCTTCATCCTGCGCAGACTGCCATCACTTCTTCCAGTCAGGACTTGTCTTTGCAGAAAATAACAATTCTCTAGATCACATTCTCCAATTTTTCCCCAACTTCTACACTACATCAGATGAAGAAAAAAGTAACCATGTCACCCTGCACAGTAACAGACTTCCCTCATTAAAAACAGTATCCTCAAAAATAAAATACATCACAGCAATAATAATATATCTTAATTAGCCCCTACAGTAATAATGTCCTACATCCTGGAACCTTCCTGTAATAACATCCCCCATCTTGGCCCTCATGTGTCTCATTAAAGGCCCCCATGTGTCTCTATCCTGCTCCCATATGTCCTCCCATCATGGCCCCGTGTATCTTCCCATCCTGGCCCCATATGTCCTCTCATTCTGGCCCCATATGTCCTGTTATCTTGCCCCCATATGTCTCCATCTTGCTCACCCCCATATGTTCTCCCATCCTGGCCCCATATGTCTCCATTCTGCCCCCAAGTGTCTCCATCCTTCCCCTCATGTCTCCATGCTGCTCCCTTATGTTTCCATCCTGCCCCATATGTCTCCATCCTGCCCCAATAAGTCTCCATTCTGTCCCCATATTTGTCCTCTCATCCTAGCCACATATGTCTCCATCATGCGCTCATATATGTCCTGTCATCCTGCCCCGATATGTCCTCTCATCCTGCCCCCATTTATGTTCTCTCATCCTGCCCCCATATTTGTCCGCTCATCTTCCCCATATATGTCCTCTCTTCCTGCCCCCATATACAGTATGTCCTCTCATCCTGTCCCGGATATGTTTCCATCCTGCCCCTATATATGTCCTCTCATTCTGGACCAATATGTCTTCCCCTTGCCCCATATATGTCCTCTCATCCTGGCCTTATATGTTATAAGAGACCACTGCAAAGTGTTTAGCTTGTCAGATTTTTCTCTTTATAGGTATATTTTTGAGTAAAATGTAAATTGTTCTTTTATTCTATAAACTTTTGACAACATGTCAAATTTCCAAGCAATAAATGTCTTTTTTTTTCTAAAAAAGAAAAATGGTCAAAATTTAAAAAAACAGTGCTTTCAGTCCTCAAATAATGCAAAGAAAACAAGTTCATAATCATTTAGAAACAACAATACTAATGTTTTATCTTAGGAAGAGTTGAGAAATCAATATTTTGTGGAATAACGATGATTTTTAATCACAGCTTTCATGCCTCTTGGCATGCTTTCCACTAGTCTCTCACGCTGCTTCTGGCGCAAAAATGTAAGCAGTTCTTTGTTTGATGACTTGTGACTATCCATCATCCTCTTGATTACATTCCAGAGGTTTTCAATGGGGTTCAGGTCTGGAGTTTGGGCTCCCCATGACAGGGTTTTTATGTGGAGGTCTCTTAATTTTTGCCAGAGCTGTATGTCCTTTCATGCTGTCCCCCATATGTTTCCATCCTGCCCCTATATACAGTGGGGCAAAAAAGTATTTAGTCAGTCAGCAATAGTGCAAGTTCCACCACTTAAAAAGATGAGAGGCGTCTGTAATTTACATCATAGGTAGACCTCAACTATGGGAGACAAACTGAGAAAAAAAAATCCAGAAAATCACATTGTCTGTTTTTTTAACATTTTATTTGCATATTATGGTGACGTTATACGCTGGCAGTGTGTGTGTTGATGTCAGCTACTAGTCTCTGATTTGCTAGCGGCTCTTATTGCAGTGCAGGAAGTGATCCTGCATGGCAATAGATTTCAACTGAACATGCATCCAAGGATGCACATTTAGTTAGTAAGCAGCTGAAAACTGCCTCCGGGTTCCCGGTGAGGAGGGGAGCCCAGACCGGGTCCCCTTCGATAATGGACCACATGCACCATTAAGTGCAGTAATGCCCTCATGGCAGCTTCGCTGTGATACAATACTGACATCCCACGGGGCGGCACGGTGGCGCAGTGGTTAGCACTGCAGCCTTGCAGCTCTGGAGTCCTGAGTTGAAACCCCACCAAGGACAACATCTGCAAAGAGTTTGTATGTTCTCTCTGTGTTTGCGTGGGTTTCCTCCAGGTACTCCGGTTTCCTCCCACATTCCAAAGACATACTGATAGGGAATTTAGATTGTGAGCCCCATCGGGGACAGTGATGATAATGTGTGCAAAATGTAAAGCGCTGCGGAATATGTTAGCGCTATATAAAAATAAAGATTATTATTATTAAAAATAAAGATTATTATTATCCCACAAAAAAATTAAGGATCATATCTAACTATCATCATGATCATTTATTCATGCCACAGATGCTAAAATCAGCAGTGACTTAAGCAACTAGGTGGCAATCCATTGCCCCTCTGCGATGCAATGACTGAGTGCCCGAGAATTGCAATCACAGCCTGGATCCAATAATAGCTTTCCTGACTATCATTTTGCAACTCTTTTTAGACAGGATCAAAGACAATGCTTGTCAAACCATTACAGAAGTGATCTAACAATCAACACTTCAAGTTCCATAAAGGGGCAAAAAAGAGGATAATGATAATTAAGTCCAATAAAGAATAGAAAAAAAATACTTTCATAGCAATTCTTTATGCAAATCTAGAGTATACACAGGAAAATAAAACGTTATGTCGCTTGACATTTTGTAATGAAAACAAATTGATTGATCCCTAATGCTACATGATGCAAATATGCTTCAAAAGCAATTGTAAAGTAGTGATCAATGCTGATCCATTGAGACTGTGCTTGTACCTGAGAGATCAGCTGAAAGAGCCAGACTTCTTTACTTACCCGTGTTCTTACTTAACGTACAGCATTGGGGAGAATAATGATTGGTTGAAAAACAGTAATAAAAAAAGAATTAAGTCACTGTGCCCTTAAAATCTCAAATGGCTGCTTCTTTAAAAAGTTATCATCCAAAACGCATGTAATATTAATGAGTTAAAGGGATTGTCCAGTTAAAACAAGTTATCTATTATGCACAGGATAGGTGATGACTAGTGTTGAGCATTACGATACTGCAAATATCGGGTATCGGCCGATAGTCGCTGTATCGGAATTCCGATACCGAGTTCCGATACTTTTGCGATATTGGATACCGGAATCGGAAGTTCCTATAGTGCAATAATGCACTATAATGGAGTGTGGGTGGTGCGTGGTGGAGACTGCGTGTGCGGGCGGAGTCTGTGCATGACCATGGGGGGTCTGTGCGGGCCTGCCGGGGTTCTGTGCGGTGTGCCGGGGCTCTGTGCAGGCTTGCCGGGGTTCTGTGCGGTGTGCCAGGGCTCTGTGCATGTGTGCCAGAGCTCTGTGCGGTGTGTCGGACCTCTGTGCGGCGTGCCGTGGCTCTGTGCGGCATGCCGGGTCTCTGTGCGGGCTGATGGGGCTCTGTGCAGTGTGCCGGGGCTCTGTGCGGGCATGCCGGGGCTCTGTGTGGCGTGCCAGGGCTCTGTGCGGCATGCTGGGGCTCTGTGCAGCGTGCTAGGCATCTGTGCAGGCTGCCGGGGCTCTGGGCGTGTGTGCCGGGGCTCTGTGCGGGCTTGCCAGGGGTCTGTGCGGCATGCTGGGGCTCTGTGCAGGCCTGCCGGGGCTCTATGCGGCGTGCTGGGCTCTGTGCGGGCTGCTGGGGCTCTGTGGGGCGTGACGGGGCTCTGTGCGGCGTGCCGGGGCTCTGTGCGGGCTGCCGGGGCTCTGTGCGGGCTGCCGGGGCTCTGTGCGTATGTGTCGGGGCTCTGTGCAGGCTGCCAGAGCTCTGTGCGTGTGTGCAGGCATTGTCCGATGGGACTACAAGTCCCAACGGACGATGCCTACTACAGTGACAGTGATTGACACATTAGCCAATAATGGGACAGTAGTAGTCCCATCATCCGGCTAAAGTGTTGAATGAAAAAAAATAAAAAAAAACCCATACATACTACATACATGCTACATACATGATACCTACATACTACATACATGCATACTACATGCATACTACATACATACATACTAAATACATATATACTACATACATACATACATGCTACATACAGTACATTCATACATTACATACAATACATACATACAGACATACAGTACATTAAACATAGAGTTCATACTCACCATTACTTGTTACTTTGTTCCCCGAAGCCAGTGTCATCTGTAAAAAAATATGAAAATAGCAAACAATCAATATACTCCCTCTCCACAGAAATCCACGAGTGTCCCACGACGATCTCCCGTGGAGAACAGCAGCATCTGCTGATGCAACCACTCTCTAGGGGCTCCAGGAACACAATGACGGGAGCAAGGTATCCTTCCGCACCGTATTCCTCCGCAGCTGTAAAAAAAATAGTCCCTAGTCTCACTTTTGGCATTGCTGTGTGAGAAATCTTCCCACACAGCAATTGCCATAAAGTGAGACTTTGAACTATAGAAACCTCAGTGATGCACTGCAGGAGCCATTGTCTCCTGTCAGTGTGTCATTGAGGGTCCTATAGAGCAGTGACATCACCCGTCGCTAATACAAGTCTATGGGTAAAATACGCATCCTGCGAGCACATTTGCAGGATCTTTTTTTTGTCCCAAAACGACAGATTGTGACGGATTGCAAAAAACGCAAGTGTGAAATAAGCCTTAGAAACATTGGCTTTTCTATTATATATCTATGGATATATCTATCTATAGATATATTTTTAGAAAGATATATCTATAGATACATAGATGTATCTATCCTTATATTTGGCTGCTTTCACACATCAGGTTTTTGTCGTCATGCATAGCGATGGATCCGTACCGACACAAGTGGGAAAGAGGCCTTAACCCCTTTACCCCCAAGGGTGGTTTGCACGTTAATGACCGGGCCAATTTTTACAATTCTGACCACTGTCCCTTTATGAGGTTATAACTCTGGAACGCTTCAATGGATCCTGGTGATTCTGACATTGTTTTCTCGTGACATATTGTACTTCATGACAATGGTAAAAATTCTTTGATAGTACCTGCGTTTATTTGTGAAAAAAACGGAAATTTGGCAAAAATAATGAACATTTCGCAATTTTCCAACTTTGAATTTTTATGCAATTAAATCACAGAGATATGTCACACAAAATACTTAATAAGTAACATTTCCCATATGTCTACTTTACATCAGCACAATTTTGGAACCAAAATTTTTTTTTGTTAGGGAGTTATAAGGGTTAAAAGTTGACCAGCAATTTCTCATTTCTACAACACCATTTTATTTTAGGGACCACATCTCATTTGAAGTCATTTTGAGGGGTCTATATGATAGAAAATACCCAAGTGTGACACCATTCTAAAAACTACACCCCTCAAGGTGCTCAAAACCACATTCAAGAAGTTTATTAACCCTTCTGGTGCTTCACAGGAATTTTTTGAATGTTTAAATAAAAATGAACATTTAACTTTTTTTCACAAAAAATTTAATTCAGCTCCAATTTGTTTTATTTTACCAAGGGTAACAGGAGAAAATGGACCCCAAACATTGTTGTACAATTTGTCCTGAGTATGCCAATACCCCACATGTGAGGGTAAACCACTGTTTGGGCGCATGGCAGAGCTCGGAAGCGAAGGAGTGCCATTTGACTTTTCAATGCAAAATTGACTGGAATTGAGATGGGACGCCATGTTTCGTTTGGAGAGCCCCTGATGTGGCTAAACATTGAAACCCCCCACAAGTGACACCATTTTGGAAAGTAGACCCCCTAAGGAACTTATCTAGAGGTGTGGTGAGCACTTTGACCCACCAAGTGCTTCACAGAAGTTTATAATGTAGAACCGCAAAAATAAAAAATCATATTTTCCCACAAAAATTATTTTTTTAGCCCCCAGTTTTGTATTTTCCTGAGGGTAACAGGAGAAATTGGACCCCAAAATTTGTTGCCCAATTTGTCCTGAGTGCGATGATACACCATATGTGGGGGGAACCACTGTTTGGGCACATGGGAGGGCTCAGAAGGGAAGGAGTGCCATTTGAATGCAGACTTAGATGGAATGGTCTGCAGGTGTCACATTGCGTTTGCAGAGCCCCTAATGTACCTAAACAGTAGAAACCCCCCACAAGTGACACCATTTTGGAAAGTAGACCCCCTTAGGAACTTATCTAGATGTGTGCTGAGCGCTTTGACCCACCAAGGGCTTCACAGAAGTTTATAATGGAGAGCCGTAAAAATAAAACAAAAATTTTTTCCCACAAAAATTATTTTTTAGCCCCCAGTTTTGTATTTTCCCGAGGGTAGCAGGAGAAATTCGACCCGACAATTTGTTGTCCAATTTGTCCTGAGTGCGCTGATACCCCATATGTGGGGGGGAACCACTGTTTGGGCGCATGGGAGGGCTCGGAAGGGAAGGAGCTCCATTTGGAATGAGGACTTAGATGGAATGGTCTGCAGGTGTCACATTGCATTTGCAGAGCCCCTAATGTACCTAAACAGTAGAAACCTCCCACAAGTGACACCATTTTGGAAACTAGACCCCCTAAGGAACTCATCTAGATGTGTTGTGATAGCTTTGAACCCCCAAGTGTTTCACTACAGTTTGTAACGCAGAGCCGTGAAAAGTAAAAAAAAAAATCTTTCCCCCCAAAATTATTTTTTAGCCCCCAGTTTTGTATTTTCCCGAGGGTAAGAGGAGAAATTCGACTCCAAAAGTTGTTGTCCAATTTGTCCTGAGTACGCTGATACCCCGTATGTTGGGGGAAACCACCGTTTGAGCGCATGGCAGAGCTCGGAAGGGAAGGAGCGCCATTTGGAATGCAGACTTAGATGGAATGGTCTGCAGACGTCACATTGCGTTTGCAGAACCCCTAATGTACCTAAACAGTAGAAACCCCACAAGTGACCCCATATTGGAAACTAGACCCCCCAGGGAACTAATCTCGATGTGTTGTGAGAACTTTGAACCCCCAAGTGTTTCACTACAGTTTATAACGCAGAGCCGTGAAAATAAAAAATCTTTTTTTTCCCACAAAAAATATGTTTTAGCCCCGAGTTTTGTATTTTCCCAAGGGTAACAGGAGAAATTGGACCCCAAAAGTTGTTGTCCTATTTGTCCTGAGTACGCTGATACCCCATATGTTGGGGTAAACCCCTGTTTGGGCACACGGGAGAGCTCGGAAGGGAAGAAGCACTGTTTTACTTTTTCAACGCAGAATTGGCTGGAATTGAGATCCGACGCCATCTCGCGTTTGGAGAGCCCCTGATGTGCCTAAACAGTGGAAACCCCACAATTATAACTGAAACCCTAATCCAAACACACCCCTAACCCTAATCCCAACAGTAACCCTAACCACAACTCTAACCCTGACACACCCCTAACCCTAATCCCAACCCTATTCCCAACGGTAAATGTAATCTAAACCCTAACTGTAACTTTAGCCCCAACCCAAACTGTAGCCCTAGCCCTAGCCCTAACCCTAATCCTAACCCTAGCCCTAACCCTAGCCCTAACCCTAGCCCTAGCCCTAACCCTAGCCCTAACCCTAACCCTAGCCCTAACCCTAGCCCTAACCCTAGCCCTAACCCTAACCCTAGCCCTAACCCTAGCCCTAACCCTAACCCTAGCCCTAACCCTAGCCCTAGCCCTAACCCTAACCCTAGCCCTAGCCCTAACCCTAGCCCTAACTCTAACCCTAGCCCTAATGGGAAAATGGAAATAAATACATTTTTTTAATTTTTCCCTAACTAAGGGGGTGATGAAGGGGGGTTTGATTTACTTTTATAGCGGGTTTTTTAGCGGATTTGTATGATTGGCAGCCGTCACACATTGAAAGACGCTTTTTATTGCAAAAAATATTTTTTGCGTTACCACATTTTGAGAGCTATAATTTTTCTATATTTTGGTCCACAGAGTCATGTGAGGTCTTGTTTTTTGCGGGACGAGTTGACGTTTTTATTGGTAACATTTTTGCGCATGTGACATTTTTTGATCGCTTTTTATTCCGATTTTTGTGAGGCAGAATGACCAAAAACCAGCTATTCATGAATTTCTTTTGGGGGAGGCGTTTATACCGTTCCGCGTTTGGTAAAATTGATAAAGCAGTTTTATTCTTCAGGTCAGTACGATTACAGCGACACCTCATTTATATCATTTTTTTATGTTTTGGCGCTTTTATACGATAAAAACTATTTTATAGAAAAAATAATTATTTTGGCATCGCTTTATTCTCAGGACTATAACTTTTTTATTTTTTTGCTGATGATGCTGTATCACGGCTCGTTTTTTGCCGGACAAGATGACGTTTTCAGCGGTACCATGGTTATTTATATCTGTCTTTTTAATCGCGTGTTATTCCACTTTTTGTTTGGCAGTATGATAATAAAGCGTTGTTTTTTGCCTCGTTTTTTTTTTTTTTTTCTTACGGTGTTCACTGAAGGGGTTAACTAGTGGGCCAGTTTTATAGGTCGGGCCGTTACGGACGCAGTGATACTAAATATGTGTACTTTTATTGTTTTTTTTTTTATTTAGATAAAGAAATGTATTTATGGGAATAATATTTTTTTTTTTTCATTATTTTGGAATATTTTTTTTAATTTTTTTTTACACATTTGAAATTTTTTTTTTTTACTTTTTTACTTTGTCCCAGCGGGGGACATCACAGATCAGTGATCTGACAGTTTGCACAGCACTCTGTCAGATCACTGATCTGACATGCAGCGCTGCAGGCTTCACAGTGCCTGCTCTGAGCAGGCTCTGTGAAGCCACCTCCCTCCCTGCAGGACCCGGATCCGCGGCCATCTTGGATCCGGGGCTGGAGGGAGCAGGGAGGGAGGTGAGACCCTCGCAGCAACGCGATCACATCGCGTTGCTGCGGGGGGCTCAGGGAAGCCCGCAGGGAGCCCCCTCCCTGCGGGAAGCTTCCCTGTACCGCCGGCACATCGCGATCATCTTTGATCGCGGTGTGCCGGGGGTTAATGTGCCGGGGGCGGTCCGTGACCGCTCCTGGCACATAGTGCCGGATGTCAGCTGCGATAGGCAGCTGACACCCGGCCGCGATCGGCGGCGCTCCCCCCGTGAGCGCCGCCGATCGCGCTGGACGTACTATCCCATCCATGTTCATAGGGGCCCACCCCACATGGACGGGATAGTACGTCCGATGTCAGAAAGGGGTTAATGAGCGTTGAATTTAAAAAAAGCGGAAATAAATGGCGTGGGCTCCCGCTCAATTTTCTGCACCAGAGGTGGAAAGCCGACGGCCAGGGGCCAATATTTGTAGCCACCTCTGAACATAAGCCCGCAGCTGTCTGCGTAGGCTTTACTGGCTATTAAAATAGGGGGACCCCCCAAAAAAATGACGTGGGGTCCCCCTATATTTTATAGCCATAAAGGCTATGCAGACAGCTGCGGGCTGATATTCATAGCCTAGAGAGGGGCCATGGATATTGGCCCCCCAGCTACAAATACCAGTCCGCAGCTGCCCCAGAAATGGCGCATGTCTAAGATGCGCCAATTCCGGCACTTAGCCTCTCTCTTCCCACTCCCGTGTAGCGGTGGGATATGGGGTAATAAGGGGTTAAGGTCACCTTGCTATTGTAAGCTGAAATTAAGCCGGGTTAATAACGGAGAGGCGTCAATAAGACGCCTATCCATTATTAATGCAATAGTAATAAAGGTTTAATAACACACACACATTAGGAAAAAAGTATTTTAATATTCTTCATTTTAACCATAGTTATCATACTTCAGCGCCTGCTAAAAACGTAAAATAATAAACTGCATACTACCTGTCCGCCGTAGTCCAATTAATAGCGAGTGTCCTACGATGATCTCCCCTATAGAACAGTGACATCGGATGATATCACTGCTCTATAGGACCTTCAGTGAAACACTGACAGGAGACAATGGCTCCTGCAGTGCATCACTGATGTTACCTTAGGACAAAGTCTCACTTTATGGCAATTACTGCGTGGGAAAATTTCTCACACACCAATGCCAAAAGTGAGACTAGGGACTATTTGTTTTTACAGTGGCAGAGGAATACAGTGCGGAAAGATACCTTTCTCCCATCATTGTGTTCCTGGAGCCCCTAGAGAGCGGTCGCATCAGCTGATGCTGCCATTCTCCATGGGAGATCGTCGCGGGACACTCGTGGATTTCTGCGGACAGAGAGTATATTGGTTGTTTGTTATTTTCATAATTTTTACAGATGACACTGGCTTCGGGGAACAAAGTGACAAGTAATGGTGAGTATGAACTCTATGTTTAATGTACTGTATGTCTGTATGTATGTATTGTATGTAATGTATGAATGTACTGTATGTAGTATGTATGTATGTAGTATGTTTGTAGTATGTTTGTAGTATGTATGTAGTATTTATGTTTTTTGTTTTTTTTCACTCAACACATTAGCCGGATGATGGGACTACTACTGTCCCATCATTGGCTAATGTGTCAATCACTGTCACTGTAGTAGGCATCGTCCGATGGGACTTGTATTCTCATTGGACGATGCCTGCACACACGCACAGAGCCCCGGCACGCCGCACAGAGCCACGGCATGCTGCACAGAGCCCCAGCAGCCTGCACAGAGCCCCGGCATGCCACACAGAGCCCTGGCACGCCGCACAGAGTCCCTGCATGCCGCACAGAGCCCCGGCAAACACTCACAGAGCCCTGGCAGCCCGCACAGAGCCTTGGCACACATGCACACAGCCCCGGCACGCCTCAGAGAGCCCTGGCACACATGCACAGAGCCCCAGCACCCCAAACAGAGCCCTAGCATGCCACCCAGAGCCCTGGCACCCCACCCAGAGCCCCGGCAGGCCCACACAGACCCCCGGCAGGCCCACACAGACCCCCAGCATGCCCATACAGACCTCCGGCAGGCACGCACAGACCCCTGAGAGGCCCGTAAAGATCCCCGGCAGGACCGCACAGACCCTGCCCGCACACACAGACATGCACAGTGTCCGCCCACGCACTGCCCACACTCTTCCCCCTCTGGAACAGGATGTAGAAGGACAGAAAGGGCTTATTTACATTCCGATATTTGTGTCTCATTGACTTGCATTGGTATCGGGTATCGGTATCGGCGATATCCGATATTTTTTGGATAACGGCCGATCCAATCCGATACCGATACTTCTGGATATCGGAAGGTATCGCTAAACACTAGTGATGACTTACTGATTGAGGGGATTTGATCTGTGGAAACTGCACCATGGAGAATTTTTATCCTCACTGGGGCACTTTTATTAGAGTTACAAAATGGATAGGAAAGTCGGATGCAAGAAAGTCAATTAGAGATGGACAATCCCCAACAGAAATATTCAGTGTTCGTATTGGAAAGTTACTGTTATGGTTGGCACATCGAACACAGACTTTGTGCTGAAGTCCAGTGCAGTGTTCAAGTAAGTACATGGTGGAGAGAAAGAGTTTTTTTTATTTTTTATCAGTTTGGGTAGCCATGTTTTCAATGATGTTCGGGGTCTAGTGGAAGTTCGAGTATTGTTCTGGTATCCGAACTGAACTTTCCTAAAAGTTTTCGTCATGTACTACAAGATGAACATCCTCTGGTCCATCCATCACTACCATCAGTCAATTCATTTTCATTCAGGTTACCTGAAAAAGCCCAAATCAGAACTTGGTTGCATGATAGGCAATGACTGGAGCTATGGCTTACTAACATATGCACGGCTGCCCCACTTTGACCAAGTAGTGTGAGTGCAATCGGTCAGACCACAATAGAAAGATACCTATACAGATGATAACACCTGTAAGGGAATCTCATGTCTTAAACTTAAAGGCTTTGATTCATCGTTGTCTTTGTGCATGTTTTGTGTCTAATATCATGTGATTTGTGCCTTTCTTTGCTTGCCCCCAATTCATTATTCTATTTGCACCTTTTTGAAGTCTATATGATATGTTCTTACTTGATTTTTTTTCTGCCTTGTGGTAAGAGCTAACAAATCCAAATGTTTTAGCCTGATTCATCAATTATGACATTTTGAAAGTTCAGAAATGTATTGCAATATCACTCCATTCCTCCCCTTGGGCTATTTTTGAGTATGACAACATTTTGGTGCAAGTTTTGGCAATTTCTACTATGTCTCAGAGTGTGCTTCGAGTAGGAGTGCACGCTGCAAAATTATGCTCGCAGTCCGCACATTCACTCTGCTGGCACCATTACAGCCTATGACCCCATCTGCACATATGTCCGAATCCTGTTTTGCGTGGGGGTTTGGATATATGCACCGCGGGGGCCACTGAGCATGTACTAAATGCAAAGTGAAAGCATCCTTAGAGACTCGTCCCCTGAAATATCTTTGTAGTGTAAAATAAACCTTAATTTTTGTGAAAGCATTGTTAGATGAGCTAAGGCACTAAAAGGAGCAAGCTCAAAAAATTATATTAACATTTTACCACTTTAAATATAACATAATATTAGCAACATCTCCCAATGTCAATACAAAGTTTTCCATAAACCATTTTTGTTTCAATTATTTGATTGCTAGTTTATTTTCTCTATTCATAATTTTCTGATAAATTCTGCAATAAAACTTCCTTCCAGCTCTTTAATTAGTGTATAGAGTAGCTTTTCAGTGTAACTTCTTGCTAGCTGCATCCATTAAACTGAGTTATCTGTCCTGCTGCTTTTACTTGCTGAGAAATGATCATCTTTATGTTAAATGCAGAGTTAATGTAATGTGAGGAAGAGGACAATAAAAGGGATTGTGCAATGAGGGTGAAAATAAACTTGCAAAGTTTAATGTAGACTTTGCTTAATACATGGTTAATAAAGGGAATGGAGCACTCAGAGACAGAACAGCATTTGTACAGTACTCAGGGATAGAACATTAGCAGGAATCTTCTATTTACAAGACAAGCAGATGCATCTGTTTATTTGATAATTCTAATGAGAACTTATTAAGAAAACATCCCTGTCTCCCTTTTCTATTCATATAATACATGGCCAAATATGGCAATTATCACTTCTCTATGCTAATGGCAGTACATAGAAAGCTGAGCACACATTAATAACTTTATGCATTACAATAAACAATATGTAAATAGGTAACATCAAACTGGGAAAAAAATGGAGAAGAAGCAGTTCTACATAAATCAATGATAGATTGAAATGTGCAAAAAAAATATATATCGTAAAATAAATCACACCACAAGGAGCCATGAAAGTGAATATCTTTGTACAATTCAAGATCTTGATGAAGAGTTTTTTTTATTCCTTTTGCCAATCTGAGATATATTTCAGAGTGTATTTCTGATAATACATCCCTTTAAATGGTTACTCTCATTTTTCATAAATGGGTGTGGCTACTTTCACACTAGTGTTGTGTGACGCACGTCGCCAGATGGCATTCACCCACAAATATTGAGGTATTTGAGCTCATTAATTGACAGACCACTGTATCTCATCTTCTTAGACTCTTAAGCCCCCATCACACATAGCGAGATTGCTGCTGAGTCACAAGTTTTGTGACACAACAGCGACCTCAGTAGCGATCTCGCTATGTGTGACACGTAGCAGCGACCAGGCCCCTGCTGTGAGATCGCTGGTCGTGTCGGAATGGCCTGGACCATTTTTTGGTCGTTGAGGTCCCGCTGGGTAGCACACATCGCTGTGTTTGACACCTTACCATCGACCTCGTTGACAGGACGTCCCATTGAATCGTCATGAAATAGCATAGTTGTACAGGTCGCTACAGGTCGCCGCATCGCTGCTGCGTCATTGGGGAGATCTCACTGTTTGACATCTCACCAGCGACCACATAGCGACGCAGCAACGATCCCTGACAGGTCGTATCGTTGTCGGGATCGCTTAAGCGTCGCTATGTGTGACGGGGCCTTTAGATTCTTTTGTAACAGGATTGGTGCCCCAGGGTTGGAGGATAGCTGACATGTTACCGACATTTAAAAAAGGTAAGAAGGTGCACACAGGCATTATGAGACTTGACCTGCAGAGATACTGTATATTGCAGAGAATAATATAATAAATGACAACCAGCATGGATTCATGAAGAATAAGTCCTGACTAACTAACATGTTGTGTTTAGCAGCGGAGGTAAGTGCAAATCTGGATGTTAGTAATGCAGCTGATGTGATTTATCTGGACTTTGCAAAGGCATTTGATACTATATAAAAGCATACATACATACATAAAAGCCTTAAACTGAAGCTCCAGAAGCAAGGACTAGGGGAAAAAATAGTCAAGAGTTGTGGTAAATGGAACATTCTCTAAATGGGATACGTATAGTCAGCAGTGGGTGTAACAGGGTGTCCCCCCCCCCCGCCTGTGTCTATGAACTGCCATATAATCAGGCTTGAGTAAACAATCTGTGGGGGGAGCCCTTCCCCATGGAAGGTTGGATCCCAGGACACAGAACAATAGACTCATGTGTTGGCTGATTCAGTTGTGTGGTGACTTGGGAAGGGCTGGGATCTTATGCTGAAGGGAGATCCTGGTGCCAGAGTGTGGAGGGTAAAAAGCTGCCAGGTTGAACTGTGTTGTGTCCCTCATCTGCAGGAGCCATTGAATTCACTAAAGGACTATGTCTATTTCCCTGGCGTCAGATTGCCGAGTGGCACCCCCGGATCTACTCCCTTCGTATGGATACATTGTGGACTCATTGTGGACTACTTACGGACGCTGCAGAACTACTTTGTGTTATCCCAGTTCCCTGTTCCAATAAATCTTGTTGGATTGTCTATCGGCCTGGTGTCTCTTTCTGCTCTGTCGCAAACCCCGTCACAAACTGGTGGCAAGCAGTGGGGTCAGAGCAAAGGGAATGGAGGACAGCGGCCCATCAATGTCTGGAACCGGAACCTCAGGGCACAGGAACTGGACTTTGGGGAGTTTACAAATAAAGACCCATGAATTAGGAGTCTGCTATAAAGGACTGACCAAGGACCAACTAATTAAGAATTTGGAAGGAGCTTGCCTGCAAGATTGAACCGAAGAAGGATTCCCACAGCAAAGGGAGGAAAGACAGGAGCTGCAGGTAAATACCCAAAAAAGTCAGTGGGTTGTGTGGTATGAGGAGGAGATTGCATTGCTTGGGCATGAGGCCAAAATAGAAGGTAAGAGGGAGGCCATTCGAACAGCTGAGGAGAGACAGCACATGGTGGAAGAAGCTAGGAGCTCCAGACAGACTGTAACCACAGCACCAACCATAAGAAAATTTCTAAGGGTGTCTCGTAAATATTTTAAGCCATTTATTGAGGCTGCAGGTGACATTGAGGGCACCAATGACAGTGGAGCAAGCTGCTGCTTTAGCGGATGAGGTTCTCACCATCAAGCCTCAGTGGAAAAATTTACTGGTGGATGGAGTAAAAACTACCAACATGCCACCACCAATGGTCTTTTGTCCTTCAGTCCCCAAAGTTTGCTATCCAACTAGACCACCACCTCATGTTGATACCCATGTTACTCACCTTCCAGCTAGTCCTGCCTCTTCCTCTGAAATGCTACAAGGAGAGAAAGTAGTAGAGTGTAGGTGTTATGGATGTGGGCATCCCAGGCATCTGCAGGCCACATGCCCAGCTATACAGTGGAGAAATCGGTCTCAACCCCAGCAACCACCTCATGCACAGTCACATAGATATCATCCTCCAGGTTCCCTTCCCTCCGTCCCCAGAGTGCACATGGGAAGGAGTGCGATACAGCGCAGCTGTTACCGATGTGGGCAGACTGGGCATCTGCAAGACACCTGCCCCCAGGGTCGATTGAGGATTGACCCTGCACCAAATCAGCCTATCAATTATACAGCCAAACACAATGGAAGAAGAGGTGCCACCGCTACAAATTGATTTGCCTAATAGCTCAGAAACCCATGTTAGACCATTAAGGGTTTATGGGGTGTGGGCCACAGCCACAAGTTCCTTTAATCCACAAATAAAGCACGTACAGGAGGTCATGCTGGATGGTCGTAGAGTTCTTGGCTTTTGTGACTCTGGGGCATTTCTTACCATAGCTGATCCCAGAGTGGTTTGGACAGAGGCAATACAGCATGGACGTGGGATTACCATTGAATTAGCTGGAGGCCAATGAAAAAATATCCCAAAAGCAAGTGTAGAACTGGACTTTGGCTTTGGGGTCAAGCAATGCGTGGTTGGAGTGATGAGGGGCCTGCCTGCAGATATTGTGAAGGTACAGATGAATGACCTCCGGGAGACCAAAACATCCAACACCGCGGAGACACCATCACGTGTTTCTCAATGCAGTGATCCAGAACACTGCTCCCATCCCTTATGGGAAATATGCAAATGCATGTAAAGTAAGCTGCGGAGACACCATCACGTGTTTCTCAACGCAAGCAATGAATAGCCAGGCCTGGCTATTCAAGGAACGCCCTTGCAGTGGCACTTTAACTCAGAATGGGTAAGCATTGATTTACTTCTAATATTCTTTTAGATGTCCCTAATGTTAAGTTCTCGTCATCCGGGTAACAATACATCAAATGGTAACCTTAATGGATGTTTTTGTGAGCCTCATATGGGATAAGTATTGATATATACTAAACGTACAATGCTAGGTGATAGGTGCTGACAAGTTACCACTGCTATATATGGAATTTTGATTGTCTTGAGTCTTTTTGAGATTCTCACATGGTATGATATGTATTTTAGATTAATTTTTCAATAAACTTTATTGATTTTATATTGTCTGTGGTGTAGTGGTCTGTGAGTACTCTGTACTCATTTTTTGGTTGTATAGAGATCTATGCTAGGACCAATTCTTTTTAACTTTATTAATGACCTTGTATATGAAATTAAGAGTTAAGTGTCAGTCTTTGCCGACAACACCAAACTATGTTGGATATTAAAGACTAAACTTTACAGTACAAATCAACAAAACAATATGACTAAGGTGACTGAATGGGCAAACATTTGGCAAATGAGATTTAATGTAGATAAATGTAAAGTAATGCACCTAGGACGGTGTAATCCTATTGCTGCATGTACATTAAATGGGAGTGTACTCAGGACTATAGAACAGGAGAAGGACTTGGGTATTCTGCTTACAAGAAAGCTAAATTTATCAAAATAAAAACTAGTTTGTAAGGTTTTAGGGTCATGCTCAAATGCAAGATATGATCATATAATAGAAAAAGTGCAAATATACAGTAGACCATAACAAAAAATATATATATAAAATTACAAATTTTATTGAATAATAATAATCTTTATATAGCACTATCATATTCCGCAGCGCTTTACAGTTTTGCACACTTTATCATCACTGTCCCCGATGGGGCTCACAATCTAAATTCCTTATCAGTATGTCTTTGGAGTGTGGGAGGAAACCAGAGTACCCGGAGGAAACCCACGCAAACATGGGGAGAACATACAAACTCCTTGAAGATGTTGTCCAAGGTGGGATTAGAACCCAGGACCACAGCGCTGCAAGGCAGCAGTGCTATTCACTTAGCCACCGTGCTGCCTACTACAGTGACAGTGATTGACATATTAGCAAATGATGGGACAGTAGTAGTCCCATCATCCGGCTAATGTATTGAATGTAAAAAAAAAATACTACATACATACTACAGTACATACATACTACATACATACAACATACTACATACATACTACATACATACTACAAACTACATAAATACTACATACTACATACTAAAAACATACTAAAAACATACTACATACATACTACATACATACTTAAATTTAGTAGCATCTTAAGGGGGACACGCGTGTGGGGTCAGGCACGCGCATCCCTGCAGCAAAGCATCACGCAGCTAAGCATACAGACGCCGCAGTTATTTCAACGGCAGTTAGTCACGGCAGGAGTCAGGACTAGGGTTGAGCGACCTTGACCTTTTTAGAGTCGAGTCGTGTTTCGTGAAACCCGACTATCTTAGAAGTCGAGTCGAGTGGAATCGGCCGATTATGGTGAAAAGTCGGGTATCGCCCGAAACACGAAACCCAATGCAAGTCAATGGGGGAGCATAGTCGGCAGTGAGTGGAGGCCAGGAAAACACCTACACTGCCCATTTTAATGGCAAAAACATCCATTCTTGTTACAGAAGCTTGTCAATCGTAATTTAGCTTATAATAATTGGAAGGCATTTGAAATTGGGGGTCATTTGGCTAAAGTTGTGGGGGGTAGGGCTGGTTCAAGTAATTAGTGGGCCCAGTAAATCTGGACCACGTCACGGCAGTGGAGCAGGGAGAGGTAAGTATTTCAACCTTGCAAGTGCTGTGATCCTGAACAAGCAGGGGGGGCCCACTCGTTGGCATTGGCACTGGAACAGGGCCCCTCAAAGTACAGCGGTGTGTTTGCACGGCGGGGGCGCCTCCCACCGGCAGCAACACTTTTGCGTACTATGAGAGGCCTGTGCCAGTGACGTCGCCAACTAGTATTCCTCCCCCCACCTGATGAAGGAACCTGCACTTTCATCTGCACCTTCCTCTTTGTCCCCGTGTAAGGTGGTATGGTATGCGGGAAGAGGAACCTGACTTTCAGCAGGGTCACAATCTTGCTGTGTAGCGTGCACGGGGAATTTTGCGTTATGGGTCAATGTACCAGCAGACTCATCTATCACTGGCTGGGCAATGGGCAGGATGAGGAGGAAACACAGATATAGGCCCAAAGAATAAAGTTGGCTAAATGCAGTTCAAAATTGGTAACACAGGACTAACCAGGGGGCATTGCAGTGGAGGACAACTGGAATGAGAGGCCGACACAGAGAGTAGGCCCAAATCAGTAAGTAGTCGAAATGCAGTTCAAAATTGGCAACCGTAGTAAACAGGCAGCACAGCTTTGTTCAGTGGAGGAGAACAGCAAGGAGTGGCAGACACCGATAGTAGGCCCCAACCCAACTAGTAGGCCAAATGCAGTCTAACATTAACAACTACTTAACGAGAGCCTGAAAATGGAATTTCAGGACAGGAAACCAGGAGAACAGCAAGGAGTGGCAGACACCGATAGTAGGCCCCAAACCAACTAGTACGCCAAATGCAGTTGTTCCATTTAACCACAATTTAATGAGAGCCTGAAGATAGAAGTTCAGGAAAGGCAACCTGGAGAACACCTTGGAGTGTTACACACCATCTCTCTACACCCCATACCCAATTTGTAGGCCTAATGCAGTGTAGTTTTCAACAACTACTAAACGAGAGTCGGAAGATCGAAGCAATGTGGACGAAACCTGGGGAACACCTTGGAGTGTAACACACCGTCTCTCTACACCCCATACCCAATTTGTAGGCCTAATGCAGTGTAGTTTTCTACAACTACTAAACGAGAGTCGGAAGACTGAAGCAATGTGGACGAAACCTGGGGAACACCTTGGAGTGGAACACACCATCTCTCTACACCCCATACCCAATTTGTAGGCCTAATGCAGTGTAGTTTCCAACAACTACTAAACGAGAACATGAAGATCGAAGCAATGGAGAGGAAACCTGGGGAACACCTTGGAGTGGAACACACCATCTCTCTACACCCCATACCCAATTTGTAGGCCTAATGCAGCGTAGTTTCCAACAACTACTAAACGAGAGCCAGAAGATCGAAGCTCAGGAAAGGCAACCTGGAGAACACCTTGGAGTGGAACACACCATCTCTCTACACCCCATACCCAATTTGTAGGCCTAATGCAGCGTAGTTTCCAACAACTACTAAACGAGAGCATGAAGATCGAAGCAATGGAGAGGAAACCTGGGGAACACCTTGGAGTGTAACACACCATCTCTCTACACCCCATACCCAATTTGTAGGCCTAATGCAGTGTAGTTTCCAACAACTACTAAACGAGAGCCGGAAGATCGAAGCTCAGGAAAGGCAACCTGGAGAACACCTTGGAGTGGAACACACCATCTCTCTACACCCCATACCCAATTTGTAGGCCTAATGCAGCGTAGTTTCCAACAACTACTAAACGAGAGCATGAAGATCGAGGCAATGGAGAGGAAACCTGGGGAACACCTTGGAGTGTAACACACCATCTCTCTACACCCCATACCCAATTTGTAGGCCTAATGCAGTGTAGTTTCCAACAACTACTAAACGAGAGCCGGAAGATCGAAGCTCAGGAAAGACAACCTGGAGAACACCTTGGAGTGGAACACACCATCTCTCTACACCCCATACCCAATTTGTAGGCCTAATGCAGTGTAGTTTCCAACAACTACTAAACGAGAGCATGAAGATCAAAGCATTGGCGAGGAAACCTGGGGAACACCTTGGAGTGGAACACACCATCTCTCTACACCCCATACCCAATTTGTAGGCCTAATGCAGTGTAGTTTCCAACAACTAATAAACGAGAGCATGAAGATCGAAGCAATGGAGAGGAAACCTGGGGAACACCTTGGAGTGTAACACACCATCTCTCTACACCCCATACCCAATTTGTAGGCCTAATGCAGTGTAGTTTCCAACAACTACTAAACGAGAGCATGAAGATCAAAGCATTGGCGAGGAAACCTGGGGAACACCTTGGAGTGGAACACACCATCTCTCTACACCCCATACCCAATTTGTAGGCCTAATGCAGTGTAGTTTCCAACAACTACTAAACGAGAGCATGAAGATCGAAGCATTGGCGAGGAAACCTGGGGAACACCTTGGAGTGGAACACACCATCTCTCTACACCCCATACCCAATTTGTAGGCCTAATGCAGTGTAGTTTCCAACAACTACTAAACGAGAGCATGAAGATCGAAGCATTGGCAAGGAAACCTGGGGAACACCTTGGAGTGGAACACACCATCTCTCTACACCCCATACCCAATTTGTAGGCCTAATGCAGTGTAGTTTCCAACAACTACTAAACGAGAGCATGAAGATCGAAGCAATGGAGAGGAAACCTGGGGAACACCTTGGAGTGGAACACACCATCTCTCTACACCCCATACCCAATTTGTAGGCCTAATGCAGTGTAGTTTCCAACAACTACTAAACGAGAGCATTAAGATCGAAGCAATGGCGAGGAAACCTGGGGCACACCTTGGGGAGGCAGACACCGTTAATAGGCCCTACCAAAGTTGTACCACCAATGCAGTTTTAAAATTCCTAGAGGCTGAAAACAAGACTATTGACGCTCAGCTTTTTTCAAAGGAACAAAGCTGAATTGAGTGGCGCAGACAGACACAGGTAGTAGGACTTAAACCAAAAATGTGGCTCACTGCAGCTTAAAAAAGTTACAGGGGTACACAAGCAGCAGTGCTCTGGGCAGTGGAGGACAATTTCAATAGTGGACCGCAGACAGACTTTGTACGCCTACTATTAAAAAAAGGATGCTCTATGCAATTAAAAATAGGCTCCAGGGGTCCACGGGCAGCAGTGGTGTGGTCAGTGGACGAGTATTGGAAGGAGGGACCGCAGACAGGCGTAGTAGGCCTAACATAACAAAATTAGGCTGTAGACACTGTAAAATTGGTTCCAGGGGTACACGGGCAGCAGTGGTGTGGTCAGTGGAGGAAAATTGGAATTAGGGACTGCAGACAGACTTTGTAGGCTGTCCCCTGTGGACCATGCATCCAACACATTAACCCAGTGCGCCGTAATGGACACGTAACTTTTTGTGGACATGCCTGCTGGTCCATGCGTCTCTTGTCAGGTGCACCTTTCTACTGTTTGATTGCCTGAGTGCTATGACAATGCAGACTTTTTCATGCCGCTGGAGGGCTGGGATGGCTTTTCTCGCAAAAGAAATGTCGATTGGGTAGCTTGAACCGTTGCACAGCGTAGTTCATCTGGGCTTTCTAAATATAAAACAAAGAAAAAAAGGAGGCTACATGCACTTTCAGCTGGGTTCCAGGGGTACACGGCCAGCATTGGTCTGGTCAGTGAAGAACTATTGGAAGGAAGGACCGCAGACAGGCTTTGAAGGCCTAACATAATAACAGATGGCTGTAGGCAATTTTAAATTGGTTCCAGGGGTACACGGGCAGCAGTGGTGTGGTCAGTGGAGGCCTAGTGGAAGGAGTGACCGCAGACAGGCATCGAAGGCCTAACATAATACCAGATGGCTGTAGGCAATTTTAAATTGGTTCCATGGGTACACGGGCAGCAGTGCTGTGGTCAGTGGATGCCTAGTGGAAGGAGTGACCGCAAACAGGCATCGAAGGCCTAACATAATAACAGATGGCTGTAGGCAATTTTAAATTGGTTCCAGGGGAACACGGGCAGCAGTGGCCTTGTCAGTGTAGTAGTAGTATAAAGAACGGACCGCAGACAGGCTTCGAAGGCCTAACATAAAAAAATTGGGCTGGCTGTAGGCAATTTTAAATTGGTTCGAGGGGTACACGGGCAGCAGTGGTGTGGTCAGTGGAGGACTAGTGGAAGGAGTGACCGCAGACAGGCATCGAAGGCCTAACATAATAACACATGGCTGTAGGCAATTTTAAATTGGTTCCAGGGGAATACGGGCAGCAGTGACCTGGTCAGTGTAGTAGTAGTAGAAAGAACGGACCGCAAACAGGCTTCGAAGGCCTAACATAATAAAATTGGGCTGGCTGTAGGCAATTTTAAATTGGTTCCAGGGGTACACGGGCAGCAGTGGTGTGGTCAGTGGAGGCCTAGTGGAAGGAGTGACCGCAGACAGGCATCGAAGGCCTAAGATAATAACACATGGCTGTAGGCAATTTTAAATTGGTTCCAGGGGAACACGGGCAGCAGTGGCCTGGTCAGTGTAGTAGTAGTAGAAAGAACGGACCGCAGACAGGCATCGAAGGCCTAAAATAAAAAAATTGGGCTGGCTCTAGGCAATTTTAAATTGGTTCCAGGGGAACACGGGCAGCAGTGGTGTGGTCAGTGGAGGCCTAGTGGAAGGAGTGACCGCAGACAGGCTTCGAAGGCCTAACATAATAAAATTGGGCTGGCTGTCGGCAATTTTAAATTGGTTCCAGGGGTACACGGGCAGCAGTGGTGTGGTCAGTGGAGGCCTAGTGGAAGGAGGGACCGCAGACAGGCTTCGAAGGCCTAACATAAAAAAATAGGGCTGTTGGCAATTTTAAATTGGTTCCAGTGGTACAAGGGCAGCAGTACAATGGTCAGTGGAGGCCTAGTGGAAGGAGGGACCGCAGACAGGCTTTGAAGGCCTAACATAAAAAAATAGGGCTGTTGGCAATTTAAAATTGGTTCCAGTGGTACAAGGGCAGCAGTACAATGGTCAGTGGAGGCCTAGTGGAAGGAGGGACCGCAGACAGGCTTCGAAGGCCTAACATAAAAAATAGGGCTGTTGGCAATTTAAAATTGGTTCCAGGGGTACACGGGCAGCAGTACAATGGTCAGTGGAGGCCTAGTGGAAGGAGGGACCGCAAACAGGCTTCGAAGGCCTAACATAACAAAAATGTCAATACAATGGTATTGTCAGTGCCAGGCATTGAAGGATGTCAGCGCATAGACTAAATATTGGTGGAGCTGTGAGAGATAATTTTGCAACTGGTAGAGCACTGTTTGAGCTGGGGGGGGAACTGTCTTGTGGCCGGCGGTACAGGCCCAGGGCCCCTCATATTACAACGGTGTGTCTGACGTTGGGTGCGCACCACCACCGCCAGAGACACTTTATTGTACTATGAGGGACCCAGTGGCAGTGCCGTCGACCAAAAGCGGGCACACCCACCTCTTCAGACAAAAAGCACTCTCACGGGTGCTGGCGCCAAGTGGCGATATCACGGCCCCGTGTGGGGAGTTTGGCCATTTAGTGAGGTGTAAACATGTCGTATGCTGGACAATCAGGTGCAGAAAATTACGAGATTGGAAAAGTCATTCAGAATAGTCCACAGGCAAGACCTTTTCATAGGAAAGCTAGGTGTCAGCCGGGCAAGGTGGGGCAAAAGATTTCGAAATCCAGTTGTGGTTCATTTTAATGAAGGTTAGATCATCTACATTTTGGGTAGCCAGACGAGTCCTTTTTTCTGTTAGTATTGAACCTGCAGCACTGAATACTCTTTCTGATAGGACACTAGCTGCCGGGCAAGCAAGCTCCTGCAATGCATATTCTGCCAATTCTGGCCAGGTGTCTAATTTGGATGCCCAGTAATCAAATGGGAATGACGGTTGAGGGAGAACGTCGATAAGGGATGAAAAATAGTTTGTAACCATACTGGACAAATGTTGTCTCCTGTCACTTTGAATTGATGCTGCAGTACCTGTCCTGTCTGCGGTCATAGCAAAATCACTCCACAACCTGGTCAGAAAACCCCTCTGGCCAACGCCACTTCTGATTTCTGCCCCTCTAACACCTGCAGCTCGTGTGAGAACGATCACGGGCGCTGTGTGCAGGGAATGCCAGAAGCAAACGGTCAACAAGAGTTGATTGTTTGGTTGCTAATATTATTTCCAAGTTGTCATGTGGCATTATATTTTGCAATTTGCCTTTATAGTGAGGATCAAAAAGGCAGGCCAACCAGTAATCGTCATCGTTCATCATTTTTGTAATGCGCGTGTCCCTTTTGAGGATACGTAAGGCATAATCCGCCATGTGGGCCAAAGTTCCAGTTCTCAAATCTGCGGTTGTGCTTGGTTGAGGGGCAGTTTCAGGCAAATCCACGTCACTTGTGTCCCTCCAAAAACCAGAACCCGGCCTTGCCGCGCCAACAATTTCCAGTGGCCCCGGAAAAGCTTCCTCATTAAAAATATAATCATCCCCATCATCCTCCTCGTCCTCCTCCTCCTCTTCGCCCGCTACCTCGTCCTGTACACTGCCCTGGCCAGACAATGGCTGACTGTCATCAAGGCTTTCCTCTTCCTCAGCTGCAGACGCCTGATCCTTTATGTGCGTCAAACTTTGCATCAGCAGACGCATTAGGGGGATGCTCATGCTTATTATGGCGTTGTCTGCACTAACCAGCCGTGTGCATTCCTCAAAACACTGAAGGACTTGACACATGTCTTGAATCTTCGACCACTGCACACCTGACAACTCCATGTCTGCCATCCTACTGCCTGCCCGTGTATGTGTATCCTCCCACAAAAACATAACAGCCCACCTCTGTTCGCACAGTCTCTGAAGCATGTGCAGTGTTGAGTTCCACCTTGTTGCAACGTCTATGATTAGGCGATGCTGGGGAAGGTTCAAAGAACGCTGATAGGTCTGCATACGGCTGGAGTGTACGGGCGAACGGCGGATATGTGAGCAAAGTCCACGTACTTTGAGGAGCAGGTCGGATAACCCCGGATAACTTTTCAGGAAGCACTGCACCACCAGGTTTAAGGTGTGAGCCAGGCAAGGAATGTGTTTCAGTTGGGAAAGGGAGATGGCAGCCATGAAATTCCTTCCGTTATCACTCACTACCTTGCCTGCCTCAAGATCTACAGTGCCCAGCCACGACTGCGTTTCTTTCTGCAAGAACTCGGACAGAACTTCCGCGGTGTGTCTGTTGTCACCCAAACACTTCATAGCCAATACAGCCTGCTGACGTTTGCCAGTAGCTGCCCCATAATGGGAGACCTGGTGTGCAACAGTGGCAGCTGCGGATGGAGTGGTTGTGCGACTGCGGTCTGTGGACGAGCTCTCGCTTCTGCATGAGGACGAGGAGGAGGAGGAGGGGGTGCGAACGGCTACAGCCAACTGTTTCCTAGACCGTGGGCTAGGCAGAACTGTCCCAAACTTGCTGTCCCCTGTGGACCCTGCATCCACAACATTCACCCAGTGTGCCGTGATGGACACGTAACGTCCCTGGCCATGCCTACTGGTCCATGCATCTGTTGTCAGGTGCACCTTTGTACTCACAGATTGCCTGAGTGCATGGACGATGCGCTCTTTAACATGCTGGTGGAGGGCTGGGATGGCTTTTCTGGAAAAAAAAGTGTCGACTGGGTAGCTCGTAGCGTGGTACAGCGTAGTCCATCAGGGCTTTGAAAGCTTCACTTTCAACTAACCGGTAGGGCATCATCTCTAACGAGATTAGTCTAGCTATGTGGGCGTTCAAACCCTGTGTACCCAGATGCGAGGCTAAGTACTTCCTTTTTCTAACCATAGTCTCATGTAGGGTGAGCTGGACTGGAGAGCTGGAGATCGTGGAACTAGCGGGGGTGCTGGTGGACATGGCAGACTGAGAGACGGTGGGAGATGGTATTGTTGCCACCGGTGCCCTAGATGCAGTGTTTCCTACTACGAAACTGGTGATTCCCTGACCCTGACTGCTTTGGCCTGGCAAAGAAACCTGCACAGATACTGCAGGTGGTGCGGAAAATGGTGGCCCTACACTGCCGGAAGGGATGTTGAGTTGATGACTAGCTTCATTGGCCAAGGGTGCTACAACCTTAAGGGACGTTTGGTAATTAGTCCAAGCTTGCAAATGCATGGTGGTTAAATGTCTATGCATGCAACTTGTATTGAGACTTTTCAGATTCTGCTCTCTGCTTAAGGTAGTTGAACATTTTTGACAGATGACTTTGCGCTGATCAATTGGATGTTGTTTAAAAAAATGCCAGACTGCACTCTTTCTAGCATCGGATACCTTTTCAGGCATTGCAGACTGAGCTTTAACCGGATGGCCACGCTGTCCTCCAACAGGTTTTGGCTTTGCCATGCGTTTTGGGCAAGATACGGGCCCGGCAGATGGAACCTGTTGCAATGTTGATGCCTGCTGCGGCCCCTCCTCCTCCGCTTCAGAACTGCTGCCGCCTGCACTCTGTTCCCCCAATGGCTGCCAATCGGGGTCAAGAACTGGGTCATCTATTTCCTCTTCTTGTAGCTCGTGTGCAACTTCGTCTGTGTCACCGTGTCGGTCGGTGGTATAGCGTTCGTGATGGGGCAACATAGTCTCATCAGGGTCTGATTCTTGATCATTACCCTGCGAGGGCAATGTTGTGGTCTGAGTCAAAGGACCAGCATAGTAGTCTGGCTGTGGCTGTGCATCAGTGCACTCCATGTCAGATTCAACTTGTAATGGGCATGGACTGTTAACTGCTTCACTTTCTAAGCCAGGGACGGTATGTGTAAAGAGCTCCATGGAGTAACCCGTTGTGTCGCCTGCTGCATTCTTCTCTGTTGTTGTTTTTGCTGAAGAGGACAAGGAAGCGACTTGTCCCTGACCGTGAACATCCACTAACGACGCGCTGCTTTGACATTTACCAGTTTCACGAGAGGAGGCAAAAGAGCTAGAGGCTGAGTCAGCAAGATAAGCCAAAACTTGCTCTTGCTGCTCCGGCTTTAAAAGCGGTTTTCCTACTCCCAGAAAAGGGAGCGTTCGAGGCCTTGTGTAGCCAGACGACGAACCTGGCTCCACAGCTCCAGACTTAGGTGCAATATATTTTTTCCCACGACCACCTGATGCTCCACCACTACCACTACCCTCATTACCAGCTGACAATGAACGCCCCCGGCCACGACCTCTTCCACCAGACTTCCTCATTGTTTTAAAAACGTAACCAAACTAACGGTATTTGTTGCTGTCACACAACTTACACGGTGAGCTATAACTTCAGTATGATTTAGCTACCCCTTTACAGGTGGGTGAGACCACAACGAAAATCAGGCACAATGTTACACACTCTGTTTTTGGTGGCACCAAATGAGAGAGATGCCACACACGCAGGACTGTCACTGAAGCACAAATGTTAATATTAATCTCCCACTGTTTTTTTTTTTTTTTCAGGGAGACTTTAGAAACAAAATAAAATAAAATGATTTTTTCAGGAAGAATTTAGAAACCAAATAACATAAAATGATTTTTCCAATGACAATTTAGAAACGAAATAAAAAAAAAAAAAGGCTTTCTATGCCCCACTGAGTGAGAGATGCCACACACAGGAGTCAGGAGTTGCACACAAGCCCAGAGGCCAATATTTTTCTCCCAATGATTGATGTAGTGATTTTTTCAGGTAGATTTTGGAACCCAAATCAAGCAAAAAAAATAATAGGCTTTCTATGGCCCACAATTGGAGAGAGAGAGAGAGAGATGGCACACCCAGGAGTAAAGACTGGCACACAAGCAGAAAGGGCAATATTAATCTCCCACTGAATTTATTTATTTTTTTTCAGGGAGACTTTAGAAAAAAAAAATAATAGAATAAAATGATTTTTTCAGGAAGAATTTAGAAACCAAATAAAATAAAATGATTTTTTCACGGAGAATTTAGAAAACAAATAAAACAAAAAATAGGCTTTCTATGGCCCACTGAGTGAGAGATGACGCACACAGGAGTCAGGAGTGGCACACAAGCCCAGAGGCCAATATTGTTCTCCCAATGATTGATATAGTGATTTTTTCAGGTAGATTTTGGAACCCAAATCAAGTAAAAAAATAATAGGCTTTCTATGGCCCACAATTGGAGAGAGAGAGAGAGATGGCACACCCAGGAGTCAAGACTGGCACACAAGCAGAAAGGGCAATATTAACCCCTTTCTGCCATTGGACGTAATATTCCATCCATGTGGGGTGGGCCTTAATTCCCAAGGACAAAATATTACGTCCAGCGCGATCGGCCGCGCTCACGGGGGGAATGCCGCCGATCGCGGCCGGGTGTCAGCTGCTTATCGCAGCTGACATCCGGCACTATGTGCCAGGAGCGGTCACGGACCGCCCCCGGCACATTAACCCCTGGCACACCGCGATCAAAGATGATCGCGATGTGCCGGCGGTGCAGGGAAGCATCGCGCAGGGAGGGGGCTCCCTGCGTGCTTCCCTGAGACCCCCGCAGCAACGCGATGGGGGTCTCCTACCTCCCTCCCTGCAGTAAGTCCCGGATCCAAAATGGCCGCGGATCCGGGTCCTGCAGGGAGGGAGGTGGCTTACCAAGTGCCTGCTCAGAGCAGGCACTTGGTAACGCTGCACTGCTCTCAGACAGATCGGTGATCTGACAGAGTGCTGTGCAAACTGGCAGATCACCGATCTGTATTGTCCCCCCCCTGGGACAAAGTAAAAAAGTAAAAAAAAAAATTTCCAAGTGTGTAAAAAAAAAAAAAAAATCCTAAATAATGAAAAAAAAAAAAATATTATTCCCATAAATACATTTCTTTATCTAAATAAAAAAAAAAACAATAAAAGTACACATATTTAGTATCGCCACGTCCGTAACGACCCGACCTATAAAACTGGCCCACTAGTTAACCCCTTCAGTAAATACCGTAAAAAAAAAAAAAATGAGGCAAAAAACAACGCTTTATTATCATACCGCCAAACAAAAAGTGGAATAACACGCGATCAAAAAGACGGATATAAATAACCATGGTACCGCTGAAAGCGTCATCTTGTCCCGCAAAAAATGAGCTGCCATACAGCAACATCAGCAAAAAAATAAAAAAGTTATATATTTTTTTCTATAAAATACTTTTTATCGTATAAAAGCGCCAAAACATAAAAAAATGATATAAATGAGGTGTCGCTGTAATCGTACTGAACCGAAGATTAAAATTGCTTTATCAATTTTACCAAACGCGGAACGGTATAAACGCCTCCCCCAAAAGAATTTCATGAATAGCTGGTTTTTGGTCATTCTGCCTCACAAAAATCGGAATAAAAGGCGATAAAAAAATGTCACGTGCCCGAAAATGTTACCAATAAAAACGTCAACTCGTCCCGCAAAAAACAAGACCTCACATGACTCTGTGAACTCAAATATGGAAAAATTATAGCTCTCAAAATGTGGTAACGCAAAAAATATTTTTTGCAATAAAAAGCGTCTTTCAGTGTGTGACAGCTGCCAATCATAAAAATCCGCTAAAAAACCCGCTATAAAAGTAAATGAAAAAAATGTATTTATTTCCATTTTCCCATTAGGGTTAGGGCTAGGGTTAGGGCTAGGGTTAGGGTTAGGGCTAGGGTTAGGGCTAGGGTTAGGGCTAGGGTTAGGGTTAGGGCTAGGGTTAGGGCTAGGGTTAGGGCTAGGGTTAGGGCTAGGGTTAGGGCTAGGGCTAGGGTTGGGACTAGGGTTAGGGTTAGGGTTAGGGCTAGGGTTAGGGCTAGGGCTAGAGTTAGGGTTGGGGCTAGGGTTAGGGCTAGGGTTAGGGCTAGGGTTAGGGTTAAGGCTACAGTTAGGGTTGGGGCTAAAGTTAGGGTTAGGGTTTGGATTACATTTGCGATTGGGATTAGGATTAGGGTTGTGTCTGGGTTAGAGGTGTGGTTATGGTTACCGTTGGGATTAGGGTTAGGGGTGTGTTTGGATTAGGGTTTCAGTTATAATTGGGGGTTTCCACTGTTTAGGCACATCAGGGGGATCTCCAAACGCGACATGGCGACCGATCTCAATTCCATCCAATTCTGCATTGAAAAAGTAAAACGGCGCTCCTTCCCTTCCGAGCTCTCCCGTGTGCCCAAACAGGAGTTTACCCCAACATATGGGGTATCAGCGTACTCAGGACAAATTGGACAACAACTTTTGGGGTCCAATTTCTCCTGTTACCCTTGGGAAAATACAAAACTGGGTGCTAAAAAATAATTTTTGTGGGAAAAAAAGAGATTTTTTATTTTCACGGCTCTGCGTTATAAACTGTAGTGAAACACTTGGGGGCTCAAAGTTCTCACAACACATCTAGATAAGTTAGTGGGGGGTCTAGTTTCCAATATGGGGTCACTTGTGGGGGTTTCTACTGTTTAGGTATATTAGGGGCTCCGCAAACGCAATGTGACGCCTGCAGACCATTCCATTTAAGTCTGCATTCCAAATGGCGCTCCTTCCCTTCCGAGCCCTCCCATGCGCCCATAACGCTGGTTCCCCCCCCCACATATGGGGTATCAACGCACTCAGGACAAATTGGACAACAACTTTTGGGGTCCAATTTCTCCTTTTACCCTCGAGAAAATACAAAACTGGGGGCTAAAAAATAATTTTAAGGGGAAATTTATTATTTTATTTTCACGGCTCTGCGTTATAAACTGTAGTGAAATACTTGGGGGCTCAAAGTTCTCACAACACATCTAAATAAGTTCCTTGGGGGGTCTAGTTTCCAATATAGGGTCACTTGTGGGGGGTTTCTACTGTTTAGGTACATTAGGGGCTCTGCAAACACAATGTGACGCCTGCAGACCATTCCATCTAAGTCTGTATTCCAAATGGCGCTCCTTCCCTTCCGAGCCCTCCCATGCGCCCAAACGCTGGTCTCCCCCACATATAGGGTATCAGCGCACTCAGGACAAATTGCACAACAGCTTTTGGGGTCCAATTTCTCCTGTTACCCTCAGGAAAATACAAAACTTCTGTGAAGCTCTTATTGGGTCAAAGTGCTCACCACACATCTAGATAAGTTCCTTAAGGGGTCTACTTTTCAAAATGGTGTCACTTTTGGGGGGTTTCAATGTTTAGGTACATCAGTGGCTCTCCAAACGCAACATGGCGTCCAATCTCAATTCCTGTCAATTTTGCATTGAAAGGTCAAACGGCGCTCCTTCCCTTCCGAGCTCTCCCATGCGCCCAAACAATGGTTTACCCCCACATATGGGGTATCAGAGTACTCAGGACAAATTGTGCCACAACTTTTGTGGTCCAATTTCTTCTCTTACCATTGGGAAAATAAAAAATTGGGGGCGAAAAGATAATTTTTGTGAAAAAAAAATGATTTTTTATTTTTACGGTTCTGCATTATAAACTTCTGTGAAGCACTTGGTGGGTCAAAGTGCTCACCACACCTCTAGATAAGTTCCTTAGGGGGTCTACTTTCCAAAATGGTGTCACTTGTGGGGGGTTTCAATGTTTAGGCACATCAGTGGCTCTCCAAACGCAACATGGCATCCCATCTCAATTCCTGTCAATTTTGCATTGAAAGGTCAAACGGCGCTCCTTCCCTTCCGAGCTCTCCCATGCGCCCAAACAATGGTTTACCCCCACATATGGGGTATCAGAGTACTCAGGACAAATTGTGCCACAACTTTTGTGGTCCAATTTCTTCTCTTACCATTGGGAAAATAAAATATTGGGGGCGAAAAGATAATGTTTGTGAAAAAAATGATTTTTTATTTTTACGGTTCTGCATTATAAACTTCTGTGAAGCACTTGGTCGGTCAAAGTGCTCACCACACATCTAGATAAGTTCCTTAGGGGGTCTACTTTCCAAAATGGTGTCACTTGTGGGGGGTTTCAATGTTTAGGCACATCAGTGGCTCTCCAAATTCAACATGGCGTCCCATCTCAATTCCAGTCAATTTTGCATTGAAAAGTCAAATGGCGCTCCTTCCCTTCCGAGCTCTGCCATGCGCCCAAACTGTGGTCAACCCCCACATATGGGGTATCAGCGTACTCAGGACAAATTGTACAACAACTTTTGGGGTCCATTTTCTCCTGTTACCCTTGGTAAAATAAAACAAATTGGAGCTGAATTAAATTTTTTGTGAAAAAAAGTTAAATGTTAATTTTTATTTAAACATTCCAAAAATTCTTGTGAAGCACCTGAAGGGTTAATAAACTTCTTGAATGTGGTTTTGAGAACCTTGAGGGGTGCAGTTTTTAGAATGGTGTCACACTTGGGTATTTTCTATCATATAGACCCCTCAAAATGACTTCAAATGAGATGTGGTCCCTAAAATAAAATGGTGTTGTAAAAATGAGAAATTGCTGGTCAACTTTTAACCCTTAAAACTCCCTAACAAAAAAAAATTTTGGTTCCAAAATTGTGCTGATGTAAAGTAGACATGTGGGAAATGTTACCTATTAAGTATTTTGTGTGACATATCTCTGTGATTTAATTGCATAAAAATTCAAATTTGGAAAATTGCGAAATTTTCAAAATTTTCGCCAAATTTCCGTTTTTTTCACAAATAAACACAGGAAATATCAAAGAAATTTTACCACTATCATGAAGTACAATATGTCACGAGAAAACAATGTCAGAATCACCGGGATCCGTTGAAGCGTTCCAGAGTTATAACCTCATAAAGGGACAGTGGTCAGAATTGTAAAAATTGGCCCGGTCCACAACGTGCAAACCACCCTTGGGGGTAAAGGGGTTAATCTCCCACTGATTTGTTTTTTTTTTTTTTTTTTCAGGGAGACTTTAGAAAAAAAAATAATAAAAAAAAATGATTTTTTCAGGAAGAATTTAGAAACCAAATAAAATAAAATGATTTTTTCAGGGAGAATTTAGAAAGCAAATAAAACAAAAAATAGGCTTTCTATGGCCCACTGAGTGAGAGATGACGCACACAGGAGTCAGGAGTGGCACACAAGCCCAGAGGCCAATATTGTTCTCCCAATGATTGATGTAGTGATTTTTTCAGGTAGATTTTGGAACCCAAATCAAGCTAAAAAAATAATAGGCTTTCTATGGCCCACAATTGGAGAGAGAGAGAGAGAGATGGCACACATAGCAGAAAGGGCAATATTAATCTCCCACTGATTTGATTTTTTTTTTTTTCAGGGAGACTTTAGAAAAAAAAAATTATAAAAAAAATGATTTTTTCAGGAACAATTTAGAAACCAAATAAAATAAAATGATTTTTTCAGGGAGAATTTAGAAAACAAATAAAACAAAAAATAGGCTTTCTATGGCCCACTGTCTGAGAGATGGCACACACAGGAGTCAGGAGTGGCACTCAAGCCCAGAGGCCAATATTAATCTCCCACTTTTTTTTTTTTTTTCAGGGAAAATTTATAAACCCAATAAAAAAAATTATAAATAGGCTTTCTATGGCCCACTATCTGAGAGAGAGAGATGGCACGCTTAGGACTGGCACACAAGCCCAAAGGCCAATATTAATCTCCCTTTTTTTTTCAGGGAGAATTTATAAAACCAAAAAAAATAAATAAATAGGCTTTCTATGGCCCACTATTTGTGAGAGAGATGGCACGCTCAGGACTGGCACACAAGCCCAAAGGCCAATATTAATCTCCCACTGATTGATTTATTGATTTTTTCAGGTAGAATTTAGAACCCAAATAAAGCAAAAAAAAAAAATAGGCTTTCTATGGCCCACTGAGTGAGTGATGATGCACACAGGAGTCAGGAGTGGCACACAAGCCCTGAGGCCAATATTTTTCTCCCACTGATTGATGTAGTGATTTTTTCAGGTAGATTTTGGAACCCAAATCAAGCAAAAAAATAAATAGGCTTTCTATGGCCCACTGAGTGAGAGATGGCACACACAGGAGTCAGGAGTGGCACACAAGCCCTGAGGCCAATATTTTTCTCCCACTGATTGATGTAGTGATTTTTTCAGGTAGATTTTAGAACCCAAATCAAGCAAAAAAATAAATCGGCTTTCTATGGCCCACTGAGTGAGAGATGGCACAGACAGGGATGGCACTCTAGCAGAAATGCCAATCTTAATCTCCCACAAAAAAAAAAAAAAAAAAAAAAAGGAACTGTCCTTCAATTACTATCTCCCTGCAGTAATCTCAGCCAGGTATGGCAGGCAGCAATAAGGAGTGGACTGATGCACAAATTAAATAAAAAGTGTGGACAAACAAACAAGATAGCTGTGCAGAAAGGAAGGAACAAGAGGATTTGTGCTTTGAAAAAAGCAGTTGGTTTGCACAGCGGCGTACACACAGCAATGCAGCTATCAGGGAGCCTTCTAGGGCAGCCCAATGAGCTACAGCGCTGAGGAAAAAAAAAAAAATGTAGCTTCCACTGTCCCTGCACACCGAAGGTGGTGTTGGACAGTGCAAATCGCTACAGCACAAGCGGTTTGGTGGTTAATGGACCCTGCCTAACGCTATCCCTGCTTCTGACGAAGCGGCAGCAACCTCTCCCTAAGCTCAGATCAGCAGCAGTAACATGGCGGTCGGCGGGAACGCCCCTTTATAGCGCCTGTGACGCCGCAGACAGCAAGCCAATCACTGCAATGCCCTTCTCTAAGATGGTGGGGACCAGGACCTATGTCATCACGCTGCCCACACTCTGCGTTTACCTTCATTGGCTGAGAAATGGCACTTTTCGCATCATTGAAACGCGACTTTGGCGCGAAAGTCGCGTACCGCATGGCCGACCCCGCACAGGGGTCGGATCGGGTTTCATGAAACCCGACTTTGCCAAAAGTCGGCGACTTTTGAAAATGAACGACCCGTTTCGCTCAACCCTAGTCAGGACCCCACTCTATGTTCTGTCTCTTTTGGGTATGTCTGCTGAGTAAGCACTTCTTATTACTTGGATCTAGCTTTTCTATTAACCCATCTTATTCTTTCACCATGTTTACATATGCCCCTACAGTGTTTTCTAGTCCTCTCTCTCCTTCGCTATCACAAATCCTAGCACTCTCTAACCTAGTAATCATCTCCCCTTCCCTCTTACCTCCCCACCTGTCCTCCTCTGCTGACCTGCTCCTCAACCTCAAATCTGTCCTAAGAACACATAAAACAAGTTGGCCACTCTCTTTCTCCCACCTGCTCTCTCTCTCTCTCTCTGCTTCTCCTCACTGCTGGAGACATATCTCTCATCCCTGGACCCCCACATCTCATACCTCCCATTACTACTCCCTCCTATCGCTCCCTATCCAACATGAACTACCGCAATCTTTCCAACATAAAACCCGTGCCCCGGACGCCCACCCCCCTGCTCCCTCTCTCTGGAGCACTCTGGAATGCCAGCTCAATCTGCAATAAGCTTCATGTGATTCACGACCTTTTTCTCTCCTGCGATCTTGCCTTCCTTGGCCTCACAGAAACATGGCTAACACCCTCTGACACCGCCTCCCCTGCTGCGCTGTGTTACGGAGGCCTCCACTTCACCCACACTCCTCGACCCGGCAACAAACATGGTGGAGGAGTGGGTCTTCTCCTTTCTTCAAACTGCACCTTTAACCCAATCCCACCTCTTCCCTCCCTTATCCTCCCCTCTTTTGCAGTCCATTCTGTCCGCACCTACTCTCCCTCCAACCTCCAAGTGGCCATCATATACCGACCTCCGGGCCCTGCCACTGCCTTTATTGACCAATTCTCCACCTGGCTTCTTCACTTTCTCTATGCTGACATTCCCACCATCATCATGGGTGACTTCAACATCCCCATTGGTACCTTCAGTCAACAGCCTCCAAACTTCTGTCCCTTACCTCATCCTTTGGACTTACTCAACGGTCCTCCACAGCCACCCACACGGATGGGCATACACTAGACCTGGTATTCACCCGTCTCTGCTCTCTATCTAACTTCACCACCTCCCCCCTCCCTCTATCCGACCACCATCTGCTCACCTTCTCATTCCTGTTCTCCTCACCGGTCATCCATGTCCAGCAACATGCGCACCCACGCAGAAACCTTGCACACCTAGACACCCACATACTCTCTGACTCCATCCTACGACTGGCATCCATATCCTCACTTCACGACACAGACACTGCCACTGCTTTCTACAATGCCACTCTCGCATCAGCTATTGACACGGTTGCCCCTCTCGTCCATGGCATAGTGCGACGTATCAATAGACAACCTTGGCACAATAACACCACCAAAAAGCTCCAGCAAATGTCCAGGGTTGCGGAGTGGCGTTGGAAGAAAACACACTCGCAAGATGACTTCACTGTATTCAAACAAGCAACACTCGCTTTTAAATCTGCACTCACCTCTGCTAAACAGGCGTACTTCACAACTCTCATATCTTCCCTATCCTACAACCCCAAACAGTTATTCAAAACCTTTAACTCCCTCCTCCGCCCCCCATTGCCCCCTCCAACCTCCCTCATCTCTGCTGAGGACTTTACCACACACTTTCATAATAAGATCGACCAGACAAGGCAAGTCTTTATTGTTCAACCACCACAACCCCTTTGTATACCAGACCAATGCCCAAACCCCATAACCTCCCTATCCAACATCACTGAAGGGGGGCTTAATTGTCTCCTCTCCAAATCGCACCTCATCACCTGTGCGCTCGACCCCATCCCATCCCACCTCCTCCCCAACCTCACCACCACACTTATCCCATCCCTAACTCACCTCTTCAACCTATCACTAACTTCTGGCACCTTCCCCTCTGCGCTCAAACATGCCACAATCACGCCTATCCTTAAAAAGCCAACCTTCGATCCAAATGTCCAGCTATCGCCCAATATCGCTGCTCCCATTCGCTTCCAAACTCCTGGAGCAGCACGTCCATGCTGAACTCTCCTCCCACCTCTCATCTAACTTGTTGTTCGACAATCTACAATCTGGTTTCCACCCCATCACTCAACTGAGACTGCCCTGACCAAAATCACTAACGGCTTACTTACCGCCAAAGCTACTGGACAATACTCTGTACTCCTCCTTCTAGACCTGTCCTCTGCTTTCGACACAGTTGACCACTGCCTCCTACTACAGATCCTTTCCTCCTTTGGCATCAAAGACCTCGCCCTATCCTGGATCGCCTCGTACCTTTCCAACCGCACATTCAGCGTCTCCCACTCCCACACTACCTCCTCATCCCACCCTCTCTCTGTTGGAGTCCCCCAAGGCTCTGTTCTAGGACCCTTACTCTTCTCAATCTATACACTTGGCTTGGGACAACTCATAAAGTCCCATGGATTCCAGTACCACCTCTATGCTGATGACACGCAGCTCTACCTCTCTGGCCCAGACGTCACCGCTCTGCTGTCCAGAATCCCAGAGTGCCTATCAGCCATATCCTCCTTCTTCTCCTCTCGCTTCCTCAAACTCAATGTGGACAAATCTGAACTCATCATCTTTCCTCCATCCCACAGATCTTCCTTACCTGACCTATCTATCGCAATCAATGACATCATGCTTTCCCCGTACCCGAAGTCCGCTGCCTCGGAGTAACCTTCGACTTTGCCCTGTCCTTCAAACCGCACATCCAAGCTCTTTCCACCTCCTGTCGCCTCCAGCTCAAAAATATCTCCAGAATCCGTCCTTTCCTCAACCCTCAATCTACTAAAATGCTTGTGCATGCCCTCATCATCTCCCGCCTTGACTACTGCAACATCCTTTTCTGTGGCCTCCCTGCTAACACCCTTACACCTCTCCAGTCCATCCCTAACTCTGCTGCCCGACTAATCCATCTCTCTCCTCGCTACTCCTCCACTTCCCCCTCTGCAAATCTCTTCACTGGCTCCCATTCCCTCAGCATATCCAGTTCAAATTACTAATACTGACCTACAAAGCCATCCATAACCTGTCTCCTCCATATATCTCTGAACTAATCTCCCGATATTTTCCCTCACGTAATCTCCGGTCCTCCCAAGACCTCCTTCTCTCCTCCACACTTATTCGCTCCTCATCCATTCGCCTCCAAGACTTCTCCCGAATATCTCCCATCCTCTGGAACTCTCTGCCCCAACATGTCCGACTATCAACCACAATCGGATCCTTCAGATGGAACCTGAAAACTCATCTCTTCAGGAAAGCATACAGCCTGCACTGACACCGCTGCCGCCTCATCACTATCGAAGCCACCACCTCACCAACACCGAAGCTCCTGCAACCCCCAACCTACTGTCTCCTTCCCCATAATCCTGTAGAATGTAAGCCCGCAAGGGCAGGGTCCTCGCCCCTCTGTATCAGTCCGTTATTGTTAGTTTGTTTACTGTAAGTGATATCTGTAACTTGTATGTAACCCCTTCTCATGTACAGCACCATGAAATCAATGGTGCTATATAAATAAATAATAATAATAATAAATAATGAATACTACATACTACATACATACTACATACTGCAAACATACATACTACATACATACTACATACTACATACTGTACATACTACATACATGCATACTACATACATACTACATACGTACTACATACAGTACATACTACATACATACTGTACTACATACAATTAGTGTTGAGCATTCCCATACCGCAAGTATCGGGTATCGGCCGATATTTGCGATATCGGAATTCCGATACGAGTTCCGATTCTTTCAGTATATCGGATACCGGAATTGGAAGTTCCCATAATTCTAAGAGCCCGAATTCAGCCAATGAGGAATGATTAGAAGTGTGGGCACATCCTGTTCTGCATGGTAGGCATGTAACTACTGGCATGGGTGTGATTGGCTGCTGAAATGATGTCATGATGCACTATAAAAGTCACCACCGCCATTTTGGCTCAATCTGCTGTGAATTCAGTTAGGGACAGGACGCTGTGTTCTGACTGACGGCCAGTTTAGAGATAGCGATTTGCTTCATTGTGCTTTACCCAGGCTAATATAGCAACCGCTGTGTAAGAGCCTTGCTTTTGCCTTGCAGCGCTGTTCACAGCTGTCTGCAAGGTCTCTGTGTGTGTGAGTGCATCTCACTCTGTAGTCTGTCTGCAGCCACCGCTGGTTGTAGTCAGCTCAGGGTGCGTCACTGCCTCATACTGTTCAATCCATTGTCCTTTTTTGCAATTAGTGCAGCCTGCTGCACATTTTTTCAAATTTATCCTATTAGTGGCCTTCCATCCGTATCCTGCTAGATTGTGGAAAAACACTATATAGGATTTCATAGAGGAGCTTGTTTTGGCCTTGCAGCGCCATTCACAGCTGTCTGCACAGTCTGTGTGTGAGTGCAGCTTGCTCTGTAGTCTGTTCAACCGCCACAGCCGGTTGTAGTCAGCTCAGGGTGTGTCACTGCCTCATACCATTCCATTATCCATTTCTCAATTAGTGCAGCCTGCTGCACATTTTTTCAAATTTATCAAATTAGTGGCTTTCCCTCTGTATCCTGCTAGATTGTGGAAAAACCCTATATAGGATTACATAGAGGTGCTTGCTTTGGCCTTGCAATGCCATTCACGGCTGTCTGCACGGTCTGTGTGTGAGTGCAGCTTTCTCTGTCGTCTGTTCTACCGCCACAGCCGGTTGTAGTCAGCTCAGGGTGCGTCACTGCCTCATACCGTTCCATTGTCCATTTCTCAATTAGTGCAGCCTGCTGCAGATTTTTTCAGATTTATCCTATTAGTGGCTTTCCCTCCGTATCCAGCTAGAATGTGGAAAAAGACTATATAAGATTACATAGAGGAGCTTGTTTTGGCCTTGCAGCGCCGTTCACGGCTGTCTGCACGGTCTGTGTGTGAGTGCAGCTCACTGTAGTTTGTTCTGCAAAAAAAAAAATGATAAAGTACACCAAACACACCACTTTACAGTTATGTAGGCCACATTAGCTCATATAAAAGTCTAGTCCACACGTTAGAAAATTAGTGTTTCTTATACCTGTTAGGAGCAGTTGAGGAATAAGCATACTAAGCCCTTAGTACTTTTCTGCCTATCTTTATCAGTCTACCAAGATGAAGAAGGCAGGGAGTAAGGCATGTGGGCATGGGCATGGATCAGGGAGAGGACGTGGGGATTCTGTGCCTGCTGCGGGCACCGGTGACTCATCATCACCCAGTTTCAGCAGGGAACAGTCCTTCATGCGCAGCTTTGTAGGAGATCGCCGTACCCCGCTGCTGCGGGAAGAACAAATTGAAGCCGTTGTCGGATGGATGGCAGCTAACGCATCGACGTCAATTAGTGCCACATCCTCTCAGGCACAGAGCACTGGAGAGCACCCATCTGTCTCTTCACCACCTGCCAATCTGCCCAGGCAGTCAGAGAGCCCAGGACAGGAGCCATCTCTACTTCTGTTCTCTGAATCTCTTGGCTTGGAAAGAGGGGGCCAGCCAAGCAGCATTGGAGAAATGGAAGAAGAGGCAGTATGAAGTGATGTCCAACAGCTTTGTCTCTCTGATTCTGAAGAGGTGGGTGGGCCACTGCCTCCGGTTAGCACACCTCAGTACGCATCTAATGATGAGACTCAGGTGCCACTTTCTGGTGCGTACTGTGCTGACTACCCAGGAGTAGCAGTTGGTGGAAGAGGGTAGTGTAGATCATGAGGTCCTTGACCCATCGTAGCGTGAGGTACAGGAAGGTGGTAGGAGCAGCTCTGAAGAAGAGATTCCCCGAATGGCCCAAAGAGGGAGAGGGAGGGGAAAGACTGAGGTGCCTGTAGCCTCCACTTCGGCACCCATTCGGAGAATGGCTCTTCCAAAAGCCAAAATGGGTGCTCCCAAGACTTGCAGTGCTTGGTCCTTTTTTGACACAGTTGCAGATGACATTTGTTTTGTCAAATGCAAGGTGTGTCATCAGAAAGTCAAAAGAGGGAAAAGTGTCAGAAACCTCAATACCACAAATATGTGGAAACATGTGCAGACCAAGCACACGGTGGAGTTACAAAAACACAGTGAAGACCTAGGCCAACCTACAGCGGCACCAACCACCTCTCCAGCTCGTGTTGTTGCCTCTTCCTCCAGCTCACACACAGGTGGTCCGGCTTCCTCACAGGATCGCCATGGAGGAACCTCTGGCACTGTTGTCCAGAGACCCAGTGTAATTCCACCCACATCACCATGTTCCCAGTCATCCTCACACTCCCAGCACAGTCTACAACCATCGGTAGCAGAGGCATGGGAGAAAAGGCTGCCATTCTCGGCAAACCACCCCCGAGCACAGGCTCTGAATGTTGGCACTGCAAAACTACTGTCCCTTGAAATGCTGTCATTCAGGGTGGTGGACACTGACACCTTCTGTAACTTTAGCAGTCCCACAATACAATGTGCCCAGCCACTTTTATTTCAGCAGCAAAGCCATCCCTGCCCTGCAAAAGCATGTGGAGGGACACATAAAACACGCGCTACTGAACGCCATCGGTAGCAAGGTCCACCTCACCACCGCTGCGTGGACCAGTCACCATGGACAGGGGCACTACCTTTCCCTCACTGCCCATTGGGTTAATGTTGTGGAGCCAGGTACAGATGGTGCGAGTGGCACAGGACGTGTTCTGCCAACTCCAAGAATTGCAGGAATCCAGTCTGTACACATTGCCTCCTCCTCATACTCCAGTTCCTCAGAATCATCGCTGCAGGAGCCGTCACGGTCTACCTCCACCTTGACCCGTGAACGCTTACCTGTTACGACCGATATGAGCACAGCCATGGCCAAACGTCAACAGGCCGTACTGAAATTAATTTCTTTGGGGAAATCGAAGCCACACAGCGCAGGAGCTCTGGAATATCATCAAGCAGGAGATCGATGTGGGGTTTGTGCCAGTGAATCTCCAGCCAGGCATGGTAGTGTGTGACAATGGCCGAAATCTGGTGGCAGCTCTGGCCCTAGGCAACCTCACTCACATCCCATGTCTGGCACATGTGCTCAACTTAATCATGCAGAGTTTTTTGAGGGACTATCCAGATTTTGATGCACTGCTACACAAGGTCCGCCTAGTGTCTGCTCACTTGCGGCATTCCAGCATAGCAAGATCGCGCATTGCAGCTCTGCAGTGCCGATTCCGACTTCCGGAACATCGCATCATATGTGACCTACCCATCAGATGGAATTCCATGTTACATATGTTGGAGCGGTTGGGTGAGCAGCAGCAAGCAGTAATGGAGTACCAGTTGCATCAGGCGCAAAGAAGTCATACTGCGTGCCGTTCAGACTTCCCAACCACTGAGTGGGCCACTATGAAGGACATCTGCCAGGTTTTGCGTGCCTTCGATGATTCCATGTGGATGGCGAGTGCAGATGATGCACTAGTCAGCATGACTGTCCCCCTTATCTGCCCTCTTGAAAGAACACTGCAAGCGCTAAGGGATGACGTTGTGGAAGAGGTGGAGGATGAGGAGTCACCAATTCCATCTGCTTCTGGACAGTCAGCGCAATGTGGTTCCTCACAAAGGCCTAGGCAGGGGACACTTTTTGAGGAGGATGAGGAGGAGTCAATGGAGGAGGAAGACATCGGTTCAGAGGAGGGAGTTACACAATTCTCAAGTAGTCAATGTGTAGAGCGAGGGTTGGGTGATGCAGAGCAGGCAGAGATCATGCCTCAAGCAGGGGACAGCGTTTCTTGGCCTTTTGGCTGTCTGCAGCACATGGTTGATTTCATGCTGCAGTGCCTGAGAAACGACCGCCGCATTGCCTACAGTCTCAACACGGCTGATTATTGGGTGTACACCCTCCTAGATCCACGCTACCGGGACAACTTACAAACTCTCATAACACCATTGAACCGGGAGCATAAAATGCGGGAGTACCAAGACACACTGGTGCATTCCATCATTTTCTCCTGTCCAACTGAGAGCAGTGCTGCTAGTGCTTTACAAAGCAGCTCAGTGCGTCGAGGCAGTGGAGGAAGGTCAGCACAAACAGGGAGCAGAATCAGTGCCTCAGCACAAGGCAAGACCAGTATGCAAACTGGTGGCAAACTTTTGTGTGCTTGCCACAAATGTCTACACCATCACAGATGGCTCCAGTCAGCAGGAGGCAACGTTTCCATCAGATGGTGACAGACTACATGGCTTGCCCTCTCATTGTACTCCCAGACGGCTCTTCCCCCTTCAAGTTTTTTGTCTCTAAGCTGGGTACATGGCCAGAGATTAGCCAGTATGCATTGGAGGTGCTGGCATGCCCTGCTGCTGGTGTATTATTGGAACGCGTCTTTAGTGCCGCATGTGGTGTAATAACAGACCATCGCATGCGACTATCCTCCGATAAAGTTGACCGGCTTACTTCTCTGAAAATGAACAAGGCCTGGGTCTCGCAGGAATTTGCAACTCCTCTTCCAGATTAAAAAATTGGTTGGCTACAGTATCCAGGTCTCCTGTTGCTTTCATGTTTCTACCACCTGATCTGTAATCCCTGGGCTCCAACACCGCCAGTTGCTGCTCAGAAGTGCCGTCTTCACAGTCAAAACATACCACCCAGTGTTATTGGGTTTCAGTAACGTCAGCTGATCCCCAGCTGTGTATCTGGCAATGTGTCCTGCTTCCTGCACGCTGACACTACATCTGAAATTTAAGGCAACCTGTCCCCCCCAGGCGTTTGTTACTGAAAGAGCCACCTTGTGCAGCAGTAATGCTGCACAAGTAAAAGGTGGCTCTTTTAGTTATGCCCCTTGCACACGCTGAACTTAAAACTTAAAAAATGTGTCCCCTCACACTGTTAAAACGGCCCGGAGGTGGAACTTTCCTTTCTAATGAGACGGAACGCAGCCGTCATTCCTACCCCCTTGGCGCCAGGCTCCGCCTCCTCGGCATTGTTTGAATCTGTCCCATAGTCTGCGCTGTTATTTTCAACCTTGGCCATGCTCAGTTAGCGCTGCCCATCTTCTGACATCATTTCGTTTCAGCTGGACTGTGCCTGTGCGACGGCGCTGCCCGAGATCCCACAATGCAGTGTCTTCTGATTTAATCACACTGTGGGCCTGGGATTCATGGGCATGCGCAGTGCATATCTTCACCTCAGGCTCTCACTTATCTCCCTCTGCCTTCTTCAGACTGTGCGCCGTCAGCTGATCCCTAATAGCATGCCACGGCCATGACGCCGCACAGTCTGAAGAAGCCGAATGGAGGTGAGTGAGAGGCGAAGATATGCACTGCGCATGCCCATGAATCCGAGGCCCACAGCGTGATTAAATCAGAAGACACTGCGAGGTGGGATCTCAGGCAACGCGGCCGCACAGGCGCAGTCAGCCTGACCCCAAATGTTGTTAGAAGACGGGCAGCACTAACTGCGCATGACCAAGGTTAAATATAACAGCGCAGGCTACAGGACAGATTCAAACAATGCTAAAGAGGCGGCGCACGGCTCCAAGAGGGTAGCAATGACGGCTGTGCATTACTGCTGCACAAGGTGGCTCTTTCAGTTTCAAATGCCTGGGGGGGTTAAAAGTTCACTTTCAACTTGCTCCAATTAGGCCTCGGCCTACACTCTGTTTCTCCTTCATTTCCTGGGCTCTAACACTGCCAGTTGGTGCTCGGAAGTGCTGGCTGCACAGAGAAAAACACTCACCACTGTGTCAGTGGGGTTCACTAACGTCACCTTTTCCCCTGCTGTGTAGCCGGCAATGTGTCCTGCGACCGCCACACAGACACAACAGATATTAGGCCATGTTCACACCATCCTTTTTTTAATGCGGAACCGCCGCGATTTTCCCGCTGCGGGTCCGCAGCTGTTTTCCATGCAGGGTACATTACAATGTACCCTATGGAAAACAGGAACTGCTGTGCCCACATTGCGGAAAATCGCGAAAAAAGCCGCGCTGAATAGCTACCATGTCACTTCTTTTTGCGGAACTGTAGCGGTTCTGCACCCATAGACCTCCATTGTGAGGTCAAACCCGCAGTAAAACCCGCAGACGAAAAAAATATCTGCGGGTTTTCTGCGGTTTGTGGTGCAGAACCGCTGCAGCAGGAAGTGCGTGGGCGGAGTGTGGCTGCCCCCCCGTGCCCCAATCCCACCCCCCCATGCTCCGATGCCATCCCCCGTGCTCCGATGCCACCCCCCCGTGCTCCGATGCCACCCCCCGTGCTCCGACGCCCCCCCGTGCCCTAATCTCCCCCCCTTATACTTACCGGGCCTCCCGGTGTCCGTCCGGCCGTCTTCTCCCTGGGCGCCGCCATCTTCCAAAATGGCGGGCGCATGCGCAGTGCGCCCGCCGAATCTGCCGGCCGGCAGATTCGTTCCAGGCACATTTTGATCACTGTGATAACCTCACAGTGATCAAAATAAAAAAAAGGTAAATGCCCCCCCCCCTCTTTATCACCCCCATAGGTAGTAACAATAATAAAATAAATAATTTTTTTTTTCCCCCACTACAGTTAGAACTAGGGTTAGGGTTAGGGGTAGGGTTAGGGTTAGGGGTAGGGTTAGGGGTAGGGTTAGGGGTAGGGTTAGGGTTAGGGGTAGGGTTAGGGGTAGAGTTAGGGTTAGGGGTAGGGTTAGGGGTAGGGTTAGGGTATTTTCAGCCATTTTAACCCTAAAAAAACTCCCTAGAAAACACACAGACTCTGCAGAGAAAACTGCATAAAAAACTGCACTAAAAAACGCATCAAAAAACGCATCAGAAACGCATCCAAAAACGCATCAAAAAACGCACCAAAAAGCACCAGAAAACGCACCTGCGTTTTCTGCCAAGAGCCGCGGTTTTTAGTGCAGAAAAAAGAGCAGGGAAATCAGGAACGTGTGAACATGGCCTTAAACTGCCTCCAGTGTAGGCCTCGGCCTACACTCTGCCCCTCCTAGATTCCCCGGGCTCCAATACCGCCAGTTGGTGCTTGGAAGCGCAGGCTGCACAGAGAAAAACACTCGCTCATGTGTTACTGAGGTTCAGTAATGCCAGCTGTTCCCCTACTGTGTAGCCGGCAATGTGTCCTGCGACTGCCACGCAGACACAACAGATATTAAACTGCCTCCAGCGCAGGCCTCGGCCTACACTCTGCTCCTCCTGAATTCCCTGGGCTCCAAAACTGCCAGTTGGTGCTCGGAAGTGCTCGCTGCACAGAAAAAAAAACACTCGCGACTGTTTCAGTGGGGTTCAGTAACGTCAGCTGTTCTCCTGCTGTGTAGCCGGCAACATGTCCTGCGACCGTCATGCAGACACAACAACAGACATTAAACTGCCTCCTGTGCAGGCCTCGGCCTACACTCTGCTCCTCCTGGATTCCCTGGGCTCCAATACTGCCAGTTGGTGCTCGGAAGTGCAGGTTGCACAGAGAAAATCACTCGCTCATGTGTCAGTGGGGTTTAATAACGTCAGCTGTTCCCCTGCTGTGTAGTCGGCAACGTGTCCTGCAACCGCCACGCAGACACAACAGATATTAAACTGCCTCCAGTGCAGCCCTCGGCCTACACTCTGCTCCTTCTAGATTCCCTGGGCTCCAATACCGCCAGTTGGTGCTAGGAAGTGCTGGCTGTAGAGAGAAAAGCACTCGCTCATGTGTCAGTGGGGTTCAGTAACGACAGCTGTTCCCCTGCTCTGTAGCCGGCAACGTGTCCTGCGACCGCCATGCAGACACGACAGATATTAAACTGCCTCTAGTGCAGGCCTTGGCCTACACTCTGCCTCTCCTAGATTCCCCGGGCTCCAATACCACCAGTTGGTGCTCAGAAGTGCAGGCTGCACAGGGAAAAACACTCGCTCATGTGTCAGTGGGGTTCAGTAATGTCAGCTGTTTCCCTGCTGTGTAGCCGGCAACGTGTCCTGCGACCACCACGCAGACACAACAGATATTAAACTGCCTCCAGTGCAGGCCTAGGCCTACACTCTGCTCCTCCTGGATTCCCTGGGCTTCAATACCGCCAGTTGGTGCTCAGAATTGCAGGCTGCACAGAGAAAAACACTCGCTCATGTGTCAGTGGGGTTCAGTAATGCCAGCTGTTCCCCTGCTGTGTAGCCGGCAATGTGTCCTGCAAACGCCACGCACACAACAGATATTAAACTGCCTCCAGTGCAGGCCTGGGCCTACACTCTGCTCCTCCTGGATTCCTTGGGCTCCAAAACTGCCAGTTGGCGCTCAGAAGTGTTCGCTGCACAGAGAAAAACCACTCGCGACTATTTCAGTGGGGTTCAGTAACGTCAGCTGTTCCCCTGCTGTGTAGCCGGCAACGTGTCCTGCGACCACCATGCAGACACAACAATAGACATTAAACTGTCTCCTGTGCAGGCCTCGGCCTACACTCTGCTCCTCCTGGATTTCCTGGGCTCCAATACTGCCAGTTAGTGCTCAGAAGTGCAGGTTGCACAGAGAAAATCACTCACTCATGTGTCAGTGGGGTTCAGTAATGCCAGCTGTTTCCCTGCTGTGTAGCCGGCAATGTGTCCTGCAACCGCCACGCAGACACAACAGATATTAAACTGCCTCCAGTGCAGGCCTCGGCCTACACTCTGCTCCTCTTAGATTCCCCGGGCTCCAATACCGCCAGTTGGTGCTCGGAAGTGCAGGCTGCACAGAGAAAAACACTCGCTCATGTGTCAGTGGGGTTCAGTAACGTCAGCTATTCCCCTGCTGTGTAGCTGGCAACGTGTCATGCGACTGCCATGCAGACACAACAGATATTAAACTGCCTCCAGTGCAGGCCCCGGCCTACACTCTGCTCCTCCTAGATTCCCTGGCTCCAATACTGCCAGTTGGTGCTCGGATGTGCTGGCTGCACAGAGAAAAACACTCGCTCATGTGTCAGTGGGGTTCAGTAACGACAGCTGTTCCCCTGCTGTGTAGCCAGCAACATGTCCTGCGACTGCCACGCAGACACAACAGATATTAAACTGCCTCCAGTGCAGGCCTTGGCCTACACTCTGCCTCTCCTAGATTCCCTGGGCTCTAATACCGCCAGTTGGTGCTTGGAAGTGCAGGCTGCACAGAGAAAAACACTCGCTTATGTGTCAGTGGGGTTCAATAACGCAAGCTGTTCCCCTGCTGTGTAGCTGTCAATGTGTCATGTGACCACCACGCAGACACAACAGATATTAAACTGCCTCCAGTGCAGGCCTCGCCCTACACTCTGCTCCTCCTAGATTCCCCAGGCTCCAATACCACCAGTTGCTGCTCGGAAGTGCTGGCTGCACAGAGAAAAACACTTGCTCATGTGTCAGTGGGGTTCAGTAATGCCAGCTGTTCCCCTGCTGTGTAGCCGGCAATGTGTCCTGCAACCGCCACGCAAGACACAACAGATATTAAACTGCCTCCAGTGCAGGCCTCGGCCTACACTCTGCTCCTCTTAGATTCCCCGGGCTCCAATACTGCCAGTTGGTGCTCGGAAGCGCAGGCTGCACACAGAAAAACACTCGCTCATGTGTCAGTGGGGTTCAGTAACGTCAGCTGTTCCCCTGCTGTGTAGCCGGCAACGTGTCCTTCGACCACCACGCAGACACAACAGATATTAAACTGCCTCCAGTGCAGGCCTCGGCCTACACTCTGCTTCTCCTAGATTCCCTGGGTCCAATACTGCCAGTTGGTGCTCGGAAGTGCTCGCTGCACAGAGAAACACGCTCGCCACTGTGTCAGTGGGGTTCAGTAATGCCAGCTGTTCCCCTGCTGTGTAGCCGGCAATGTGTCTTGCGACCACCACGCTGACACAACAATAGATATTAAAGGGAACCTGTCCCCCTCAAGGTGTTTGTATGGCACTAATGCTGCACAAGGGAAAAGTGCCTCTTTTCATTATGCTCCTTGCACACGCTGAAGTTAACACTTATAAAATGTGGCCCCTCATACCCTGAAACCGTCCTGAAGGCTGAACTTTCCTTCTCAATGAGATGCAGCACAGCTGTCATTCACACCCCCTTGGTGCCATTGTTTGAATCTATCCCGGAGCCTGTGCTGTTATGTTGTCCCTTGGACCTGTGCAGTTAGCGCTGCCCGTCTTCAGATATCATTTGTTGTCAGGCTGGCTGCGCCAGTGCGGCCACCCTACCCGAGATCACACCCCGAAGTGTCTTCAGATTTATTGACACTGTGGGGCTGTGATTCATGGGCATGCACAGTGCATATCTTCGCCTCTCACTCATCTCCTTCCGCCTTCTGTGCACCGCACAGTCTGAAGAAGGTGGAAGGAGATGAGTGAGAAGCGAAGATATGCACTGTGGATGCCCATGGATCCCAGGTCCGCAGTGTGAATAAATCAGAAGACACGGCGGGGCGGGATCTCGGGCAACGCGGCCGCACAGGCGTAGTCAGCCTGACCCCAAATGTTGTTGGAAGACGGGCAGCGCTAACTGCACATGGCCAAGGTTAAACATAAAAGCGCAGGCTCCATGACAGATTCAAACAATTCTGAGGAGGCGGCGCATAGCACCAAGGGGGTGTGAATGACAGCTCTGCTGCGTCTTATTAAGAAGGAAAGTCCCGCCTCTGGGACGGTTTCAGGGTATGAAGGGACACATTTTATAAGTGTTAACTTTAGCGTGTACAAGTAGCATAATGAAAAGAGGCACCTATTCCTTGTGCAGCATTAGTGCCGCACAAGGAGGCTCTTTCAGTTGCAAACACGTTTGGGGGTAAAAGTTTCCCTTTCAACTGGCTCCAATTAGGCCTCAGCCCATACTCTGCTTCTCCTGGATTCCCTGGGCTCCAACACCGCCAGTTGCTGCTCAGGCTGTCACGGTAGTCCCTCCTGCCCATCCTGGTTCCAGTACCGTCAGCTGGTTCCGGGCAGAGCCTTTGGCTTAGGTGCCTCCTTCTGGGTATCCGAGTTCCACCAGCGTCAGGTGGTCCTTGGTAGTGCTTTCTGGCATGGGTACCTCCTGCTTAGTAACTGGGTTCCAGTAACGTCAGCTGGTTCTCGGCAGGGTATTTTGCTCTTGTACCTTCTGCTCCCCATCCTGGTTCCAGTACCGTCAGCTTGTCCTGGGCAGAGCCTTTGGCTTAGGTGCCTCCTTCTGGGTATCCGAGTTCCACCAACGTCAGGTTGTCCTTGGTAGTGCTTTCTGGCACGGGTACCTCCTGCTTAGTAACCGGGTTCCGGTAATGTCAGCTGGTCCTTGGTAGTTCCATTGGCTCTTGTACCTTCGGCTAGCCATCTGGGTTCCAGTATCGTCTGCTGGTTCTCGCCAGTGTCTTTTGCTGTTGTACCTTCTGCTACATTTCCAAGTTCAAGACCCTAAAGATGACGACCCTGAAGACCGAGAAGCAGAAGAACAAGAAGATGCAGAACAAAAAGCAGAAGAACATTAAGCATAAGACTAAAAATCAGACCAAAAGATATCTAAATTATAAGCAGAAGAAAACTAAGCAGTGTATGGGGGTGAGTCCGTTCCTCCTCGTGGTGCCCCTGGAAAAAACCTGCTGCTGCAGGCCAAACTGAACGCAGACAAATCCTGTTGTAAATCTTTTGTGACAGGCAGAACAGAAGGTGTAATCTTCAAACTTCTATAGATAACAATTACAGGAAGGCCTGGCTGTCACAAATAAGAATATGATGAACAAGAAGAAGATGAAGAAGTTGATTATGAAGAAAAATAAAACTTGAATAAAAAGAATATGAAGAATGTAAAAAAAAATAATACGAAGAAGGTGAAGAAGAAGGAGATGAATAAGGCGAAGGAGAAGTTGATATATCCATAGATATATAATAGAAAGGTCGATGTTTCTAAGGCTACTTTCACACTTGCGTTTTTAGCAATCTGTCGCAATCCGTTGTTTTGGGAAAAAAATGGATCCTGCATATGTGCTCACAGGATGCTTTTTTTACCCATAAACTTGTATTAGCGATGGATCGTGACGGATGATCACATGTCGAGTCCGTCGTGTAACGGATCCGTCTTGTTTTGGCGGACCGTTGGCATGAAAAAACGTTCAAGTGAACGTTTTTTTGTCTGTCGCATCCGCCATTTTTATGCATGGCCGAAACTGCGCCCCATCCTCCCCGGACTTCAGAATCGGCAGTGGATGCGTTGAAAAACTGCATCCGCTGCCCACGTAGGGTCACAAATATCACAACGTGTGTCGGTGCGTCGGCCCGACGCACAGCGACGGACCCGTACCGACGCAAGTGTGAAAGAGGCCTTAATGAGCGTTTAATTTTAAGAAAAAAAAACTGAAAATACGACGTGCGCTCCCCTGCAATTTACTGTGCCAGAGGGGGAAAGCCAACGGCCTGGGGCAAATATTTGTAGCCTGCTATGAATATCAGCCCACAGCTGTCTGCGTAGCCTTTACTGGCTATTAAAACAGGGGGACCCCCCCAAAAATGACGTGGGGTCCCCTTATATGACATTAAGCCAGGTTAATAACGGAGAGGCGTCAATAAGACGCCTATCCATTATTGATCCAATAGTAATAAAGGGTTAATAAAACACACACACATTAGGAAAAAAGTATTTTAATATTCTTCATTTAACCATACTTACCATACTTCAGCGCCTGCAAAAAACGTAAAATAATAAACCATATACTGCCTGTCCGCCTTAGTTCAATTAATAACGAGTGTCCCACGACAATCTCCCCTATAGAACAGTGATATCGGGTGATGTCACTGCTCTATAGGACCCTCAGTGACACACTGACAGGAGACAATCACTGCAGTGCATCACTGAGTTTACTATAGTTCAAAGTCTCACTTTATGGCAATTTCTGCGTGGGAAAATTTCTCACACAGCAATGCCAAAAGTAAGACTAGGGACTATTTTTTTACAGTGGCGGATGAATGCAGTGCGGAAGGATACCTTCCTCCCGTCACTGTGTTCCTGGAGCCCCTAGAGAGCGGTTGCATCAGCTAATGCTGCCGTTCTCCACGGGAGATTGTCATGGGACACCCGTGGATTTCTGCGGACAGGGAGTATATTGGTTGTTTGTTATTTTAATCTTTTTTACAGGTGACACTGGCTTCGGAGATCAAATTGACAAGTAGTGGTGAGTATGTACTCTATGTTTAATGTACAGTATGTCTGTATGTATGTATTGTATGTAATGTATGAATGTACTGTATGTAGAATGTATGTAGTATGTGTGTAGCTTGTATGTAGTATGTATGTAGTATGTATGTTTTTTTCTTTTTTATTCAACACATTAGCCGGATGATGGGATTACTGCTGTCTCATCATTGGCTAATGTGTCAATCACTGTCAAAGTAGCAGGCATAGTCCCATCGGATGATGCCTGCACACATGCACAGAGCGCCGGCAGCCCGGACAGAGCCCCGGCAGACCCGCACAGACCACCGGCAGCCCACACAGAGCCCCAGCAGCACACACAGAGCCCCAGCAGCCCGCATAGAGCTCCCAGCAGGCATGCACAGACCCCTTTCAGCCTGCACAGAGCCTCGGCAGCTCGCACAGACCCCCGGCAGCTCGCACAGAGCCCCAGCAGGCCCGCACAGACCCTTGGCAGCCCGCACAGAGCCCCAGCAGCTCGCACAGAGCCCCGGCAGGCATGCACAGACCCCCGACAGCCCAAACAGAGCCCCGGCAGGCCCAAACAGAGCCCCGGCAGGCCCGTACAGACCCCCGGCAGCCTGCACAGAGCCCCGGCAGGCCCGTACAGAGCCCTGGTAGCCCGCACAGAGCCCCAGCAGCCCACACAGAGCCCCAGCAGGCCTGTACAGACCCCCGGCAGCCCGCACAGAGCCTTGGCAGGCTCGCACAGAGCCCCAGCAGGCACACACAGAACCCGCCCGCACACACAGACACGCACAGTGTCCGCCCACGCACCGCCCACACTCTTCCCCCCTCCGGAACAGGATGTAGAAGGACAGAAAGGGCTTATTTACATTCCGATATTTGTGTCCCATTGACTTGCATTGGTATCCGGTATCGGTATCGGCGATATCTGATATTTTTGGGATATTGGCCGATCCCATCCGATACCGATATTTCTGGATATCGGAAGGTATCACTCAACACTAACAATAGTACATAATTATACTGTACAAAGAATGTTACAGATAAACAACCTGATAGCATAAAACGCTAATATTTAGTATAGGAGTGGTAGAAACACCAAAACAGAAAAGGTGCAAGGCATGGAGTATATGGAGTTACTAGACCACAATTGAAGGAATAAAGTGCTAATGCTAGGTAGATAAATAACAGTAATCAGTCAAATAGATGCATGGGAAGCATATTGACAAGAAACATGATATCAAGTAAAGTGCTTATGCAAAGAGGAGTTAATAGAGGTATAAAATTTGTTTACTCAAAGTATGAGCATGCTGCTGGGTCCCCAACGCACATTTCAGAGCTTGCCTTGTTCTGGGAGGCGTGGTTGTAATGGAACAGGGATGAAGGTTATAACGAGACTATGACCAATAGGAATTCAAAGACTGGGATGTGTATCTCTGTTGCTATGGTGTCTTTGGCGCATGCAGGGACATCGTACCAACCCGATCACATCGCCCAAAGCGTCACGGTGATGCCGCAGACACATGACCAAGATGCCCCACCCACATGAATCATGTGAGCGGGATGCCTGGCCATGCGCACAAGGGGGCAGCGTATAGAGGCGACCGAGGATGCGAGCAGGTAGGACAACAACTCTCATGTGCACTTCCAGCAAAGAATGGTCACCAACGAGACTAGTAAAACAACCAGTTGCTAAAGTGTAAGTGCTGTGGGTTAATCATTTATGCCAATACTACACAGAGGAATATCTTGGTTGGTACAAATATAAAATGTGAAGGGTTTGAAAAGAATGTGCATGGGATAAATAAAAAATAAAGTGAAGATGACAATGCAGAATTAAAAAGTGAAAAAGTGAATATATAAAAAATACATTAGATGAATTTTCTAAATAATAAAGGATGAGAGTGCTAAATAAATGGAGAATGATAATCATAACAGTGATGAGTGAATAATGTAAAATAATCATAAATAAAAAAAAAATAAAAAAATATATAAAAAGAAAAATTATACATAGATGAATAAAAGTAAATAAATAATTAGTACATGTGAAAAAATATATACATATTTGAATACAATGATCTTCATTATAACAAATCTTGGATCTTGGTGCAGATGAATAGGTCCATCCTGAAGATGAATGATGGTCATTCACATAGTATTGGTATTATATGACAGTAGATGGTCAGTCAAAGAATACTAGAGAAAAATAAAATAAATTATGGACATGGACACTGGACAGGTGGCATGATAAATGACTGTTTTTGTTGTACAAGTAATTGTTTGATTAGTTTTATATAAGTTATTGTCTGACCCATGAAATTCAGTAGCATGGTCCACATTGGGGCAAGCGACACACCTGCCACAAGGTGAACAACCCCAGCGTTGAATAGGTTTGGAAAAAATGGTCGGGAACGGAATGGACTGATTATTCACTGTATATAGACTTTTGACTAAGTGGTCCTGCAAATTACATGCATGTTGAGCCGTAATGATGGGTTGTGCAGGAAGATACTGTTGCAGGATGGGATCACTGGTAAATATAGACCAATGTTTTGAAATGATATTACGCATCAAATGCCACTGTGAGCGGTATTGAGTAATGAGTTTTACCTTATTTTCCCCTTTAGGTTTTTTGATGGAGAAGATTAAATCTTGACAGACAGTATTCCTGCCCTGACTATATTCTTTTTTTATACTTCTATGGCTGTAGCCACACTCCAAAAATCTCTATTTAATTTCATTAGCACGGGCCTTGAAGTCATCTGTGGAAGAGCATATTCGTCATAATCTAAGAAATTGTCCAGTAGGGAATTCTTTGATGATATGTGCTGGATGAGCAGAAGACACATGGAGGAGAACATTAACTGAAGTCTCTTTGTGAAAAAAAAACAGCTGAACACCATTAGAGTCACTGGGAGTAGAAATTACCGAATATGTTTGGAACCGATCATCAAACATAAATTCGGCACTTATAGGGTACCAATATGGCACGAATATGGCAAATTCTGATTCTGTAACCAAATCCGAATAAATTCACTCACTCTATTCCTTACCACAAGAGGTAGTAATGGCAAACACTATAACAACCTTTAAAAAGGGCTTGATGATTTCCTCAATACACATAACATTGGGGGTTATAGTTAATTTAGTGAAAAAATGTACAATTGGTGGAGGAAGGTTGAACTTGATGGACCTTGGTCTTTTTTCAATCTATGTAACTATGTAACAGGGCACAGCATTTTCCCTTCTGTGCGACTCTGTGAAGTAACAGAGTTTGCTTCTACCACCATATCATGCCACCATTTGCTAGCAGCAGGTTGGTCTCCTGCACGGTGGACCCCGGGCTGCGAACGCACAAATAATAATATCTAAATATACTCGGTGCGTTCCGCCAGCCCTAACAGTAAGTTTTATTGTTTTTTTCACATCAGATGGTAAAATGTTTGACTGAAACCGTAAATTTGAGGAAATTTGACACAAACTCCGTACTTCACTGATCAATCCGCTCATGTCTGTAAGTAATACATTTATGGAATCAGGATCTATGCCACGACATCATGCAGCTATCAAATGTCAAATCAAAATCCTAGTGACAGATTCCTTTCAGGACTCATAGGGCAGAATATTATCAATTATCCCAGGTGTTTCTACTATCGGCACTGGTGTTAGGCTATGTGCACACGTTGCGGATTATTTGCAGTTTTTTAGCATTTTTGCGCTATAAAAGCGCTATAAAACCGCAAATAATCTGCATACATTAAGCATCCTATCATTTTTAATGAAATCCACAATTTCTGTGCACATGATGTGCGTTTTTCCGCATGAAAAACGCATTGCGGAAAAATAATGAACCTGCTCATTAATTTTGTGTTTTTTTCACGGTTTTCCCACTGCCTAATGCATTGGGAAATGTCCGGAAAAAAACGTGCAAAAACACGCAAAAACCGGGTCAAAACCATGTCAAAACCACGCAAAAAAAGCACAAAAACGCATGCGGTTTTCTTGCGGAAATCTGGCAGAAATGTCCGGATTTTCACAGGAATTTTCTGCATGAGTTCCTGACGTGTGCACATAGCCTTACAGCTCAGCAATGAAAATCTAAAATAGTACTTCCATGAATAAAGAGAAGAGGTTAGATAGGTATTGTGGGGTCTGCTTAGTTAAGACTTTCTTTGGCTGGAATTTGGCTTTAAATTTTATTAGGCGATGGCAAATACATCCATATCATCTATGCTGTCTTTAATATGAAGAATCAAATCCCAAAATTTAACACATTTTGCAAGTAAACAGGTCGAGAAAAAATTGATAATTTGGCAGAGAAGTCATGTTTTCTCATTACAACCCAATACCCTGCATTTTCCTAGACTGTATACCATGGATAATAGTCAGCATTTTTTCTGTGAATGATTATTATAATTATTATGCATTATATAAATTACTAAGACAATATATAAATTGAAGCTTTTCCTCAATCCAATAACTTACATATGACGCAAAAAAGGAAATAATTCCGGTGTTTTTGGAAAGGTATTTTTGAAAACGTTTTTGGATAAACATCAAAGCAATAAAATAAAAACTATAATATAACACATAAACAAACATAATTGCTGCAATTACAATGCCTTTCACAGAACACAAGCTGTTTTTATTACCAGTGCACATAGACTATAAAATGCATGAAATCAAAATATATTTTGCATACATTTATCTCCTGAGTTTATAACCATTTCATACAATGCATCTGTTTGGGAATGAAGAACCAGACTTTACAAAAGTAGTGTTATTTAAAGCAAAATTTGTCTCCTTTTGTTATTTCTGATAACAATCTTTCTCTGGTAGCAATGTATCCCACAGCGCCAAATGGTTAAATAACAAAACACTAAACTCGAAGCGGCGCGTCCCTTTCCTAAGATGTTAGAGGAAGCTTTGAATGCAGTTGAAGCCTTGACATCCTACAATGAAAAGAATATTGTCTTTATAAACGCAATGATTATCAGGCACTTTGTTATTAGATTCATGCAAGACAAATACTTTATGCCACTGTTTAGAGAAAAAGTTTTCAAACTGCAATTACTTTCCATTTTCCACAGGAGTAAAAAAATGGTTGCGTTACCATTCTCTTACCATAATGCATCTGATATACTTTAATACTTGTTCATGGATGAATATTGCAAATAAAAAGTAATTTCCGAAAATTTTGCATTCCATGAAAAAAAAGTATATTATACAGTCATGGCCATAAGTGTTGGCACCCTTGAAATTGTTCCAGAAAATGAAGTCATTCTCATAGAAAATTATTGCATTTACACGGGGTTTGTTATTCACATGTTTATCTCCTTTGTGTGTATTGGAACAACACAAACAAATCTAAAAAAAGGCAAATTTGACATCATTGTACACAAAACCCCCCAAAATGGACTGGGCAAAATTATTGGCACCCTCAACTAAATATTTGATTTCACATTGTTTGAAATAAATATTTGCAATAAATCGATTCCTATAACCATCAACAGGCATCTTGCACCTCTCAACTGGAATTTTGGATCACTTTTCTTTTGCAATCTCCTTCAGGTCTCTCAGATTTCCCCATTGAAAAAGCTTACGCGAAATGTGCGTTTGGAAAAAAGAGTGAAGGTAAAGCAGCCAATAACTTCTCATCACCTCTAGGAATTCCTTCAAGATTATTGGAAAGCCATTTTAGGTGACTACCTGATGAAGATACTTGAGTGATTGACAAGGGTGTGGAAAGCTATTGGCACTTTAAGGAATCTAAGGGTTAACACATAAGGGTCTAAAGTGAGATCAGGAGGGCAGAAAGCAGACATTAATTGTCTCATATTCTTAATGCCTTCTTTTATTTATAATAATCTCTGGAGGTAGATTCTTATGCAGATACTAGATGGTGGCCTGATTCTAACGCATCGGGCTTTCTAGAATATGTATGTATGTATATAGCAGCCACATAGTATCTAGTACAGGCCACGTAGTATATAGGAGTACTACATGGCCTGTGGTATATACCATGTGGCTGCTATATACATACATATTATAGAATACCTGATGCGTTAATATAGGCCACGCAGTAAATGACACAGGCCACATAGTATATAACACAGCCCACACAGTATATAGCAGCCACGCAGTATATAGCAGCCACGCAGTATATAACACTGCCCATGTAGTATGTAACACTGGCCATGTAATATATAGCACAGCCCACATAGTATCTAACAGTGGCCACGTAGTATATAGCACGCAGTATAGAACACAGGCATGTAGTATATAACACTGCTCACGTAGTATATAGCAGCCATGTAGTATATAACGACGCAGCCCACATAGTATCTAACACTGGCCAAGTAGTATATAGCAGCCACGCGGTATCTAACACAGCCCAAATAGTATTTAGCAGTGTGGGCACCATATCCCTGTTACAAAAAAATAATTAAAATAAAAAATAGTCATATACTCACCAGCCAGGATCCAGTGTAGATCCAGCGAACCTCTGGCGATGCACGCACAGCTGCCGCCATCTTTCATTCCCAGGATGCTTTGCGAAATTACCCAGATCACTTAGCGGTCTCGCAAGACAGCTAAGTCTTATGTGTAATTTCGCAATGCATCTCTGGGAACGGAAGCTGGCGGCAGGCACGAGCGCATCGTCGGACTACAGAAGGTGAGAATAGCAGGTTTTTTGTTTTTTATTATTTCTAACATTAGATCTTTTTACTATTGATGCTGCATAGGCAGCATCAATAGTAAAAACTTGATCACACAGGGTTAATAGCGGCGGTAACGGAGTGAGTTACCCGCGGCATAACACGGTCCATTAACGCAGGACATTAACCCTGTGTGAGCGGTGACTGGAGGGGAATATGGAGTGGGCATTGACTGCCGGGAGTATGGAATGGGCACCGGGCACTGACTGCAGGGGAGTAGGGAGGGACTAATCGGACTGTGGCCATCGCTGATTGGTCGCGGCAGCCATGACAGGCAGCTGGCGAGACCAATCAGCAACTTGCATTTCCATGACAGACAGAGGCCGCAATCAATGAATATCCGTGACAGACAGACGGACAGAAAGACAGACAGATGGAAGTGACCCATAGACAATTATATAGTAGATGTGTCCGACTCATTGCCTGGAACAGCTGATTGGCATATTGGAAAAACATGGATTTCTCTTGCATAAAGCATCAGATCTCAGATAATAAGGTATCAGTTTATTCAGCTTATTACCTACATGCCCATATAAACGACTTGGGAGGATTGATCCTACTGACAGATTCCCTTTAATAACAAATTGCACTGCCTGAATCTCTAAGCTTTTTAAAATTAAGAAAGGTGCAAAAATGATTTTTTATTGGGGCAGATGACTGTGCTTGTTTTATACACATTCAGCATTATTGAAAGAAGAAATGGATTTTTAACAAGTGGGCTAAAAGTATGCCTTTTTACTGGAAGAGCAAAAGCATTGGTGTTTTCAAGCTGAAAAAGCATTGGCTTTGCTTTTTTAGCTGCCTAAAAATGATCCTATTTTGAGAAGTAGTGACAGTTATGTTGTTTGTTAGTAAAGTGAATAAGCAATGGGAAATCACCAGTGCTCAGACAGCATGGCCAACGGCTTTATCATGAATGCTCTGCCAGCTTTAATGGGTGGAGCAGCACTCTACACAAGGAATATTACTTTACTACTACTCTCATCAGAGTTGTACCTGACCTGCACAACTCCACCAGGTGAGCAGTTTCCATCAACTCTTTCACATTTCTTATAACCAGGACATCATCATGGAGCACTTTTTTTTTCTTCTCATGAAGAAGCAATGGGATACTATTAGGGTATTAGGGCTCATACAGTGTAGGCAATGCATAAGCAACGAGAAGTACCAGAGTCCAAGCATCATGGCCCTTGAAAAAGCAAAGATGTACCTTTATTTTGACTGTGACTGAATTAGTTTTTATTTTAATATGACAGTAGCAAACAGTAGAGTAATTCTAATTTTCACCAAATAATGAAGAAGCAGTATCGTATTTTATCCGTGAATAGTCAATGAACAGTCAATAATGAGAATATCATTTAAACATTTTATGGTAGCAATAACCTTTTTATTGGATCACGAAAATCTTACCTACTGCAAGAAAGTGTGGACCACAAGGAAGCAGTAGCTTATTTTAACCAGTCTATGACAATAGACATATCTTTTTTTACAGCAATAAAACATTTCATGTTACAATTTTTTTTTTTGCTGTGTAAAGTAGAAATTAATTCCCTACCGACTACAGCAAGAGTGTCATGACTCTGTTGTTGGGTGTCCTGGGACCAGTGACTCTTGCCCTGTCCTTAACACTAGGGGTACCCTAGCTCGCCCTGCTTTCCCAGATTACATCTGATGGTGAAGACACCAGGGCCATATACCTTGCCTTATATTATCCTCAGTCTGTACCCGTTCCTTACCCAGGAAAGAGGAGAGCAGTAGTGCATTGTAATACACCAATCAGATTAACAAGGGAATATGAACAGGGGAAATGAAAAATACCAAACATGCAAATATACACACACAAATAACAGAGTGATGCACTGGGAAGTGGAGGATGGGGTTAAACCAGAGTAGAAGAAAGGGAATTATCACACACTCAAAACATTGCAACAGTCACAGATAAATCCACCATAAGCCTTCACCAATAATAACCAACAACCTCCGGTCATGCAGCTTAAGCTACTCTGACAACAAGTGCTAGCCAGGGCGCAGGTTATAGAGGAAATAAGAGTGGCTAACAGTGCACAGCTGAAAGCCTTAATGCTCCAGGAGCTCTCAACTGAGCAGATTAACCCCTGCACTGCTAAAAGAAATGTACTCTATTTAATATGAAGGTGAAGTGCTTCTAATCAGTGCAGGAGTAGGATAAATCAGATGATGCAGTCTTCTACATTCTCTCTGTTGTGGTAAACCCCTGACAAAGAGTGTCTGATAGAGATGATCAAATCTGCAATGGCAAATCATTCGGATTTTTCAGGGAAATCCAATTCTTTGTGAATTTATTGAATGTGAATATAATGTTCCTTATTATGCAGTGGGGACTATCCAGACCCTTAAGCGTGATATATGAAATATTAAACAAAATAATAATACTCATCTCACTACTCATCTTTCTAACTGCCTCTGGAGCCCACTGGCCAGTCACATGGGCATCTTTTTTAACTCTTACCCTATCATATGCATCTTTTTTGATTACTTCAGTTGGTGAATAGGCCTCTGATGTCACTGAATATTAGATGTTTGGTAATTATCATTGTATTGTCATGGAATCATGATGTCCATCATGACTGCACAGCAACATCAGAGGCCTGATCAGCGATGGAAGCCATACCGTAGAGTGAAGCAGCTGAAGAGAATGCATTTGACAGGGTAGGTGGAAAAGAGGCACAGAGGACCAAATGGCCGACTGTAAGGGCAGCAGGACATTTAAGAGCTGAAGTGAGTATTTTTATTTTTTAATCGTTTACCTGGCTTTCTATGGTTCAGCCCAATACCGGCTGTACCTGGCCACTATTTTGCTGAATTTGCACAGAGTGAATTGCAAAGATTCCATATTTTAGGCAATATGAATTTTTGCAACAATCAATGAGAGTTCAATTCTACCGGAAATAATTGTTTACCTCTATTATCATCTTCATTTTACCTTTACTATATGAGCTACTCTCACCCAAACTCATAAGCTGGCTAATGGTAATGCTTCAGCTCATATATATAAGAAAAGACTGAAGGTGAGGAATGGAAGAAACTTTCTGGTATCCTGTGAGAAATTTGCTTCTCAATGCAGTGGATCAACTCCTCTACTTTGTGCCTCCACTCACCAAGGCATCAGCTGTAAGACAACATGGCAGTGCTTCAGCTTACACACATAAAATAGTGGAAGCAACATTCTACCTGTTACGTTTTGTAGTATGGAGATGTATATTATAAAGGATGTGTAGGATAAAAACCCGACTTGTATTGGAACCACATGTTTAGTGTCCTATTGTGTAGGTGTCAATAGTTTGTGGCCTAATAACTTTGCTGCGTCTCTTTCAATGCATTAACCCAGATGTCTGTGAAAGCTGTGTACTGTGCTTTGTTGTAATTACTGCTCCACAAATACGATGATGAACACCTGGCCAATGACAATTGCAAAGAGCAATTTTGTGATCTCCCTCCAAAATGACAGCACAATACATGAATGGCTTTCTTGAAGAAGTAATGGAAATGTGGTATCCTTCATCAAGGCTGAGCACATCCCATCCATAGGCAGTTGATTCCACTAAAGTAGTATGGCACTGACTATGGTGAACTTGGCCAGGTGAAAGTTGAGTTTCCACACAAGTGGATCGACTCATATAAATGGTGACAACATCTGTGCAGTTCTTCAAATGTTGGCACTATCAAAGCAACAGGAAATGTCAATATGTCAGTTTCCTTACCACTTCATTCAAACATAACATATTCACTATAATGATGACTACGTAATAAAGAGTTGTAGCATTGCCTAACACATATCATAATGCTGGAAAATATCTTACTTTTTAGAAAACATAATATTACATGTTCAATGGTTTTTGCTTTTTTATGTGTCAAGCTATAGTTTTTTTGCATCAAAAAATATTTTTCTACATGAGGATGATGTAAGACTGTGTTCACATATGGATCTTGCTGCATAGTTGTTTCTATATGGCCTTTAAGAAAAACTCTGGGTGGAAACTGATGTACGAAATAATCCCATTGTCTGCAGTGGGATCGTTCCCACCTTCAGAGCACATCAATTTTTCGAGTGGACAAATGCAGGCACTGGTCCAGTACCCTAATCACAACCTTTTATGCAATGCTGGGATACAGCCCTGGAGCAGCACTTGGGGCTATATTTAATTATACCTAATAACAAATAATGCAGTCATTGCATCAGGCTAAACAAACTAAGCCTAATGCAAATTATGTATGTGAATCCAGGTTTAATGCATTGCGTGATACATTCATAAAATGCTGCAACTGAATGTTTGCTGAAACCTTTTGTGCATATTTGTTCTTTGGATAACTAAGCTACAGTTTCATGTGGATTAAGTTTCTCATACAAAGTTCTATTTTTGGTGTATGAAATGTCCACTTTAAGTTTTCATATTTGTGTAAGAAACATAAAGAGTTGTGACCATAAAATCAAATATTACATCTCTTCAGTCTGTGGGGTGAGCAGTGATCTGTGAAATGAAGAAGAGATTATGCTGAAAATAACAATTGATTTTTTCCCTCTTTTTCCCTCTCTATGAAATAAACTTTAGATTTTCTGAAGTCACTGACTGTTTCAAGTGCACTGGTTTTTGAAAATCAATACTATCTAAACCTAAGGTTACTGTGAACAAATCAGCTAATTGTGGAATTTTTCATACTTTAAAAGTAGAGAAACAGTTATTTTTATATGTAATATATTTTTAATTATTTCATCTTGTTAAAAAGTTAACACAAAATATATTTATATTGCAATTTGAAAAATGAAATAATAATACTGTCTGATGTAAACTTAGGTACAAGTAAACCTTATTTCTAAACCATGGACCATGGATTTGGATACATTTGCAGATGTAACATACTTCCCTTTCCTGATCCTAAAATCACAGGACTGGCTTTAAATTGTCATGCACAACAGGATGCACTAGGTCCCCCATGATAAAGGCATGAGCAGCACAGATGCAAAAAAATGCTATTAATCACTTCATGACCTTGGACGTACTCAAGACATCTTGTCCGGCTGGTACATACTGAACACAGATGTATTTAGCATTTCCAGGTGATTTTGAGCACACAGGAGCTGTGTCTGCACAATCACTTCTGAGTGTCAGCTGATTCTGACAGCTGACACCGGGCACTCAGTGCAGAGTTCCCAACACTTTAACACCCAGCATTTAGATGGTGGCAGAAGGAGGAAGCCCCCTCTGCACTTTGATCAGCACCCACGGAACATCATCGTGGGGGCTCAGTCATCGCCATTGTGGCCCAGTGTCATCATAATGACATCCTAGTCACCAGGCTATAGCAAGCTCAGAGCATGGTCACAGGAGCTTATGTCAGTGCAGGATTGACATTTATAATTAGTGATGAGTGAATACATTATACACCATTCGTTAATTGCATGAATATTCTGGCTATCTATTACTCAGTGAATAATTTAGTATTTGACTCAATATATTCAAGTGACACGCCCAACATGTTTGGCACTTTATTTGCAGCCAACGAAGATGCTGGGTTGGCTTGTCAATCACATTAATGCTGACGCCATCTTTGGTGTGGCATTACTCTTATTTGCTGGCATTACAGCATCATAGGGAATATTTAATGGCTGCCGACGCCATGTTGCACACATTGCAGCCATAAAAAGCATAGGGAGAGCATAGTATGAGTATACGGAGAGTGATAGGAGCAAATAGGGAGAGTTATTCATTCCAAAAAGCTCTTTTAAGAGCTGAAGATTGTGAAGATTAGTTCTTTGTTAGGTGGAGATAGTGTAGGGAGAGATATAATAGGAAAGAGTAAAAGCAAGCACCTGGGTGTTATCATCATTGCAAGAACATGCTGCAGATCTCTGCTATTTTCTACTGTGTTGTATAGTTTAGTATTAGGAATAGACTGGGGGACTAGGGGGAAATAGGGAGAGTTTCATCCTCTACCATAATATACAAATCAGATCTTTTTAGAGGCAAGTGATATTAGGTAGTAACAGCATATACAAAACCAATTTTTTGGAGCTACATAAAATTTCTGTGTATCAGCCTATAATTTTTTTCCAGCTAAAATTCCCCAGTTCTAGCATATAGTAACATCCAGTTTAAAAGCTAATTTCTAAATAATATTCCTCATCTATTGCATAAATAGCTAATATTTATCCAGCAGTTGTGCAACTGGTTCAAAACCTGGTAAGCTACGGAAACGTCACTATTTAGCAGTAATTTCCCTGAGTCTGTGATTGGGGTGTCTCATAAAGGCAATCTAAAAAATCCCAAAAAATGTCATTTCGATAAATAAATAGTGTATTTTTATTTAGCAGTTGTTCGACTGATGCAATCCGTGCAGAGATAAGCAAACAACACAATATACCATTCGCAATAATTGTCATTAGTCTGCTGTTGCAGTGTGTCAGCAAGGAGATATGTAAAAAAAATTATATTGGTTTAATAAATAACGTATATTTATCTAGCAGTTGTGCGACTGGCTCAATCTGGGCAGAGATAAAGAAAGGTCCCAATTTAGAATTGGCAATAAATTTCATTAGTCCGCTGTTGCAGTGATAACAGGCCAAGGCTGCGTTGTTTCGCTGTATGGCAGTTTTTTTCTGAAATTCCTTCAAACAACCATAATTTGCAGCATCTGCCAAACCAAGCTAAGAAGAACAAGAACATTGCCAACCTGAGCACCACCAGCATGCAAAAGCACATGTTAGTCAAGCACCCATGAAGGTGGGCGGAACGTTTGGGTACACAATCTGTGTATGAGGGTAAAACTACTGCCCCTTCCCCTGTGTTACAGCCTTCTTAATCTGCTTTCCATGAAGCAGGTGCTGATGCCTCCTGCCCACAACCTGCAGTTGCACAGACACAACAGTCAGCAACCACATCCAGTTTTTGTCGAAGTGCTGCATTCACTTGTCCCTGCCCTGGATGTTTAATAGAAAATTGAAATATCCATCCCATTGCCAAATTGATAGCCCTGGAAATGTTGCTGTTTTGACTTGTGGAACTGAGTCTTTCTGCGACCTTTTGGTGGTAGCAGTCCCATGGTACTCAATTCCCAGCCGCCACTATTTTCCCCGTGTGCCATCCCCGCATTATATAACATCAGCCGCCTTCTGGCCAACGCAGTCACAAGCAAGGTCCACCTAACCACAGACACGTGGAAAAATTCATGTGGACAAGGATGCTACAATTCCCTGACAGCACACTAGGTTAACCTGGTCCGAGGTTGAAAAAGATACAAAGAACCTGGCACTCAACTTAAGTGTAAAGCAACACCGTATATTTATTGTAGTACCAAATCATTTTGGTCTGAGAGACCTTCCTCAAAGAACAAAACTACAGAGAACGTGACTTAGCACAGTCCATGATACATTACAGTGTACAAATCAACAAAATTCAATAACATCCACACAAAAAATGGAGAGGAGGGAAGAGTCAAAAGAAATGTAGTGAGGCATAAAGAAAAGGTGAGGAATAAATAAAGTATATACATAGAAATCAATGTGGTCCAGTATTCATATATAGAAATCTCAAGGCGTGTTATGGGGAACACCACAATAATCCTGTAGTTACATATAGGTCATGCATTAGTGGAAAGGAAAAAGGAAAAAGAAATTAGCATACCGTACTTCAGTTTATAGAAGCAGCATATGTCGCCGCTCAGTACAGAGTCTAGCAAAGACCACCTGCTCTGTTGGTATAATGGATATAGAAGTTGTGAATATCCCTATAGGGATATGTTACCTTAGGTGCCGTGTTGCTCCAGCATGATGCGTATCCGCCGCTAGTCCTGAGAGGGAGGCATGTGAGTCCAGTGGCGTGCTTCATTACTGATATAGTGCGGTAAATCCTATGATGCTAGACCAGAAGTGACGATACCGGATATGCATCTTGCGTTCCTGAGAATGGGCGTGGAGCGTTCCAGTGAGGTCACAGGAGGTGGTGCTCCTGTGGAGGTGGTGACCATAAAGCGGGGGTGGGGGAATGAGTGACCTCCTGAATAGCAAGGAGCAAGTAGGTGTGATCCAGAGTTAGAGGCGGGGAGAAACAGATGGCAATGGATAGAGTGAATCTGCGAGTGCCTGTTCCGCTGGATACGTGTGTGTGGTCCTTATAAATCCTCAATATAGATGGCTCTAGGGGAAAAAGAGACACAGATGAGTATATCTATATGAAGCGCATCAGTGAACAGAGAAATAAGGATGACTTGGTCATAAATATATGCAAGGAACCAAGATATCAGCATATAAGGAATAATAAAGTATTTCCAGACAAAAAATATGTGCTGGTTATCGTGATTATATATCAAAATTCATAGAGATTCATGACTCCTGTAGACAAAAAAATCACATAAATGACATTAAGTCATTCCCTGTTTAATCCCTTGGGACTCAGAGTATCCAGTGTGTGGATCCAAAATGCCTCACGACTAGTGTTGAGTCACCTCCCTAGTGTTTGGGTTCGGTTCGTCGAACAGGGAGGTGTTTGACGAACTGTTCGTCGAACGTTCGACGAACACCGTCCAACCCCATTGAAACCAATGGCAGGCAAACACAAACACATACAAACACATGGAAAACACATAGAAAACACCTTAAAAGGTGTCCAAAAGCTGACAAACTGCTCAGAAGACCCAAGAAACATGGAAAAGTCACAACCACATATAGTCAGGCGAAAAGAAAAGAGGTGGAGGAGTAAAAGGAGGAGGAGGACACAGAGATATAGGCATGTCATGCCCTTCTAAAATCAAGAAAGGCTGGAGTAAAAATCTAAACTCACTCTACCAACACCCAGATGTCTTGACAAAAAAATAAAAAAATAAATATCTTTAGGTAGAATGGTGGCAGGTCCATTCAGAACACTTTCCTTAGAAGAAGTAGTGGTACCCCCGTTGGGAGTTGTGCCAAAAAATGAACCCAATACATTCAGACTAATCCACCATTTGTAATTTCCAAGGGGCAGGTCAGTAAACGACGACATCAATGCGGAACCAAGTACAGTACTATGTACTGTACCTCCTTTGATGAGGCAATCAGGCGGGTCAAGAAGTTGGTAAGAGGCACCCCAATTGCCAAAACAGACATTGAGGGGGCGTTCCGGTTACTACCTGTGCTTCTGAATAGAGTCTTCCCATTGGGCTGCTTCTGTGAAGGAACATACTACATAGATCGCTGTTTGCCCATGGGGTGCTCCATATCCTGCTCACTATTTGAGGCATGTAGTTGCTTCCTCCAATGTGTCATCATGGACGTTTGTAAGGCGGTACATATTATCCATTACCTCGATGACTTCTTTTGCCTGGGCCCAAGAGATTCGCCACAGTGTGAAAACATGCGGTAGTCCACCTGTGAGAAGGAGAGAGCTGGAGGGAGAGTAAACACCTCAGAGCCGAGGGGTTAGATTGAGAAAGAAAGAAGGCGGTGTAGCTTGCTTCATGGGTGGGATACTCTGCTGAGTAGCAGAAATTGCTAGTAGGCCCAAAAGGATTTCCTGGGCCAGATACCGTTAAAAAATAGTACTTAGGTAAACAGGCGGTGTAGCTTGCTTCATTTGTGGGGTACACTGATGAGTAGCACTAAATTCTACAAGGCCCAAAACGATTTCCTGGGCAAGATGCCATTACAAAATAGAAGTTAGGTAAACAGGCGGTGTAGCTTGCTTCATGGGTGGGGTACGCTGCTGAGTGGCACTAAATTCTACTAGGGAAGCAATAGTGTGCAATAGTCCCACCATACATGTACCCTCTGGCTCAAGACAGAATCAGCTTTGGAGGATATCCACTAATAAAACATAACCTTTAATGATAAAATGCTAAAAATTGCACACCCAACAGGACACAAACAACAAATAAGGTGCTCAGGTGAAACAGTGCTCAATATAAAAACGTAATGGTTTGATCTCACCCCAGCTGCTGGACACTGTATACTTCCTAATGACACAAAAGAGATCCAGGGTTATGAAGCAGAGGCAGGGCTGCGACTCAGATATCTACCCTGTAGCCCCTGTGTAACTCCTGTCCTGACAAGTACAGGCCCCAAATGGACCTCACTATAGGGGACCAACACACCCAATGTATATGAAGGCAGAGTCCTTAATCCTTTAAAATACGGTTTCTTCCTCCCTATGCGTTTCAACTCCAGTCATGGAGAATCATCAGGGGAGTCACATAGAAGGAAGTGCCAACAGGCAGTGACTTATACTTACAATTTCTGTGCCTGTTGGCACTTCCTTCTATGTGACTCCCCTGGTGATTCTCTATGACTGGAGTTGAAACGCGTAGGGAGGAAGAAACCGTATTTTAAAGGATTAAGGACTCTGCCTTCATATACATTGGGTGTGTTGGTCCCCTATAGTGAGGTCCATTTGGGGCCGTACTTGTCAGGACAGGAGTTACACAGGGGCTACAGGGTAGATATCTGAGTCCCAGCCCTGCCTCTGCTTCATAACCCTGGATCTCTTTTGTGTCATTAGGAAGTATACAGTGTCCAGCAGCTGGGGTGAGATCAAACCATTACGTTTTTATATTGAGCACTGTTTCACCCGAGCACCTTATTTGTTGTTTGTGTCCTGTTGGGTGTGCATTTTTTAGCATTTTATCATTAAAGGCTATGTTTTATTAGTGGATATCCTTCACAGCTGATTCTAAATTCTACTAGGCCCAAAAGGATTTCCTGCGCTAGATGCAGTTAAAAAATAGTACTTAGGTAAACATGCGGTGTAGCTTGCTTCATGGGTGGGGTACTCTGCTGAGTAGCACAAAATGCTATTAGGTACCAAACGATTTCCTGAGGTAGATGCCGTTAAAAAATAGTACTTAGGTAAACAGCCAGTGTAGCTTGCTTCATGGGTGAAGGACACTGCTGAGTAGCACCAAATTCTATTAGGCCCAAAAGGATTTCCTGGGCTACATGCCGTTAAAAATAGTACTTAGGTAAACAGGCGGTGGGTGGCTGGGCTACTCTGCTGACTAGCAGACGCTGAAGCTTTGGAGCAGACCTCTGAATCCCAGGCTATAATATGAGGAGAAAACTCGGATGATGACCCCACCCACCTGAAATTGACGATGGCAACGTCACGTAAAACTCAGCAAGGGGACTAAATAAAAGAGTCTCTATTTTTTCCAAAAATTAGGCCACAGACAGCATTTAAGTGGCATCAATTTCGCCAGAGTTTTTTAAAATGGTTGGTGAGGTGATTTTCAAAAATCATCAAGCTTTTAGTCTCCCCAAGATGACACAGGAGTAGAAAAGTCCTTGAGGATCCAGGATTTGTTCATCTTGATGAACGTTAGTCTGTCTACATTGTCACTGGACAGCCGCGTGCACTTATCTGTCAGCACACCACCAGCAGCGCTGAACACACGTTCAGAGAGAACGCTGGCTGCGGGGCACGACAAGATCTCCAAGGCGTGAGTGGCAAGCTCAGGCCATTTACAAGATTGGAATGCCAAAATGAGCAAGGGACCAGTTCCACAGTCATGGCATCGATGTTAACTTGGAGATGCTCTTGTACATCCTCTCTAGGCGTTGGCTGTGCGTCAGACTTCTTGTCTCCTGTGGCCTTGCAAAGGATGGTCTAAAAAAATCTTGAAACGATTGGAAAGAATTGCTGCTACCACCAGTTACGATGTTTCTGTTACGGTTTGAGTGATGACTCGATAGTCCCAAGGTTGGCAAGTTAGAACTCACAGATTGACTACGTGCACCACTGGTGTTTTGTGGAAAAGCAGATGTTAGATTCTGTAACAGTCTCTGCTGCTACTCCTGCATGCGTGAATCCTTTTCTATGGCAGGAATTATTTCGCCAAATTTGCCTTTGTACCGGGGATCTAAGAGTGTGGCAACCCAGTAGTCAGCATTACTTCGGATTCTGACAATCCAAGGGTCATGTTGCAGGTAGTGCAGCAAGAAGGCACTCATGTGTCTTGCGCATCCAGGAGGACCAAGTCCTTGTTGTCTTGGTGGTGGCGATGTGAGAATCACGCTTCCTTCATCTGCCCTCTCCCCTAACCTCGCACAACAGAAATTTGATCAAGGTCTCCCTTATCTGATGAGTCTTCCATGCCCAGCGCCAGTTCATCCTCCACTTCTTCATCACCTCCTGCACCTTCCTCAACAGTTTGGCAGCTACCATGCGCCCTCGGTAACCCCTCTCCCCCAGCCTCCAATGCCAGCCGCCTTGGTGCTGCCAACCTTCTTGACCTTGGAGATATGATCCCTTCTGCACACGACTCCTCCTGTTTCTCCTCCTCCTCCTCCTCTTGTTCCACCACCTGACTCTGAACACTGTATAAGGTGTGCTCCAGTTTTATGATCTAGTGGCCTTGGAGCAGCATGAGACGTACTCTGGAGAAGGTGGCACCTGTACTGACCGCAAACCCTGAACTTTAACAGCGCAACTAGAAGTAGCCGTGGGGGGTACCTAACACTCCCTATACCCCTCGACACAGCCTAAGAACTAACTACCCCTAAAGACAGAAACAGGAAACCTATCTTGCCTCAGAGAAAATCCCCAAAGGATAGACAGCCCCCCACAAATATTGACTGTGAGAGGAGAGGGAAATAACATACGCAGAAATTAAATCAGGATTTAGCATAGGAGGCCATACTAGCTAAAAAGAAAGAATAGAACAGAGTACTATGCGGTCAGCATTAAAACACTAGAAAATATCCACCACAGAAAATACAAAACACCACATCTGACTAAAGACATGGAGGGTATATCTGCATCTCCAGAGAAATAGCTAGGCTGCAAAAAATCCTTCACAGACTAAGCTGGACAAGACAAAAACATGAAAATGCACAGAACTATAAGGTCCACAGCAGGTGGACAGCAAAAACAAAGCCAGGACTTATCTTTGAAGAAAAGCACAGCAAACAGGAGAGACCAGAAGGGATGTGAATCCTCCAAAAACAATGGACAACTGGCACTGACTAAAGGATCAAGCAAGGCTATATAGCCCAGCCCAAATTGCAAAAAATAGATACACCTGATAAATGCTGCGATCCAACTACCGCAGCACTACCACTCATAACCACCGGAGGGAGCCCAAGAGCAGAATTCACAACACTCCAGCATGTAAATCACCAGAATGGTCATGCTGATAATGGCATCGTCAGCACTAAACATCTTCGTTGCTATTTCAAAACTGTGCAGAAGGGTGCATAGGTCCCAGATCTGAGACCACTCCTGCAGCATGATTTGCTCCACCTCTTGATCCCGTTGGCCCAGGCTATATGTCATAACGTATTGCACCAGGGCTCGTTGGTGCTGCCACAGTCGCTGCAACATGTGCAGAGTTGAATTCCACCATGTGGGCACATCGCATTTCAGCCAGCGAACTGGCAGGCCTAACGACTTCTGTGGAGATGCAAGTCATCAAGCTGCGGGATGCGAATGGCGGAAGTGAGCACACAGCAACTGTGCCCTCTGCAGAAGCCCATCTAGTCCGGGATAGTGGGATAAAAATTGCTGGACATCCATGTTCAAAACGTGAGCCATACAAGGCACGTGTGTGACATTGCCCTGGCGAAACGCCACACCCAGGTTTGCAGCATTGTCGCACACAGCCTTCCCTGGCTGCAGGTTGAGAGGAGACGACCATTGATGGAACTCAGTCTCCAGAGTTGACCACAGCTCCTCTGCTGTGTGATTCACATTTCCCAGACATTTCAATGTAAACACTGCCTGATGCCGTTGAGCCCTGGTGACAGCATAGTGAGGAGGTGTGCAGGATTCCTTCTGCACAGTTACAACGCGGGTGGCATTACCAGAGAGGCTTTGGGTGCAGGTGGAGGACCGAGAGGAGGTTGAGGAGGCAGAAGCATTAGAGGAACTTCTAGATACAGAGGATCGACGAGCAATTTGTGGCGATAGCAAGACTCGGACAGCAGCCCCTTCTCCTGATGTCGCCGTAGTTATCCAGTGACCAGTCACCGACATGTAATGCCCCTGTCCATGTCTACTCGTCCAAGTGTCTGTGGTGAAATGCACCCTGTCACACACAGAGTTTCTCAAGGAGGTGGTGATGCGACATGCTGGTGTAGCGCAGGCACAGCTTTCTTTGAGAAGTTGTGGCGACTGGGCATCTGGTACTGGGACACTGCGATGGACATAAGGTCTCGAAAATCCTCTGTGTCCACCCGGCGGAAAGGCAGCATTTCCGTAGCCAACAGCTTGCTGATGGAGAAATTCAACCTCTTAGCTTTGTCATGGCTAGGAGTTAATGGTCTTTTACTTGACCACATCTGAGGGACTGAGGGCTGGCTGCCGAGCTTAGACGGAGTTGAGTAGGGTGTCCCCGGCAAACTGCTGGTATGTGAGGAAGATGCAGGCAGAGATGTTATGTTGCCTTGATCAAAATGTTGTGTCGATGTCGGAGAGCACTTAACACCAGCAGGTGTTTCCACTAGCAAATGTCCTGACGACATGCCAATCACACTGGCTGTGCGGGTAAAGAGGTGGACGGTCTGCATCCAAAACCATGTGCGACTGCTGTCCCCATAGTCACAGAGGAAGAAAAGGACGCGGATGCACTTGATGGGGCAGACGGTGGTTGACCCGGCCCACTAGGCCACATTGTAGCACAGTGAGCTTCCCACTGCAACTTATGCCTCATATCCATGAGACGGTTCATGCATGAAGTACTCAAGCTAGTGATTTTTTGGCCTCTACTGAGATTTTGTTGACAAATCCTACAGTCAACATAAGTTGGGTCATCCTTTGCGATGTCAAAAAATGCCCAGGCTATGCAAGGCTTAGAGTCCGTGCAACCTGAAGAGCCACCATGACTTCTGGTCTGAGGCACAGGTGGGGTTGAGGATGCAGTTGTTGACATGCTTCCAGTACTCCATATCTGTCCAGGAAGGCGCACCATTACCTCATCGTCAGATTCGTCACTAGCATCCTCCTCCACCTCCTCTGCTGACCTCATGGACTGCCAGACAGGGGGTTGACAGTAAGTGGGGTCTACAACCTCGTCATCATCATCCTGTGTGTTCTCACACCAGTCGTCCTCAGAGCCAATCTCTTCCTGCCCGGACAGAAAAGTCAAGTTTTCGTTCCAATCAGGTATCTCAGTCTCATCATCATCTTCCTTATTGTCTCCACCAACAGCAGTTACAGTTTGGGAAGGAGGGTCTACATTATGCTCAGTTTATGCTCCTTATCTGGGCCTGGATCCGACTCACAAAGATTCTGGGCATCAGTGCAGATCATTTCCTCGTCTGGATTCACAGAAGCTCTGGAGCAGACCTCTGATTCCCAGGCTATAGTATGCGTAAACAGCTCTACAGACTCAACCATGTGTGTTACCCCATGCTCAGATGGGCAGCTGGAGACTTGGGAGCTGTGAGGAAGCAAGTGCGATTGGAGTGACAACTCTGAGGACTCGAGTAGTTGTGATGTTGAAGTTGACATGGAGGAGAGCCCACTTGAATGAGCACTTGATATCCATTCAAGCACCTGCTGTTTTTGTGCCTCATCTGGAATTTTTGGAAATGCTTATAGCGATGGTCGTAAGAAAGGGATCATATGAGATTGTCCACGAAAAGAAGTAGACATCTTACTTTGGCAGGAAGATGGTCTTTCTTCTGCAGATGTTACTGTTGCTTTACCACCTACCCCACGGACACAACCTTTTTTCCCTTTCCAACATGCTTATTCCCCCTTCCACCATAAGCAGGCCTTTTTAGTGCTTAACTAATTGGCAACTCTGTATCTGTAGTTGTTGGCACAACAACCGATGGATGAAAACCGAGCAGAACTGAGTGGCCAAACTGTGGTACTAGGCCACAGGTTTCACAGGTGGGCTACTCTGATGACGTGCAGACACTGCTCCTAGGCCCAAAACTAATAACTGTATTAGATGCAGTGAAAATAGAGACACCCAGGCGGTATAGTTAGTTTCACAGGTGGGCTACTCTGCTGACGTGCAGACACTCCTCATAGGCCCTAAACTAATAACTGGATTAGATGCAGTGAAAATAGAGATACACAGGCGGTATAGTTTGTTTCACAGGCGGGCTACTATGCTGAAATGCAGACACAGCTCCTAGGCCCTAAACTATTAACTGGATTAGATGCAGTGAAAATAGAGATACACAGGCGATGTAGTTAGTTTCACAGGCGGGCTACTCAGATGACTATCAGACAAAGCTACTAGCCCAAAAGAATTGGCTGCGATAGACTACACCAAATGCTGTGACAAATACTTGCACAGCACTGGCACAGACCTGCCTGGCAAACAGTGCTATTAACTAGGAATGAGCGACTTTTAGTTTTTTAGGGTCGAGTCGGGTTTCACGAAACCCGACTTTCTCAAAAGTCGGGTCGAGTGAAATCAGCCGATCCTATTGAAAAGTAGGGGTCAGGGATCGGCCGAAACTCAAAACCCAATGAAAGTCTATGGGTTTTTTTTTTATATATATATATTTCCTTCTGGGCGATATAGCAGAAAAGCCGGTAATTCAATTACCGGCTTTTCATTTCTCCTGCCAAAACCCGACATGATATGATACATGGTTTACATACAGTAAACCATGTCATATCCCCATTTTTTTTGCATATTCCACACTACTAATGTTAGTAGTGTGTATATGCAAAATTTCAGCGCTCCAGCTCTTAAATGTAAGGGTTAAATCGCGGAAAAAAATGGCGTGGGCTCCCGCGCAATTTTCTCCACCAGAGTAGTAAAGCCAGTGACTGAGGGCAGATATTAACAGCCTAGAGAGGGTCCACAGTTTTTGCCCCCCCCCTGGCTAAAAACATCTGCCCCCAGCCACCCCAGAAAAGACACATCTGGAAGATGCGCCTATTCTGGCACTTGGCCACTCTCTTCCCATTACCGTGTAGCGGTGGGATATGGGGTAATGAAGGGTTAATGTCACCTTCCTATTGTAAGGTGACATTAAGCCAGATTAATAATGGAGAGGCGTCAATTCTGACACCTATCCATTATTAATCCATTTGCATTAAATGGTTAAAAAAAACACACACACATTATTAAAATGTATTTTAATGAAATAAAAACACAGGTTGTTTTAATATTTTATTGTACGCTCAATCCACTGGCTGAAGACCCTCGCTCTGTAACAAATAAAAAATAATAAACCAACAATATACATACCTTCCGTAGATCTGTAACGTCCCATGTTGTAAATCCATCTGAAGGGGTTAAAATATTTTACAGCCAGGAGCTCTGCTAATGCCGCTGTGCTCGTGGCTGTAAACCCCAGCAAATGAAGGTAATGTAGGTCAATGACCTATAGTTACCTTCATTCGCGGTGATGCACCCCCTGCTGGATGTCCTCATATGACTTCGAGCCTGGGAACTTTTCTCACGCTCCAGGGACATCCAGCAGGGGACGCATCACCGCGAATGAAGGTAACTACAGGTCATTGACCTACATTTCCTTCATTCGCTGGGGTTTACAGCCACGAGCAGCACTGCATTACCAGAGCTCCTGGCTGTAAAATATTTTAACATCTTTAGATGGATTTACAACGTGGGACGTTACACATCTACGGAAGGTATGTATATTGTTGGTTTATTATTTTTTATTTGTTACAGAACGAGGGTCTTCAGCCAGTGGATTGAGCGTACAATAAAATATAAAAAAAACAGTGTGCCTTTTCTGGGGTGGCTGGGGGCAGGTGTTTTTAGCCAGGGGGGCCAATAACCGTGGACCCTCTCCAGGCTATTAATATCTGCCCTCAGTCACTGGCTTTACCACTCTGGCAGAGAAAATTGCCACGATTTAACCCTTAAATTTAAGAGCTAGAGCGCTGAAATTTTGCACATACACACTACTAACATTAGTAGTGTGGAATATGCAAAAAAATGGGGATATGACATGGTTTACTGTATGTAAACCATGTCTCATATCATGTCGGGTTTTGGCAGGAGAAATGAAAAGCCGGTAATTGAATTACCGGCTTTTCTGCTATATCGCGCTGAAGTTAATATAAATATATACTGTATATATATGTATATATATATATATATATATATGTGTCTGAATGACATATATATATATATATATATATATATATATATAAAACGAAACCCGACTTTTCAGTAGAGATCGCCGACCGCCGACCCGATCCCACAAAACCCGACTGTGCTAAAAGTCGGTGACTTTTGAAAAGTGCCGATCTGTTTCGCTCAACCCTACTATTAACTGCTGTAACCTACCCTGAAAAGTCATCCCGGCTCCCTAAACCTATCTCCCTGACAATTCGCTAAAAAAAAACACTCTTTGTCTGTATAGCAGCCACAGCAGCAGCGGTGCCTTCTAACACTAAGCTGCAGCAGTGAGGAAATGGTGGCGACGGGGCAAATGGCTGGTTCTTATAGGGCAAGGACATGTGACATACACAGCCAATGACACATGCCCTTGCTTGTGTGCATCACATGCACATTGCTGTGTGTGTGCGCACTGCTGATAGGCTGAGAGACTGCACCGCCCCACTGTAAATGCGGGAAAGAAAAAAGATAAGGAGATCGGCGTTATTTCAGCACAGATCTTTCCCCTGCCCCCCCCCACCCACTATACACTGAAACAGTCTATTAACAATGATAAACAGTTTTAATGTGCAAATCAAGCGAGGCTTTTGCTGAATGAACAGTTATCGAACAGAAACTTGAATAGCCACATTTTAAGCAAATTGTTCGGGTTCGTCAAACGACTCAAACACCACCCAAAACAAGTTTGAGATTAGCGAACAGTTCGACTCGAACACCGCTCATCTCTACTCACGACGTTTGAGTGTGGCCATCCTGTTATCCCCCCATCTCGGGGCCTGGATATGTTCGATGACTTGGTATTTCAGTTGAGAAATGTTATGGTTATTTGGTTAGTGATAAAATGGTGGGGAATGGGTAAAAGCATGTTTTTGCACCTAATGGTTGACTTGTGCTTAGAGATATGGTCACGGATAGCCTGTGTTGTCTGCCCAACATACAACATCCCACAGGGGCATTTTATCAGATAAACCACAAAGGCCGATTCGCATGTAAAATAGTCCTTGATGTTAAAGGTTTTACCTGACTGGTGATGTGAAAAAGTGTTCCCCTTCTGGACATTACTTCATTGTGTGCACTTTTGCTTTTTTACTTAGTTACATCAGGGTTTTTACTTAGTTACATCAGGGTTTTCGTTTACTTTTTTCTCTTGTAGGTTTTAATGTTTTGTGGCCAATGTGAACATGCATTTAACCTCTGCATGTGTACCAACTCAAGTTAAGCTCAATTTTGGTTTGTTTTTTTTCTCTGTATTGTTGCATTCTGTGCAACCCGGGGTGTGGCCTCCCTGTTTTTGAGCTAGAGACTATATAAGGCTTCCCCAGTCTAGTGTTTCACTGGTTGGGCCCAGTCCTTTCATCTGCCCTTATTCACACTGAGGTCAACATTGACACATGGTAAGGTTTTAATATTAGACAGTGTAGGACTGTCCCGATCCGAGTTACCGTGACGAGGTGGGATGGCTTTTGTGCTATTTTTTTTATCAAAAAACAGTATTACTAAAAACTCTGTGTTATTTAAATGCACTTTTGCTTTTTTACTTAGTTACATCAGGGTTTTCGTTTACTTTTTTCTCTTGTAGGTTTTAATGTTTTGTGGCCAATGTGAACATGCATTTAACCTCTGCATGTGTACCAACTTAAGTTAAGCTCAATTTTGTTTTTTTTTTTCTCTGTATTGTTGCATTCTGTGCAACCTGGGGTGTGGCCTCCCTGTTTCTGAGCTAGAGACTATATAAGGCTTCCCCAGTCTAGTGTTTCACTGGTTGGGCCCAGTCCTTTCGTCTGCCCTTATTCACACTGAGGTCAACATTGACACATGGTAAGGTTTTAATATTAGACAGTGTAGGACTGTCCTGATCAGAGTTACCGTGACGAGGTGGGATGGCTTTTGTGCTATTTTTTGATCAAAAAACAGTATTACTAAAAACTCTGTGTTATTTAAATGCACTTTTGCTTTTTTACTTAGTTACATCAAGGTTTTTGTTTACTTTTTTCTCTTGTAGGTTTTAATACATTGTGTGCAGTGTAAACATGGAAAAGTGCCCGAGCGTCGTTGATGTAGGAATCGTTGTTGTGGCACGCCTATGAGTCCCGATATCAGCCCGGACAAGTGAAGCCCTTTCAGGGTTTTCCTGAAACAAGGGAGGAATGGTTCGCGGAACTCTGGGATATCAGGGTGGACTGTGGTCAGGAGATGCCAGTGATGCTGAATATTCTTATGAAGAATATACATAAATGGGTGAAATGAGTGGACAAAGGGAATATGGTTGCACGCTTCACCCGCTCCCATCCCACCTCATCCCTAACCTTTCCACGGTCTTCATCCCAACCCTAACGCACCTCTTCAACCTCTCACTCACAACAGGTGTCTTTCCCTCATCCTTCAAGCATGCCAAGATCACACCCATCCTCAAAAAGCCCTCCCTCGACCCATCCTCTGTGTCTAGCTATCGCCCAATATCTCTTCTCCCTTATGCTTCCAAATTGCTGGAGCAACACGTCCATCTTGAACTGTCCTCCCACTTCTCCTCCTGCTCCCTCTTTGATCGGTTACAATCAGGCTTCCGTTCCCATCACTCAACTGAAACTGCCCTAACTAAAGTCACCAATGACCTAATAACTGCCAGGAGTAAGCGACACTACTCTGTCCTCCTTCTCCTGGACCTGTCTTCTGCCTTTGACACTGTCGACCACTCCCTTTTGTTACAAATCCTCTCATCTCTTGGCATCACAGACTTGGCCCTTTCCTGGATCTCGTCATATCTGACAGACCGAACATTCAGTGTCTCCCTCCCCCACACCACCTCCTCACTTCGCCCCTTGTCAGTCGGTGTTCCTCAAGGCTCTGTTCTAGGACCCCTACTCTTCTCCAACTACACTTTCGGCCTGGGACAGCTCATAGAATCCCACAGTTTGCAGTACCATCTCTACGCTGATGACACGCAGATCTACCTCTCTGGACCTGACCTCTCCTCCTTGCTTACCAAAATCCCGCACTTTCTGTCTGCCATTTCAGCCTTCTTTTCTGCTCGCTTTCTACAACTGAACATGGACAAAACAGAATTCATCATCCTTCCCCCATCTCACTCTACCCCTCCACCAGACCTATCAATCAATGTCAATGGCTGCTCATTATCCCCAGTCCCACACACCCGGTGCCTCGGGGTGATCCTCGACTCTGCCCTCTCTTTCAAGCCACATATCCAAGCCCTTGCCTCCTCCTGTCGTCTCAAACTCAAAAATATTTCCTGGATCCGTGCTTTCCTTGACCGCAACACTGCAAAAACGCTAGTGCATGCCCTTATCATCTCCTGCCTCGACTACTGCAACCTCCTACTCTCTGGACTCCCCTCTAGCACTCTGGCACCACTCCAATCCATTCTACACTCTGCTGCCCGACTAATCCACCTGTCCCCCCGCTATTCCCCAGCCTCTCCCCTGTGTCAAGCCCTTCACTGGCTTCCTATCGCCCAGAGACTCCAGTTGAAAACCCTCACACTGACATACAAAGCCATCCACAACCTGTCTCCTCCATACATCTGTGACATGGTCTCCCGGTACCTACCTACACGCAACCTCCGATCCTCTCAAGACCTCCTTCTCAACTCCCCTCTCATCTCTTCTTCCCATAACCGCATCCAAGACTTCTCCCGTGCTTCCCCCATACTCTGGAACTCTCTACCCCAACACATCAGACTCGCGCCTACCATAGAAACCTTCAAAAAGAACCTGAAGACTCATCTCTTCTGACAAGCCTACAGCCTGCAGTGATCCTCAACCTACTGAACAGCCGCACAGCCTGCTCTTCCCTCTCCTAGTGCATCCTCACCCACCCCCTGCAGACTGTGAGCCCTCGCGGGCAGGGTCCTTCCTCCTTATGTACTCGTGTGCCTTGTTATCTGCTAATGTTTAATGTATTTGTCTATATTTGCCCCGTATTCACATGTAAAGCGCCATGGAATAAATGGCGCTATAAAAATGTATAATAATAATAATAATAAATAATAATAATACGGGCATTCGTTTTAGTGGATCTAGTCTGATCTCGTTTCTGTGTTATCTCCTGAAGGATGGAATCTGGATAGCCTCTTGCAGAGGATTTTGATTTTATCTCCGTCACGCGTTGATTGCGTGTGGAGTCGTCAGAGACTATACGAGTCACCCTTTGTATTTCCAATCTTGGTATTGATTGTTTTACTGAGAGGGGGTGGAGACTGTCAAAATGTGACAAGCTGTTCCGGTCCTTGTTTTTGACAATGAGATCTGTAGATAGGGAGCCCTCATTGTCCTTGATCACTATAGTGTCCAAAAAGTTCATTTTGTTCAGGTCATGTGACATTGTCAAAGAGATGCCTGGCCAGGCTGTATTTAGGAACTGAATGAAGTCCATGAGGGACATATAATGTTACCAAGTGAGTACATTCTCACGGAAACTTATGTCTGGGTAGATAGTACTCTCCTCGAAGTCTGCCATGTATCAATTTGCGTACGGAGCGCCACATTGGAGCCCATCGCGGTGCCCCGTATCTGAAGATAGTAATCGTCCTGAAAAAGGAAGTGGTTAAAGTGTAGTACTAAAGTGAGTAAATCCACACACAGGTCTGTTTGTCGCGTGTCCATGTCCGATCTGGTTAGCATTTTCCTGAATGACTGAATACCCTCTGTATGGGGTATAGATGTGTAAAGATCCCTCATGTCCAGTGTAACCAGAAGTGTATGGGAAGCTATATTGCCGAGGTTTATATTATTATTTCCAGGAAGGCACCCGTGTCCAACAGATATGACCGGGTGGACCGAATGTGAGGGGTCAGGATTTTTTCCAAATATATGGCAAATGGAGATAAGGTAGAATCTGTGGCTGCTACAATGGGCCTTCTCGGAGGGTGTTGTAGATTCTTATGGATTTTGGGGAGTATGTAGAAAACAGGAGTGATGGGGAAGTCATTCCTCAAAAAGTCGCATGTTTTTATGTCTAGAACACCGAGTTGGGTATAGTCAGTTAGCATTTTGGAGATCTTATCATGAATAGAGTTAGTAGGATTGGTGTGTAGTTTCTGATATATTGTGGTATCCTGTAATTGTCGCACTAGCTCCTTTAGATATTCCCCTTTGTCCATCACAACAATCGCTCCGCCTTTATCGGCAGGTTTTATCATAATATTGTCATCAGCCTTCAAGGATTGGAGGGCCTGGCGTTCGGTGATGGACAAATTGGGGGGGGAAGTTTCCCTTTTCCCATGTCCCTCCGTAGTGTATGGAAAGAATTCTGAATGAATTCAATAAATATTTCCAGGGCATGTGAGCCCCATGGAGGTCTGAAATGGCTCTTATTACGGAGTCCGAGAATCTGGGCCGTTAGTAAGTGAGGTAAAACACTAGTATCATTAGTAGGGACTGGAGGAGTGGTATTGGCGGGATTAGCGAAATACACTTTAAGTCGCAAAGATCGGTAGAAATGCTGTAGGTCCATCTCAAGTTCAAAAGTACGACAGTGATAAGTCGGGCAAAAAGATGGGCCCTTCTGTAGTACATTGTATTCATCAATACCCAAAGTCCTGGAAGAGATGTTTACAATCAAGGATTCAGTACCTGTGATTGTGTTATGCGTTGGTCCATGTCACTTCTTATTTCCGTGGCCCCTCCGCGTCCTCTTCTTTTGGTGCATTGTCCACATTGTCCTAAAAAATGGGATGTGCCTGGTAAAGTCGAGGATCGGTCCTGTTCGGAGCCAGATGTAGAGTATTTGGTAGATGAGCGCTAAGATGACCACGGTGGAATACGTCTGTTGGAGTAATTGTCCTGCCATTTGTAGACCTGGTGGTTGTCATAATCCTTGGCATCCCGGGCAAATTTAATACATTTTCAGTTCTCTGTGTCCCTTATGTGTTGTTTTATTTGGTTCTGGATTTCCAATTTGAGGGTGGCAAGTCCGAGGTTGGGACATCACACATCTTACCCACACCAAGAATAGCAGGCCCAACTTCTACTAGGGTTTCAGTATCCTCATATGCCGGTTCCTGTCTTTCCTCCTTCTTCTCCTCCTCCTCAAGGGAACTTGCCTCCCCATCACTCCCAGCTGGAATGTCTGCAGCATTACCATGGTGAAGAATGCTCTGCTGAAGTGCATCTGTTTAGATAATAAAGCTCAAAACGCAGGCAAACTGTTGAAAGGGATAAAAGACCAGACTGATCAGTGGCTCTCCCTGCTTATCCTCCAACCAGTTCTGGTTGTGTACGATAATGGGCGTAATTGATGGCTGCTTTAAAGTTCAGCAAGTTGGTACATGTTCCATGCATGGCCCATGTGCTGTACTTGATTGTACAGCAGTTTTTAAAAACATATCCTGACTTGAATGACCTACTTGCCAAGTTAAGCTGTGGCAGTGCACATTTCCGAAAGTCATCTCAGACTTTCAAAGGTCTAGTTTCGTTGCAGCATTGCCTTAATTTACATTGTCACTGACTGATTTGTGATCTGCCCACACTATGGAATTAGACCTTTCATATGTTATCAAGGCTTAGTGAGCAGCAGAGTGCAGTGTCTGAACTCCATCTTCTCAATGCCACTCGGAGTAACACTCAGATCCCACACATAACAACTGCTGAGTGGGAGTGAATGGCTGACATGTGTGAAGTTCTTCAAAACTTTAAGTTCTGCACCAAGATGGTGAGCACTGATGATGCTATTATCAGCGTAATCATCCTGCTGCTCTGTCTATTAAAACATTTGCTAGAGAATATCAAAGAAGAAGCTTTAAATGCAGAGCAGGTGGCTATGGAGCAAGATTTTACAGTGGCTGATACCACACTGTCCAGCCTCACACATTATTCTTAGGCCACATTGGGTGATGATGAGGAACAGAAGTAGGAGGAGAAGGATGAGGAGGAACAGGAGTTTTTTCTCTGTGCTAGAGAGGGGACAATCCCAGCTTCATGCCTATCCAGCATGGATGGCATGAAGATGAGGTGACTATGAGTCATGAGGAGGAGTGGATGTTTAGTGTTCATCCTTGTGAGGATACTGAACGTTTGACTCTTTGTTGTCTGCCACACATGATAGAATTCATGTCCAGATCCCTTTTCCAAGACCCTCGTGTAAAACACATTTTGTCCAACATGAAATACTGGCTGTGCTCCTTTCTTGACCCATGGTACAATGAGAAATTTACTTCTCTCATGTAGGAGGCAGACTTGCCATTTTCAATGCATGCATGCTAGAGGGCTGTTGTGGAAGACCCTGTTCAAAGGTTCACATACCCTGGTGATTTTGGCCTGATAACATGCACAGAAGTTGACACAAATGGGATTGAATGGCTACTAAAGGTAACAACTTTACCTGTGACCTGTTTGCTTGTGATCAGTGAGTAGCATAAAAGCTTAGTGAGTTTCTATGATCCAGACAGACTATGGCATCTTTCATCCAGCCACTGACTTTTCTGGATTGTGAGTCATGGGGAAAGCAAAAGAATTGTCAACGAATCTATGGGAAAATGTAGTTGAACTGTATAAAAAAGGAAAGGGATACAAAAAGATATCCAAATATTTGATAATGTCAGTCAGCAGCGTTAAAACTGTGATAAACAAATAGAAAATCAGGGGCCCTGTAAAAACAAAACCACGTTCAGGTAGACAAACAAAAATTTTGTCCACAACTGCTAGGAAAATTGTTCGGGATGCAAAGAAAAGCCAACAAATAACATCATCTGAAATACTGGACTCTCTAAAAACTAGCGGTGTGGCTGTTTCAAAGTGCACAATAAGGAGGCACTTGAAGAAAAATGGGCTGCATGGTGGAGTCACCAGAAGAAAGCCATTATTGCACAAATGCCACAAAGTATCTTGCCTACAATATGCAAAAAAGCACAGAGACAAGCCTCAAAACTTCAGGACCAAGGTAATTTGGAGTGATGAGACCAGAAATGAACTTTCTGACCACAGCCATAAATGTTACATTTGGAGAGAAGTCAACAAGGCCTATGATGAAAGTAACACCATTTCTTCTCTAAAGCACAGAGGTGGATCGCTGATGTTTTGGGAATGTGTGAGTTACAAAGGCACAGGAAACTTGGTCAAAGTTGAAGGAAATATTAATGCAGCACGTAATCAGCAAATACTGGAGGCAAATTTGCAATCATCAGCACGGAAGCTGCGCATGGGACGTCCTTGGACGTTCCAACAAGACAATGATCCAAAACACAAGGCCAAGTCAACTTGTGATTGGCTAGAACAGAACAAATTGAAGGTTCGGGAGAGGGCATCTCAGTCTCCTGACCTCAATATCGTTGAGCCACTCTGGGGAAATTTCAAGTTCCCAGTTCATGCTAGACATCTCAGGAAATTACAGGAACTGGAGGCTTTTTGCCAAGAAGAGTGAACAGCTTTACCATCTGAGAGAATAAAGAACCTCATCCACAACTACCACAAAAGACTTCAAGATGTCAATGATATTACTTCAATGACACTCTTAGAAGTCCCCTTGACCAAGTAGCTCCCATCTCCCTCAGAACCTCCAAACACAGAGTGAAACAGCCCTGGCTCACATCGCAAACCAGATTTCTTCAGCGAGGCTCTAAGTGTGCTATTTTGGAAAACTCGCACACCAGAAGACTTCATACACTTCAAATTTATGTTAAGGACCTATAACTCTGCCCTTCACCTCGCCAAACAGACCTACTTCACCACCCTGATCTCCTCACTATGCAACAACACCAAGAAACTTTTTGACACCTTTCACTCCCTCCTCAGGCCAAAAGCACAAGCCCCTATCACAGACATTTGTGCGGATGATCTGGCCTCCCACTTTATAGAGAAAATAGACAATATCCGTCAGCAAATCCACTCCCAGACACCAAATGCAGTGACTCCCATCCCTCCCTGCTTCTCTCCTGTCTCATTCTCCACATTCGATCCCTTCACAGAAGAAGAAGTCTCCAGGCTCCTCTCCTCTCCCTCACACCTCCTCCAGTCTCTCTCTCCAGTCATCACAACTCACCTAACTACAATCTTTAATCTCTCCCTCTCCCCTGCCATTTTCCCCTCCTCCTTCAAACACTCTATCATTACTCCATTACTAAAGAAACCCACCCTCGACCCATCCTGCACAAACAACTACAGACCAGTCTCCAATCTCCCCTTCATCTCTAAACTCTTGGAGCGCCTGATCTACTCCCGCCTTACCTGTTACCTTTCCACTCACTCCCTCTTAGACCCTTCACAGTCCAGTTTCTGCCCGCTACATTCGACAGAAAATGCACTCATCAAAGTGACCAATGACCTTCTGACAGCAAAATGTAACGGTGACCACTCTTTGCCCATTCTTCTCGACCTTTCTGCAGCTTTCGACACTGTTGACCACCCTTTCCTACTCTCTAGGCTCCAGTCACTAGGCATTAAGGACACTGCTCACTCCTAGTTCTCTTCCTATCTTTCTGACCACTCCTTCAGTGTTCTGTTCTCTGGCTCCACCTCATCTCCTCTTCCTCTCACTGTCGGGGTACCTCAGGGCTCAGTCCTTGGCCCCCTTCTCTTCTCCCTTTACACAGCCCCAATTGGACAGACCATCAGCAGATTTGGCTTTCAGTACCATCTTTATGTCGACGACACACAACTATTCACGTCATCCCCTGACCTTACCCCCGCTGTACTACAGAACGCCACTGACAGTCTGTCTGCAGTCTCCAACATCATGAAACTCAACTTCTCCAAAACAGAACTTCTTCTGGTCTCACCATCTACTAACCTCCCTAAATCTTACATTTCCCTCTCCATGGGTGGCACCATAATAACACCCCGGCAGCAGGTGCGCTGTCTGGGTGTTATGTTTGACTCTGATCTCTCCTTCACCTCCCATATACAATCTCTTGCCCGCTCGTGCTGCTTACACCTAATGAACATTTCTAGAATCTGCCCTTTTATCACCATCGAAACAACAAAAAACCTCACTGTCGCCCTGATCCACTCCTGCATGGACTACTGCAATGCTCTATTAATTGGCCTCCCCCTCACTCGACTTTCCCCTCTCCAGTTTATCCTTAATGCAGCAGCCAGGGTCATTCATCTGGCTAATCGTTACTCGGACTCGTCCGCTCTTTGCCAGTCATTACACTGGCTGCCCATTCATTACAGGATACAATTCAAAGTACTTGTTCTCACCCACAAAGCTCTCCATAAAGCTCTCCACAGTGCGGCACCCCCTTACATCTCCTCCCCCATTTCTGTCTATCGGCCTAACAGACCACTGCGCTCTGCAAATGACTTTTGACTAACCTCTGCACTAATCCATACCTCCCACTCCCAACTCCAAGACTTCTCCCGAGCTGTGCCAATCCTCTGGAATGCTCTACCCCAAGAAATTAGGACCATCCCCAATTTGCATAGTTTTAGGCGCTTGCTCAAACACATTTGTTCAGAGCAGCCTACCACGTTCACTAATCAAAGTCATTTTATGTTTGTGTGTGTGTAGCCCATTCTCTATCACCATTTATCCCCCACCCCCTGAAGATGGCTGAACCATCATTGTAAATATATCATTGTAAATACACACCTGTGCTTTGTATCTCCCCCACCTCATTGTAGATTGTAAGCTCTCACGAGCAGGGTCATCTTATTGTGCTTTAATCATTGTATTGTTAACGTTGTTACTTATGACTGTTGTGTTTGAAACTGTTAAACTGTAAAGCGCTGCAGAATATGTTGGCGCTATATAAATAAACATTATTATTATTATTATTATTATTATTATTATTAGAAGGGAAAGCCTTCTTATCTCTTCACATCTCATGCAACACATCCAATTTTTTTTTTATTCCAGCCACATTCAGATGGCACACACATCAGTTTCAAAGATTATTATGGATAGAAAAATGTAAGAATAGTAACAAAAGTAGCTGTCTGATCAATTGACCCACAGTAGAACCTGTTATAGTTTGCAAAGAAACAGCCATGGGCCATGCATGAGGTATAAAGGCAGATAGTTGACTTAAAATAAGTGCAGGCCTGCCTGTCTGGAAGCACATCTTACACGGGCAACCCACCAGAGGGAGACAAAACTTTGAGTCTTCACATTTCAAAAAATAATTGTCTCACAGCACTGAAATGGCATCAATTTCCACAGAGCAGAAACAGTATCATTGGCCCCTGACACAACCTTCTACCACATGCACCCCAACAGATGGAGACCCAACTTTGAGTCTACAAATTTAAAAAAATAAATGTCACACAGCACTATAACACGACTAAAAACAACACTATTGCCCAGTCTTCCCAATCTAGGACTGGGGTGGAAAAGTCTTCAGAGATCCATGACTTGTTCATTTTCATGAAAGTTAGGAGGTCTACACTTTGGAGGACAGTCGGATGCCCTTGTTCATCTGGACACCACCAGCAGCGCTGATGTAACTTTCTGAGATAATGCTGGCCGTCTGGCATAACAAAACTTCCAACACGTGACAGGTGAGCCCAGGCCACTCTTCCATAATTGAAGACTAAAATGTTAAAGGGTCTAAACCCACTTGATGTCACTGATATTGAGCTCTAGATATTCCTGAAACATCTTCTCCAGTACTTCACAACATGTCAAACTTGTACTTTGTTCTGCTGGTACATGGGCTTGTCTAAAAATGTGTTAAATTATTCATGGAAAATGCTTATGCCACTTATACTGCTGCTAATATTTTTCTGATGATGCCTTGAGGTTCCCAGGGTTGGACATCTAAAACTGGGATACGCACTGTGTGCCTTACTGCTATCTTGGAGAGAACCATTCTTGAGATTGTCTACAAGAGTATTTTGATACACCAACATGCATGCATCCCTTTCCAGGGAAAAGCATCTAGCTAAATCTACTTTTTTACCGTGGATCTAACAGAGTGGCAACCCAGTAATCAGCATTATTTCTGACCCTAAGAATACGGGCATCATGTTGAAGATAGTGCATCAAGAAAGTGCTCATATGTCTTGTGCTTCCATGAGGTCCAAGTCCATGCTGTGTTGTTGGCGGAATAACACTCAAGGTTGCTTCCTCCAGCCCATTCCACCAACATGGACAACAGAGAGTTGATCATTATCCTCTTCATCTCCTGACTGTTGCACGCCCATCACCTTGTTTTCCTCAATTTTTTTCCTAAGTCCCTGCATTTTTACCAACAGTTTGTCTAATACCATGAGCCCCCCTTGACCACTGTAAGCCATCCTCCTGTGGCACCCGCTTATACGACGACAGTCAAGAAGTCTGAAATATTGTTATCTTTCCACATCCTCCTCTGCTTCCAACTCTTCCTCTGGGACCATCACCTCCTAGCGCAGACTATTCAAACTGTGCTCTAGCAAGTAGATGACTGGAATAGAAATGCTGATGATGGCTTCGTCAGTTCTAGCCATCTTAGTAGCAATTTCAAAACTGTGCAGAAAGGTGCAGAGGTCCTTTACCTGTGCTCACTCTGGAAGTATGATTTGCACCATATCAGGACTGCATTGGCCCAGGCTATGCAAAAGGACATACTGCAACAGGTCTCGTTGCTGCTGCCATAGCCACTGCAACATGTGCAGAGTAGAATTCCACAGTGTTGGAACATCGCTAATCAAATGGTTAACAGGTAGGCCGAAAAAAGTCTATATCAATGCACGTTGATAACCTTCAGGGTGCAAATGTTGGAAATCAGCACACAGTGACCATGCTTTCTGCAGCAGCGCATCCAGGCAGGGATAGTGGTGGCAAAATTGCTATTAAACAGCCTGTAATACTTGTGTGAGAGGTAGCCATGAAGTAGGGACATCACCAGGTTTGCACTGTTATCATGCACAACTTTGCCTAGCTCCAGTTTTAGTCGAAACAGCCATTGCTCTAACTTGGCCTCGATATCTGTTCACAACTTTTGAGCTGTGTGACTGCGATCCCCAAAGCGTATGCACTGCACTGTTGGAACGCCTGTCGGATTAAGGGATTGGTTGTGTGCACAGGTGGAGACCCTAGAGGAGGAGGGGCCAGAAGTAGTGGAGGAAGTTATAAGTACAGAAATTTGTCCCACAAGCCACGGGGATTCAAAGACTTGTGGAGTAGCCATTTAACAGCCTGCTCCCACAGCCATCAGAGTCACACAGTGCCCAGTCAGCGAGATTTAACAACCTTGCCCATGTTTGCTCATCCAGGTGTCAGTGGGGAAATGCACCCTGGCAGATAGATTTTTTTTTCATGGAATAGGTGATAAAGTAATGGCGACTGAGCAACTGGTACTGGGGGATTGCGACGGCCATCAACTTTTGGAAATCATATGTGTAACAACCCTGCCGGCATTACTGCATGACCTTCCATCCCCACCTCCCTGTGTCATGCTGTGAGATCTGTCTGCTGCCGGCTCCATGTCGTGTGCTTCATGGCCACTTGCTCTGAGTACACTTCCAGGCTGTGTGCACAGGGGGCAGCGCTGGCAAATCCGGATTCTTATTGAGACTGTGTGCACCTTCCTACAGTGTTCCCGGCCAAAAAACCCCCCACAAAACTGAGCTTAACTGAGCTTGGTACACATGCAGAGGTTAAACGCATGTTAATTGGCCACAAAACATTAAAACCTACAAGAGAAAAAAGTAAACAAAAACCCTGATGTAACTAAGTAAAAAAGCAAAAGTGCATTTAAATAACACAGAGTTTTTAGTAATACTGTTTCTTGATAAAAAAAAATAGCACAAATGCCATCCCACCTCATCACGGTAACTCTGATCGGGACAGTCCTACACTGTCTAATATTAAAACCTTACATTGTGTCAATGTTGACCTCAGTGTGAATAAAGGCAGACAAAAGGACTGGGCCCAACCAGTGAAACACTAGACTGGGGAAGCCTTATATGGTCTCTAGCTCAGAAACAGGAAGGCCACACCCCAGCTTGCACAGAATGCAACAATACAGAGAAAAAAAAACACAAAACTGAGCTTAACTTGAGTTGGTACACATGCAGAGGTTAAACGCATGTTAATTGGCCACAAAACATTAAAACCTACAAGAGAAAAAAGTAAACGAAAACCCTGATGTAACTAAGTAAAAAAGCAAAAGTGCATAAACCTCGTGACTACTTAACTTTATACAATGGGTTACTGTGAGGTATATGGGTGTGTGGACAGGCTGCCTTAATGTTATATTGATATCGCATTTGCACTTTACACCTCGGAATGGCAGCTATCCAGCCTAGCATTTAGTGTGGAGTCTCTGGTGCTCTTATGTGTCGTTCCTGCATATAGTGTGTGTTTTTGTGATTGTTGATTATAATGTTCAAATTGTATTAATACATTTTTCTATTTTTAATATACCCATTTGCTCTTCTGTCCTCCATGGTTACAGTTCCTACCAGAGTATCAGTCCTGTCTGTCTGACCTGCCAGTGTGCTAGCCATGCCCGCCTGTCTGCCAGAGTGCCAGCCAGTGCCCGCCTGCCTGCTTGAGTCTCCTTCAAGCCCATCTGCCCATCAGGGCCTCTGCCGTACCCATCCGCCAGCCAGTGTCACAGCCATGCATGCCTGCCTGTGTTCTGTCCCCGGTGAGATCAGCATCCATGGCCTGACATTACCCTGGAGAGGCACCTGGTAACTACCTGCTTTGCACAAGTCTGACCTCACCATCGGAGGCTCCAGCAAACACCTAGGAAGCTACTTAGTTACGCCCCTTCTAGGGTAGTCTGGTCTGTGGTCCAGTGGGGCCACACCCCCAGACGCCCACGCCAACCTGGGTGTGATAGTTACAGATTGCTCCGGCCATGGTTCCCCGCTGAGTCACATGAGCCGTCGTTCTCGGAGCGAGATGAACGTTCTTCTTACCTGTATTGGCCTCCAAAAGAATTGTATACCCGATCTGAAATCCTGACTACACCTACACCAGGTCAACTCATAGTCTGTGATGAGATGTATAATCAACTTGGTTATAAAGAACTCCATCCAAAGCCTCCGCCAAGATTCTATGGGGATCCAGAGGAGTGCATAAAGTTCCTGGTTAATAGTTTGATGTATATCGAAGAGAATGCTGCTGATTTCACATCCAATCGGGCCAAGGTGGGATTCCTTGTGTCCTACCTAGCAGGAGATGTGTTGAGTTGGATTTACCCCTACTGGGAAGCAGGGATCCTATCCGCTCAGACCTTGAGGCCTTCCTGATGGTCTTCCTTAAAGCCTTCAAAGCACCTAAGCCAGCACCTCCTGCAAAGTCTTCCCTCACTATATCCCAGAGGCAGTCCAGATAAGCAAATCTCCCGAAGAAACAGCCACGTCAGACCAAGTCCGTCCAAAACCTGCCTGTTCCTCTATCTGTCCCAGCAGCTACCAAAGCAAATCCCAAGAAGGCTGATAAAAGTGGGCTGGCAGAGCAGCAGCCCGAATCCAGCCACAAGAAGGGAATGTCGTATCGCTGCGGTTGCAAGGAACATCCAGACGGTCTCTGCCCTTTGGATCTTAAACTCCATAACCCTGGGACAGCAGGAGAGGCTGCCCTAGGCAAGAGTACTTCCTCTCCATCAAAATCAAAGACTGTGTCTCTGTTTTCCAGTAGCTTTTGCATGGTTAAGTCCCCAGCCATTTGGAGTCGTGTGTGGTCACCATTATACAGCTCCATAACCCGGTGAGGGCGATGTCTGAAGATGGTCAAGCCTTATTCAAGAACAGTCTAGTTCTTCAAGGACAACTACAGCTCCAGGTAGGAGCCTTATACTCAAAGAAGTTTGTCTTCCGTATGCTGTCTATTATGCCCATGGGTCATTCTGCGTCAAGGACTCTACCACCCGCTCTGGTCAAGAATTCCAGCAAAATGCTCCCTTTGAATTTACCCAGTAATGAGAAGTGTCTGGTTCCCATGTGTCAAAGACAGTCAACTGTGTCATCTTCTTTAGCTGGTCTGCTAGTCAACGAGTCAAGGTGTGCTGACGTTACCAAAGATGGGGAAGCAATGACTATCTCTCCACACATCTCCAGTGACTATACCTGTAATCTGTTCATGGAAACATTCCTGCCTCTTGGATGTTTTCTTCTGGATAAGGGGCAGAAGATGGGTCCTATGTGGGTACCTTCATCGTCCATGTGGCCGATTGGTGAAGATTCCGAAACAGAAGTTTCCTCCTCTCACATTTTTCCTGATCCGGTGGAGCTGTTGTTCTCCCCACTCAGCTCCAATGATTTGTCTTGTGTTCGGTACTCTAGAACATCTCTGCTTCCTGAAAGTTTGTCTCTGGATATCGGGCAGAAGATGTATCTGGTGAGAGTTTCCTCAGCTTCCGTGTGGCCAAGTCGGAAGCTTTCTTGTCTCTGAATTCCCCTGATATGGAAGAGGAGGTTCAGTTTTCTCAGGATTACAGGCAGAAGTTGCTCCCTGTAAGAGGGTTTCCAGTTTCCAAGTGTCTGGTTGATGCAGATGTGAAGACAATAGCATCCAAGTCCATGCTTTCTATCTACCTGGTGAAAGTGGTCTAGCCCTTTGTGGAAGCTAACCCCGTTGGGCACAAAGAGACTTTGCTATCTCAGATTCCTGGTGACCGGTCTGCTTGGCTCTTCCCTAAAGATGTCATGATGACTTGGACTGTGAGTGGACCCTTTCTTCTTTTACAGGTCAATCTGGCGAGTTTGAAGAAGAGGGGGCATAAAGGAGGGAGTACTGTAGCATCCCTGCCGGCATCACTGCATGGCCTTCCATCCCCCACCTGCATGTTACATCAACTCACCCTGTGCCATGCTGTGAGATCTGTATGCTTCCGGCTCCATGCCATGTGCTTCATTGCTGCTTGCTCTGTGTAGACTTCCTGGCTGTGTGCATAGGAGGGGGCACTGGCAAATCTGGATTCTTGTTGAGACTGTATGCACCTCTCCATGGTGTCCCCGGCCAAAGGCCTATAGGCCTCTGATTCTTAAGGCATCCTCACCAATTGGAGCATGCCTGAGCAAACTATTTCCCTCTGTTAGTATTTGCTACTGAGCTGCCAGGTCATGTTCTGTTTCCTGTTTCTGAGGGTTGCAATATGCAGGCCTTTCTGTGTCCAGTTCTTGTATCTATGTGCGTTCCTGTCTGAACTCTGGTCTATGTCCATTCCTGTTCCTTCTTTGTCTGTTGTCATTCCCACTCTGCTGTGTGTACCTATGCACTTCCTTGCTCTGCTCTCCACTACTTGTGGCTCAGCACCTCTCTGCTCTGCTTACTACAACAATCAGTGGCATTGCACCTCTCTGCTTTGCTTGCCACTACTAGTGGTTCTGCACCTCTCTGCCCTGTTCGCCACTACCCATGGCTCTGTGCTTCTCTGCTTTGCTTGCCGCAACCTGTGGCTCTCTGCCTTCTGGTCTTGGTCTTGCCTCCTGCGGTTCTCGCTCTTGGCATTGCCTCCTGCGGTTCTGCTCTTGGCTCTGCCTCCAGCGTCTCCGCTCTTGGCTCTGCTTCTTGTGCCTCCATCCTTAGCTCCACCTTCTCCTTCTCTGCCTTCCCTTTCTCTGTTCTTAGCTCTACCTTCCTCTTCTCTGCTCTTAGCTCTGTTTTCTCCTTCTCTGCTCTAAGCTGCATTTCTGTTCTTGGCTCTGCCTCCTACTCTTAACTCCACCTCCTGTGGTTCTGCTTTGCATCCGCTCTTGCGGTCTTGCTCTATCTCTGTTCTGCAACTTGCCACACAGGTCTCTACCTGTTTCTCTATATTCACCAGTCTGAATAGACCCTACCTTTTCCAATATACCCTCCAGTCTGAAGAGGTTCTTACCTGTTTCCATACACCCGCTTGTATACCAGTTCCTACCAGAGTATCAGCCCTGACCGTCTGACCTGCCAGCCATGCCCGCCTGTCTGCCAGAGTGCCAGCCGTGCCCACCTGCCTGTGTCTTCATCAAGCCCGTCTGCCCATCAGGGCCTCTTCCATACCCGTCCGCTAGCCAGTGTCATAGCCGTGCCTGCCTGCCTGTGTCCTGTCCCCTGGTGGGATCAGCATCCACAGCCAGAAACCACAGTGGAGTGGTACCTGGTAGCTACCTGCCGTACAAGTCTGACCTTACCATCAGAGTCTCCAGCGAACACCTAGGAATTTACTTAGTTATGGCTAGTGTTGAGCATTCCGATACCGCAAGTATTGGGTATCGGCCGATACTTGCGGTATCGGAATTCCGATACCGAGATCCGATACTTTTGTGATATCGGGTATCGGTATCGGATCAATAGGGATGTGTAAAATAAAGAATTAAAATAAAAAATATTGATATGCTCACCTCTCCGGCGGCCCCTGGACATCACGCTGCTAACCGGGAGGCTTCTTTGTTTAAAATGCGCGCCTTTAGGACCTGCGAATGACGTCCCGGCTTCTGATTGGTCGCGTGCCGCCCATGTGACCGGCACGCGACCAATCAGAAGCCGTGACGTCATTCGCAGGTCCTCAATTCCTAGAATTAGGAGTTTAGTGAATGAGAATGACGTCGCGGCTTCTGATTGGTCGCGTGCCGGTCACATGGGCGGCACGCGACCAATCAGAAGCCGGGACGTCATTCGCAGGTCGTAAAGGCGCGCATTTTAAACAAAGAATCCTCCCGGTTAGCAGCGTGATGTCCAGGGGCCGCCGGAGAGGTGAGCATATCAATATTTTTTATTTTAATTCTTTATTTTACACATCCCTATGGATCCCAGGGCCTGAAGGAGAGATTCCTCTCCTTCAGACCCTGGGAACCATGAGAATACCTTCCGATACTTGATGTCCCATTGACTTGTATTGGTATCGGATATCGGTATCGGCGATATCCGATATTTTTCAGGTATCGGCCGATACTATCCGATACCGATACTTTCAAGTATCGGACGGTATCGCTCAACACTAGTTATGGCCCTTCCAGGATAGTCTGGTCTGTGATCCAGTGGGGCCACACCCCCAGACACCCGCGCCAACCAGTTTGGGCGCGAGCGTTACAATATTTGTCAGTATTCGTTACTATCACGAATAGTACGTTATATGAGCTATTCGTTATTCGGCAAGTAATTACCTATTCACCTCCGTAGATTCGAGTGACATGCCCAGCATGTTTGACACTTTATTTCCAACCAATTAACATGCTGGGTTTGTTTGCCATTCACAGTAATGCCGTAGCCATCTTTGTTTGTGGCATTTTGCACTGCAAGTGAAATTGGATGTCATATACCAAGCCTAACACATCCATCAGTGTTTACTAGTGTTGAGCGATACCTTCCGATATTTGAAAGTATCGGTATCAGATGGTATCGGCCGATATCCAAACAATATCGGATATCGCCGATACCGATACCCGATACCAATGCAAGTCAATGGGACACAAATATCGGAATGTATCCTGGATGGTTCCCAGGGTCTGAAGGAGAGGAAACTCTCCTTCAGGCCCTGGGATTCATATTAATGTAAAAAATAAAGAATACAAATAAAAAAATATGGATATACTCACCCCTCCGAAGGACCCTGGCTGTCACCGCTGCGAGCGTCTGCCTCCGTTCATAAGAATGCAGTGAGTGAAGAACCTTCGATGACGTCGCAGTCAGGTGACCGGTCACCTGACCGCTCACGTGACCGCGACATCATTGAAGGTCCTTCACTCTCTGCATTTTCAGGAACAGAAGCAGACGCTCGCAGCGGTGACAGCCAGGGTTCGTCGGAGGGGTGAGTATATCCATATTTTTTATTTTTATTCTTTATTTTTTACATGAATATGGATCCCAGGGCCTGAAGGAGAGTTTCCTCTCCTCCAGACCCTGGGAACCATACGCACCGCACACGCCGAAGATGACTGGGAACTTCCGATTCCGATTTCCGATATCACAAAAAATACTGCAAATATCGGCCGATACCCGATACTTGCAGTATCGGAATGCTCAACACTAGTGTTTACACAAACCCTAAAAGAGAGTTTGCATGACATTAGGCTACAAGCCAGGCATCCAGGTTTCACTGAACTCATGCTATTGCTGTCAACTATCATAGTGCAGAGCAACACAATATTGAAAGCTGAAATGGAGGTTTAACCTTTTCATTGATGAGTCCCGCTTTTGTCTATGACGCAATGATAGCTGCAGATTGGTCTGGACAAAATGTGATGAACACTATAAAGAGGCCTTCATGTGAGAATATCACACTGGTTCTACTCCCAGGACATGGGGCAGATTGCCATATTATGTGGCAGCTGGACACCTCTAGGCTTTATTCCAAATACACTGAGTTACAGTATATGGATTAAGTTATGGAACCAGTGGTCTGGTCATTTCTCCAAAGTGTTCCATAAGCATTTTTTCAACATGACAACACTAGTCCACTTGTTGATCATGTTACTTTGACCAGCCTGAGTGGCCTAAAAATGCTACCATAGCCTGCAGCATTTCCAGACCATGGGTTGATAAATGCAAAGTGAGCTGATAGCAGTTGATCTAGATGAATTTTGTGTCCAAGTGTATTCAGCGGGGAAGAGCACTCCTCAGGTTGCCATTAATAACCTCACTGATAGCATGCCAAGATAAGAAAGCAGAGGTATTTCTACATGTGGCAACCATTGTCTACACTGAATAAATGAAAATGTTTTGAAAAAATTGTTTCATTATTTTCAGCATTTGCATATAACTAATATTTCTATTGATCCTGCGACGTTCATAATTCCACAACTTTTCTTTCTTGATGTTGCAATTTCAGAGTCGAGGAATATATATATTTGTAAGAAAATATATAATATTTTACAGATAGAAATGTTTACAAACATGCAAACATTGCATTACTACATTTTAATTACTATTTTAAGCTTAATTTCACAAAAAAAAAAAACTACAATAAAACTGGTGGCACCTTCCTTTTAATGACCGAGCCAATTTTTACAATTCTGACCGCTATCAATTTATGAGATTATAGCTATGGAATGCATCAATGAATTCCACTGATTCTAAGAATATTTTTTCTTGGCATATTATACTTCAGGATAGTGGTAACATTTCTTTGACATGACTTGAATTTATATATGAAATAAATGGAAATTTGGCAACAATTTTGAACCTTTTTGCAATTTTCAAACTTTTAATTTTTGACCTTAAATAAAAAAATGCAGATGTTATAGCATAGTGGATGGGATTTCTAGAAATTACATGGCCACTATGCATATATGTGCACCTGCAGATCACTCGTGGACACTGACAAGCGGTGAAGTTTTACGAGCCACAGCATGTCAATTTCTCTTGGGGAGACACTAGTCTCTGCAATGGAAATTTCAACAATAGAATGTCTTTAGAAGTGGTAAATCCGCATTTTTCATTGAACTTACCTGCGTGATTAAAATGCAGTGCTTTGGATACAGCAAAAATATGCTGTGTTTAAAGTCCTGCTGCTTCCTGATCATGGGAACACAACCTAAGCATTTTGCTTGTTTGGTGATGGTAAGATTGTTTAGACAGGCAAATTGTCAGGAAATAAGCCTTCCTTGGAATGCTCATTATCAATTATCAGACTGTCTGAATGGAGGACAGCACCATGGATAACACACAGTAATAACTCTGTAATCCTATACAACACCACAGATACCTTAATTATTCACAAAATCCCAAACTACTAAAGTCAGGCACTGCCATAAGCTTATAATACACACAAATGAACTGTTATTCTCCGTAAAAAAAAAATTAGAAGTCCAGTTGCAAGAAGAGATCCATGATAAAAACATTTTTTTATTAATTCAAAACAATTATAAACAAGTTTATTAACAAAATGTCGTGTAGGAGATACCTTTAAAAATGACACTTTAACATCCATATATAATATATTAATATAAATTCCCTAATCAGTAAATCATATACCTAAATGGGCTTCTCACCAAGAATGTACTTCTTCCCTATGTTTATAGTGAAGTATTGCACCAAAAGACAATTAGCATGTCCAACAGTAATAGTCCACAAAATAACCCTACTCCACAGAATAACCCTACTGATAGGAGGACCAGATCTCAATTATTTGAAAGTAAAGTGCTACAGCTCTTGAAAAAATTAACAGACCACCACATTAAAACCCTATCATGGGCAGCCTAATCTCCAGACCACAGACCTGAACCCCATTGAAAACCTCTGGAATGTAATCAAGAGGATGATGGATAGTCACAAGTAGTGTTGAGCATTCCGATACCGCAAGTATCGGGTATCGGCCAATACTTGCGGTATCGGAAGTCCGATACCGAGATCCGATACTTTTGTGCTATCGGGTATCGGTATCGGATCCATAGTGAGGTGTAAAATAAAGAATTAAAATAAAAAATATTGATATATTCACCTCTCCGGCGGCCCCTGGACAACACTGCGGGTAACCGGCAGGCTTCTTTGTTTAAAATGAGCGCGTTTAGGACCTGAGGAATGACGTCGCGGCTTCTGATTGGTCACGTGCCGCCCATGTGACCGCCACGCGACCAATCAGAAGCCGCGACGTCATTCTCAGGCACTAAACTCCTCATTCTAGGAATTTAGGACCTGAGGAATGACGTCGCGGCTTCTGATTGGTCGCGTGGCGGTCACATGGGCGGCACGCGACCAATCAGAAGCCGCGACATCATTCCTCAGGTCCTAAACGCGCTCATTTTAAACAAAGAAGCCTGCCGGTTACCCGCGGTGATGTCCAGGGGCCGCCGGAGAGGTGAATATATCAATATTTTTTATTTTAATTCTTTATTTTACACATTAATATGGATCTCAGGGCCTGAAGGAGAGTTTCCTCTCCTTCAGACCCTGGGAACCATCAGCATACCTTCCGATACTTGGTGTCCCATTGACTTGTATTGGTATCGGATATCGGTATCGGCGATATCCGATACTTTTCGGGTATCAGCCGATACTATCCGATACCGATACTTTCAAGTATCGGACGGTATCGTTCAACACTAGTCACAAGCCATCAAACAAATAAGAACTTCTTACATTTTTGCGCCAGAAGCAGTGTGAAGATTGTTGGAAAGCATACCAAGATGCATGAAAGCTGTGATTAAAAATAATTGTTATTCCACAAAATATTCATTTCTGAACTCTTCCTGAGTTAAAACATTAGTATTGTTGTTTCTAAATGATTATGAACTTGTTTTCTTTGCATTATTTGAGGTCTGAAAGCACTGTTTTTATAATTTTGAATATTTTTGTCAGAAAAAAATAGAAAATACAAAATGTATTGCTTGGAAATTAGGAGATATGTTCTCAGAAGTTTATAGAATAAAGGAACAATTTATATTTTACTCAAAATTATATCTATAAAGAGAAAAATATGACAAACTGAACATTTTGCAATGGTCTCTAATTTTTTACCAGAGCTGTATAGTGCCCAATGAACTGCTATAATGGTATAATTATCTTCTATGTGGAGCCTGAAACAAAATGCATGTAAAAAAAATACCCTCCGTTGCATTTTTAAATGTAGAATCAATTTCTGGACAATTAAAAAAGCAATAAAAATGCTGCTTCAAATTTGCACCAAATATGCATTAAATAAGGGGGAACATGCATAAGAGAAATGCAGTGAACATGCAATAATCATGGAATATTTTTTTTGTGTTGTATGGTGCGAACACCTGCAGAAAACATGCTGAAAAAAAAGCTGTAGAAAAACACAGCATTTACGTTACATATGATTATGACCTCAGTGTTACATTTATATTACATTTTTATGTATTTAATGGAGAAAAAAAATCAATTCCATCATTTTTTTAAGCCACTTATCCATCACTGAGGATAATCTGTTTTCCATATTTTTCTGGTTTGTTTCGATTACACGGACACTAAATATTTCCATGTTATTTGCTGATTTATGATGTTTATTATTTTTTTTAAAAAGATGCATTAAAAGTGACAATTTATAATATTGTTTTTCATAATTTTTTGGTAATTTTATAGGAAGAAATAAAATCTATCTTTTACTTTACCTCCAGGTATATAATAGTGTATTTCAATGTACAAATGTGTCTGTTTTCAGTATAAGTTTCCTGTAATTATAGAGAAGAGATGAGCGAACATTGGGAAATTGTTCGCCAATCTCAAATTCGGCACCAACATAGCACATTCGGATTCGTGTTAACTTTCATGAATATTTTTACTATCACAGTTCGGTAAATCCTTATGTTTACACTAATGCTTTTGCTGATGCTTTGGCTAGAATGGTGCTATTCTATGATGAGCGGGGGTAGACATGTTTGATTAGGGGAAGGCATGTGGAGAGGTTAGAGGAGCATGGGGAGCAGTTACAGCAGCGCATGCTTTTTTTTTCCTTTTTTCCCTTAACTTTATGTGTGTTGATTACAGCAACCAGTCAGAACAATCGCAGAAACAATCAACAGCATCATGACAAATGATCTTCTGTGATAGGCTACCAAAGTCATATGTCCCTGGTCATATAAAAAGCAGACATCTTGTTTTGCTGGTAGCATTTGCTCAATGTCACACTACAGAGAGGTCGCTCCTGCACTAGTGCTGGTGCTGAAAGTGAATTTGTCAGTTAAATAGATAGGATCCTGTCCTGCGTGAAATCGATCTTCCAGCATCATAGTAGATTGTGCAAAAACTGTATGGCAGTTTCCGGAAGCCCAATTTGCTACTCCAAATTGTTTCTGCTAAAACTGAGTTTCAGTGGCAAATCAGAAGGCCACATTTGTACTTAAAAATCAATAGACCTAATATAGTGTTGCAGCCACGAGGCCCAATTACCGACTCAAAATTGTTTGTGCTAAAACTGTTTCAGTGGCAAATCAGAAGGCCAGAATTAAAGGGAACCTGTCAGCAGCATTGTGCACAGTAACCTACACACAGTGTAAAGTCAGCGCTGTTATGCTGATCAAAATGATACATTGGTTGATGAAATCCATCTTGTGGTTGTTTAATCTTTATTTTCAGTTTCTAGTTAATGATGTGCCTGTGCCATGAGCCAGGCCTGGAGGGGAGTTCTTTATGTGTTGCTCTGAGGGTTCAATGACCTGTCAGCAGTCTGCATTATGAATACCTAATCAGAGAACCACATAAAGAACCCCCCTCCAGGCCCACCCCAGGGCACGAGCATATCATTAACTGAAAACTGAAAATAAAGATTAAACAACAACCACAAGATGGATTTCATCAACCTAGGTATCATTTTAATCAGTATAACAGAGCCGACCTGACAGTGTCTGTAGATTACTGTGCACAATCCTCCTGACAGATTCCCTTTAAGAATTATTAGGCAAAAAAATGTTCAGACACACTATCTAAGAATATAAATAGTGATTGTTCATTTAGTGACAGGTGACTGACAGCTGTGGGCCTAAAGTTATGAAACAGCAGGGTACAAGAGGTTAAGGCTACATGTACATGGGTTAGGTGTTAATGTGAATGAAAGCTCAAATGAACAAACACTTTCTTGTCTTATCCAAAGATCACTGACAACATCTGTTACTGGCCGGGTTACTTGATTTCCATTCTTTGGCAGTCGCACAGCAGTACACCTTGTAGATGAAGCTCAGAAAGAGCATGTGTTCAAGTGGATGGCAAGCACTGCATCAAGTAGTCTCTTCTACTCTTCCTCCATCTTAACATCACATACAGTACAATGCTCAGAGGTAGCACCACATTTACCCTTGTTTCCCCAACGTGACAAATTTCCAAACACCCAACTGAATGTAGGGAACCTCAGATTGGCCATTCTGAAGAGCTGTTCACACATTTTATTCCATGGGCATCAGAGGTTTGCTCCTAAGAATCACAGAATCCAGATGAGGAAAGTATCAGCACCGATGTCCAAAATTTTTCATGTTGGATCCGGAACTGGACAAAGAACGGTCAAAGCAGAATCCAGACCCTCATCACCAGACGTTATCCACCAAAGGTGGGGGGGATCCTGATGAAACTCAGATACCTGAGGTGCATGCAGACTGTACTGTGGTGTTAGGGCAGAAAGAGGAGGAGAGTGACTCTCAGGGTGAGAACTATGAGATTAGAGGGGAAGACGATGAGTTTATAGATACCACTAGGTGTTAACCCAGAGGTATGCAGTTGAGTAGCTCAGGAGGAGGTGGAGGAGTTAGATAAGGAGGCTACATAGCAGATTCCCACACAGAGATGAAGTGATGCAGCCATGACATGCACTGCATGCTCAGCCCCAACTTTGGCTGTGGCCAGCTCAAATTTCGAGTGTGCAGTTCTCAGGGATGGCACGGGTGGCCTAGCCTGGGCGATTTTGAGACTGCAAAGGATGACCCACACACTTTATCTGTCAAATTTGAAAAAAAAATAACTCACCAGAGGCAAAAATTGCAATACTTTGACAACTACATGCATGAACCTGCACATGCACGATCAGCATGCCTTATTGTGGGAATCTCACTGCACTCAAATTATTATTATTATTTATTTATATAGCACCATTGGTTCCATGGTGCTGTACATGAGAAGGGGTTACATACTGTTAGGGGTCGAGTTCCTGCCTCTGCACAGGGGGAATCTTGGGCCATCTCCGCTGCAGTCTCCCATTCTTCTCCTGCCGCAGTGGAGCCTGCTCAGCGGAGATGTCAATCGGAGACCCTTCCGCCCCATCACCCTTATGACTGTCCTATTGATCTCTTGCCTGGTGCTGAGCCTCCCCGGGGCCGAGTTTATCCGTTATCTCTTCCGGAGACGGAGGCAATGTCTCAGTACATTCAAGAGAATCTGGCAAGAGGGTTCATCAGGAAGTCAGTGTCACCTGCAGGGGCTGGGTTCTTCTTTGTGCAGAAGAAGAATGGAGAACTGCGTCCATGCATAAACTACAGGGGTCTTAATGCCATCACCGTTAAGAATAAGTATCCTTTGCCCCTGATATCTGAGCTCTTCGATAGGCTTCGGGGAGCAAGGGTGTTTAATAAACTAGATCTGCGGGGTGCTTACAACCTGATTCGCATCCGTGAGGGGGACGAATGGAAGACAGCTTTTAACACCAGGGATGGGCACTATGAATATCTGGTGATGCCCTCCGGGCTCTGTAATGCCCCAGCCATTTTCCAAGACTTTGTGAACGACACCTTCCGGGATATGCTTTCCACCTCGGTCGTAGTCTATCTGGATGATATTCTCATCTACTCTCCAGATATTGACTCCTACCGGAGAGATGTTTGTAAAGTCTTCGACCTCCTACGGGCAAACTCCTTCTATGCCAAGTTGGAGAAGTGTATGTTTGAGCAGGAGTCCATACCTTTCCTCGGCTATATCATCTCCGCCCAGGGATTGGCTATGGATCCTGCCAAACTACAGGCGGTGATGGACTGGCAAGAACCCCATTCTCTTAAAGCAGTGCAGCGCTTTATGGGGTTCATAAATTATTATCTCCAGTTCATTCCGCACTTCTCAACTTTGGTAGCTCCCTTGGTTGCTCTCACCAAGAAGGGGGCAAATCCCAAATTGTGGTCTGAGGAGGTCTCTAAGGCCTTTGTCTCCATAAATTTCAAAAACCTGACCTGCACATCCAAACATAGACTGAGTGTGAACAGGTGCTGAACCCAGAGTCGCCAACTCGTATATAGTTAAGTAAAAAGGGCAGCACACTGCAGCGCCAAAACATGCAAACTTGAAAACACGAAATTTGAACTGCATTACTGCACTAGAAATATGAAAAATGAGAGCTTTTAGCGCTTAAAAATGGCCATATTTATGTGTACCTCGTAGCCACTTTACGGCATCTCTCTTATACGAGGTCCTACGCTTGACCTACCTCACCGAGAATAAACGTCTCCATCTGAATGGGTACATGTGAAACCTCTTCTTGGACTCAAATTCTCTCTTTCTGTGGAGGGGTATTGGACCTACTATAATTAAAACACCTGTGGCTAGGAGGCGGGGAGTGCACGATCAGAAGGCTTAAGAATACATTTCAAAAACCTGACCTGCACATCCAAACATAGACTGAGTGTGAACAGGTGCTGAACCCAGAGTCGCCAACTCGTATATAGTTAAGTAAAAAGGGCAGCACACTGCAGCGCCAAAACATGCAAACTTGAAAACACGAAATTTGAACTGCATTACTGCACTAGAAATATGAAAAATGAGAGCTTTTAGCGCATAAAAATGGCCATATTTATGTGTACCTCGTAGCCACTTTACGGCATCTCTCTTATACGAGGTCCTACGCTTGACCTACCTCACCGAGAATAAACGTCTCCATCTGAATGGGTACATGTGAAACCTCTTCTTGGACTCAAATTCTCTCTTTCTGTGGAGGGGTATTGGACCTACTATAATTAAAACACCTGTGGCTAGGAGGCGGGGAGTGCACGATCAGAAGGCTAAAGAATACATTTCAAAAACCTGACCTGCACATCCAAACATAGACTGAGTGTGAACAGGTGCTGAACCCAGAGTCGCCAACTCGTATATAGTTAAGTAAAAAGGGCAGCACACTGCAGCACCAAAACATGCAAACTTGAAAACACGAAATTTGAACTGCATTACTGCACTAGAAATATGAAAAATGAGAGCTTTTAGCGCATAAAAATGGCCATATTTATGTGTACCTCGTAGCCACTTTACGGCATCTCTCTTATACGAGGTCCTACGCTTGACCTACCTCACCGAGAATAAACGTCTCCATCTGAATGGGTACATGTGAAACCTCTTCTTGGACTCAAATTCTCTCTTTCTGTGGAGGGGTATTGGACCTACTATAATTAAAACACCTGTGGCTAGGAGGCGGGGAGTGCACGATCAGAAGGCTAAAGAATACATTTCAAAAACCTGACCTGCACATCCAAACATAGACTGAGTGTGAACAGGTGCTGAACCCAGAGTCGCCAACTCGTATATAGTTAAGTAAAAAGGGCAGCACACTGCAGCGCCAAAACATGCAAACTTGAAAACACGAAATTTGAACTGCATTACTGCACTAGAAATATGAAAAATGAGAGCTTTTAGCGCATAAAAATGGCCATATTTATGTGTACCTCGTAGCCACTTTACGGCATCTCTCTTATACGAGGTCCTACGCTTGACCTACCTCACCGAGAATAAACGTCTCCATCTGAATGGGTACATGTGAAACCTCTTCTTGGACTCAAATTCTCTCTTTCTGTGGAGGGGTATTGGACCTACTATAATTAAAACACCTGTGGCTAGGAGGCGGGGAGTGCACGATCAGAAGGCTAAAGAATACATTTCAAAAACCTGACCTGCACATCCAAACATAGACTGAGTGTGAACAGGTGCTGAACCCAGAGTCGCCAACTCGTATATAGTTAAGTAAAAAGGGCAGCACACTGCAGCGCCAAAACATGCAAACTTGAAAACACGAAATTTGAACTGCATTACTGCACTAGAAATATGAAAAATGAGAGCTTTTAGCGCATAAAAATGGCCATATTTATGTGTACCTCGTAGCCACTTTACGGCATCTCTCTTATACGAGGTCCTACGCTTGACCTACCTCACCGAGAATAAACGTCTCCATCTGAATGGGTACATGTGAAACCTCTTCTTGGACTCAAATTCTCTCTTTCTGTGGAGGGGTATTGGACCTACTATAATTAAAACACCTGTGGCTAGGAGGCGGGGAGTGCACGATCAGAAGGCTAAAGAATACATTTCAAAAACCTGACCTGCACATCCAAACATAGACTGAGTGTGAACAGGTGCTGAACCCAGAGTCGCCAACTCGTATATAGTTAAGTAAAAAGGGCAGCACACTGCAGCGCCAAAACATGCAAACTTGAAAACACGAAATTTGAACTGCATTACTGCACTAGAAATATGAAAAATGAGAGCTTTTAGCGCATAAAAATGGCCATATTTATGTGTACCTCGTAGCCACTTTACGGCATCTCTCTTATACGAGGTCCTACGCTTGACCTACCTCACCGAGAATAAACGTCTCCATCTGAATGGGTACATGTGAAACCTCTTCTTGGACTCAAATTCTCTCTTTCTGTGGAGGGGTATTGGACCTACTATAATTAAAACACCTGTGGCTAGGAGGCGGGGAGTGCACGATCAGAAGGCTAAAGAATACATTTCAAAAACCTGACCTGCACATCCAAACATAGACTGAGTGTGAACAGGTGCTGAACCCAGAGTCGCCAACTCGTATATAGTTAAGTAAAAAGGGCAGCACACTGCAGCGCCAAAACATGCAAACTTGAAAACACGAAATTTGAACTGCATTACTGCACTAGAAATATGAAAAATGAGAGCTTTTAGCGCATAAAAATGGCCATATTTATGTGTACCTCATAGCCACTTTACGGCATCTCTCTTATACGAGGTCCTACGCTTGACCTACCTCACCGAGAATAAACGTCTCCATCTGAATGGGTACATGTGAAACCTCTTCTTGGACTCAAATTCTCTCTTTCTGTGGAGGGGTATTGGACCTACTATAATTAAAACACCTGTGGCTAGGAGGCGGGGAGTGCACGATCAGAAGGCTAAAGAATACATTTCAAAAACCTGACCTGCACATCCAAACATAGACTGAGTGTGAACAGGTGCTGAACCCAGAGTCGCCAACTCGTATATAGTTAAGTAAAAAGGGCAGCACACTGCAGCGCCAAAACATGCAAACTTGAAAACACGAAATTTGAACTGCATTACTGCACTAGAAATATGAAAAATGAGAGCTTTTAGCGCATAAAAATGGCCATATTTATGTGTACCTCGTAGCCACTTTACGGCATCTCTCTTATACGAGGTCCTACGCTTGACCTACCTCACCGAGAATAAACGTCTCCATCTGAATGGGTACATGTGAAACCTCTTCTTGGACTCAAATTCTCTCTTTCTGTGGAGGGGTATTGGACCTACTATAATTAAAACACCTGTGGCTAGGAGGCGGGGAGTGCACGATCAGAAGGCTAAAGAATACATTTCAAAAACCTGACCTGCACATCCAAACATAGACTGAGTGTGAACAGGTGCTGAACCCAGAGTCGCCAACTCGTATATAGTTAAGTAAAAAGGGCAGCACACTGCAGCGCCAAAACATGCAAACTTGAAAACACGAAATTTGAACTGCATTACTGCACTAGAAATATGAAAAATGAGAGCTTTTAGCGCATTAAAATGGCCATATTTATGTGTACCTCGTAGCCACTTTACGGCATCTCTCTTATACGAGGTCCTACGCTTGACCTACCTCACCGAGAATAAACGTCTCCATCTGAATGGGTACATGTGAAACCTCTTCTTGGACTCAAATTCTCTCTTTCTGTGGAGGGGTATTGGACCTACTATAATTAAAACACCTGTGGCTAGGAGGCGGGGAGTGCACGATCAGAAGGCTAAAGAATACATTTCAAAAACCTGACCTGCACATCCAAACATAGACTGAGTGTGAACAGGTGCTGAACCCAGAGTCGCCAACTCGTATATAGTTAAGTAAAAAGGGCAGCACACTGCAGCGCCAAAACATGCAAACTTGAAAACACGAAATTTGAACTGCATTACTGCACTAGAAATATGAAAAATGAGAGCTTTTAGCGCATTAAAATGGCCATATTTATGTGTACCTCGTAGCCACTTTACGGCATCTCTCTTATACGAGGTCCTACGCTTGACCTACCTCACCGAGAATAAACGTCTCCATCTGAATGGGTACATGTGAAACCTCTTCTTGGACTCAAATTCTCTCTTTCTGTGGAGGGGTATTGGACCTACTATAATTAAAACACCTGTGGCTAGGAGGCGGGGAGTGCACGATCAGAAGGCTAAAGAATACATTTCAAAAACCTGACCTGCACATCCAAACATAGACTGAGTGTGAACAGGTGCTGAACCCAGAGTCGCCAACTCGTATATAGTTAAGTAAAAAGGGCAGCACACTGCAGCGCCAAAACATGCAAACTTGAAAACACGAAATTTGAACTGCATTACTGCACTAGAAATATGAAAAATGAGAGCTTTTAGCGCATAAAAATGGCCATATTTATGTGTACCTCGTAGCCACTTTACGGCATCTCTCTTATACGAGGTCCTACGCTTGACCTACCTCACCGAGAATAAACGTCTCCATCTGAATGGGTACATGTGAAACCTCTTCTTGGACTCAAGTTCTCTCTTTCTGTGGAGGGGTATTGGACCTACTATAATTAAAACACCTGTGGCTAGGAGGCGGGGAGTGCACGATCAGAAGGCTAAAGAATACATTTCAAAAACCTGACCTGCACATCCAAACATAGACTGAGTGTGAACAGGTGCTGAACCCAGAGTCGCCAACTCGTATATAGTTAAGTAAAAAGGGCAGCACACTGCAGCGCCAAAACATGCAAACTTGAAAACACGAAATTTGAACTGCATTACTGCACTAGAAATATGAAAAATGAGAGCTTTTAGCGCATAAAAATGGCCATATTTATGTGTACCTCGTAGCCACTTTACGGCATCTCTCTTATACGAGGTCCTACGCTTGACCTACCTCACCGAGAATAAACGTCTCCATCTGAATGGGTACATGTGAAACCTCTTCTTGGACTCAAATTCTCTCTTTCTGTGGAGGGGTATTGGACCTACTATAATTAAAACACCTGTGGCTAGGAGGCGGGGAGTGCACGATCAGAAGGCTAAAGAATACATTTCAAAAACCTGACCTGCACATCCAAACATAGACTGAGTGTGAACAGGTGCTGAACCCAGAGTCGCCAACTCGTATATAGTTAAGTAAAAAGGGCAGCACACTGCAGCGCCAAAACATGCAAACTTGAAAACACGAAATTTGAACTGCATTACTGCACTAGAAATATGAAAAATGAGAGCTTTTAGCGCATAAAAATGGCCATATTTATGTGTACCTCGTAGCCACTTTACGGCATCTCTCTTATACGAGGTCCTACGCTTGACCTACCTCACCGAGAATAAACGTCTCCATCTGAATGGGTACATGTGAAACCTCTTCTTGGACTCAAATTCTCTCTTTCTGTGGAGGGGTATTGGACCTACTATAATTAAAACACCTGTGGCTAGGAGGCGGGGAGTGCACGATCAGAAGGCTAAAGAATACATTTCAAAAACCTGACCTGCACATCCAAACATAGACTGAGTGTGAACAGGTGCTGAACCCAGAGTCGCCAACTCGTATATAGTTAAGTAAAAAGGGCAGCACACTGCAGCGCCAAAACATGCAAACTTGAAAACACGAAATTTGAACTGCATTACTGCACTAGAAATATGAAAAATGAGAGCTTTTAGCGCATAAAAATGGCCATATTTATGTGTACCTCGTAGCCACTTTACGGCATCTCTCTTATACGAGGTCCTACGCTTGACCTACCTCACTGAGAATAAACGTCTCCATCTGAATGGGTACATGTGAAACCTCTTCTTGGACTCAAATTCTCTCTTTCTGTGGAGGGGTATTGGACCTACTATAATTAAAACACCTGTGGCTAGGAGGCGGGGAGTGCACGATCAGAAGGCTAAAGAATACATTTCAAAAACCTGACCTGAACATCCAAACATAGACTGAGTGTGAACAGGTGCGGAACCCAGAGTCGCCAACTCGTATATAGTTAAGTAAAAAGGGCAGCACACTGCAGCGCCAAAACATGCAAACTTGAAAACACGAAATTTGAACTGCATTACTGCACTAGAAATATGAAAAATGAGAGCTTTTAGCGCATAAAAATGGCCATATTTATGTGTACCTCGTAGCCACTTTACGGCATCTCTCTTATACGAGGTCCTACGCTTGACCTACCTCACCGAGAATAGACGTCTCCATCTGAATGGGTACATGTGAAACCTCTTCTTGGACTCAAATTCTCTCTTTCTGTGGAGGGGTATTGGACCTACTATAATTAAAACACCTGTGGCTAGGAGGCGGGGAGTGCACGATCAGAAGGCTAAAGAATACATTTCAAAAACCTGACCTGCACATCCAAACATAGACTGAGTGTGAACAGGTGCTGAACCCAGAGTCGCCAACTCGTATATAGTTAAGTAAAAAGGGCAGCACACTGCAGCGCCAAAACATGCAAACTTGAAAACACGAAATTTGAACTGCATTACTGCACTAGAAATATGAAAAATGAGAGCTTTTAGCGCATTTGTCTCCATAAAGTCACACTTCACTAGCGCTCCCATCCTACATCGCCCCGATGTAGATAAGCCATTTATCATGGAGGTGGATGCCACTTCTGTTGGTGCTGGAGCAGTCCTCTTCCAAAAGGATGCTCAAGGTCGGAAGCATCCCTACTTCTTTTCTAAGACCTTTTCACCAGCAGAGAGGAATTATTCCATCGGGGACAATGAGTTGCTAGCCATGAAGTTGGCTTTTTCGGAGTGGAGACATCTCTTGGAGGGAGCTCGTTTTCCCTTCCAGGTCTTCGCAGATCATAATAATTTGGTTTACCTGCAGACAGCCCAGTGGTTAAATTCTCGCCAGGCCAGATGGTCCTTGTTCTTCTCCCAGTTTCATTTCACCCTTCATTTTCTTTCTGGGGAGAAGAACATTCATGCCGATGCTCTCTCTCGCTCCGTTGTGTCATCTGTGGAGGAGGAAGAGGAGCCTCGGCTTATTGTCCCCACCGAGAGCCTGAGAACTGTGGCCCCGGTTTCGCTAGAGTCTGTGCTTCCGGGCAAGACTTTTGTACCACCCAGTTTGCGACCGGAGGTTCTCTCTTGGGCAGGGGTGAGTGGACATTTTGGTTCAAAAAGGACATCTGAGTTACTGGCGAGGACATACTGGTGGCCGCATATGGCTCGTGATGTCGCAGACTATGTTCTGGCATGTGTCTCTTGCACCAAGAACAAGTCCCCTCGGCAACGGCCAGCTGGTTTGCTTTATCCTCTGCCGGTGGCGGACAGGCCCTGGGAGATGGTCGGGATGGACTTTGTGGTGGGCTTACCCAAGTCTCGTAGTTGCACCATTATCTGGGTGATCACCGACCATTTTTCCAAAATGGTTCATTTGGTGCCTCTTCCACGGCTACCATCTGCACAGGCTCTGGCAGCCTTGTTCATCAAACACATCTTTCCCTTACACGGTATGCCGGACAAGATTGTCAGTGACCGGGGTCCCCAGTTTGCGTCTCGATTCTGGAGGGAGCTTTGTCGTCTACTCAGTATTGAGTTAAATCTCTCTTCAGCTTATTTTCCCGAGACAAATGGGTTGGTTGAGAGAGCCAACCAGACTCTGGTCACTTATTTGCGACATTTTGTTTCTGCTAGTCAGGATGACTGGGCCTCCTTGTTACCGTGGGCAGAGTTTGCCCTTAACAATGCTGTAGCTGACTCCACTGGTCAGACTCCTTTCCTTCTTAACTACGGCCAGCATCCGTGGGTTCCTGTACCTATGCCCGTGTCCTCTGCTGACTCCAGGGTGGCAGACTGGGCAGTGGAGGCACGAGATATTTTTGACCTCACTCAGGATGCCATCTGGGCCTCCAAGGAGAGAATGAGGTTCTCCGCCGATGCACATCGGTGCTCTGCCCCGACCATTGCTCCTGGTGACTTAGTGTGGCTCTCCGCTCGTAACATCAGGCTGCGTGTTGAGTCCATTAAGTTTGCTCCTCGCAGGTATCACCGACACCTTTCTTGTGTCCCTCCTTAAGCCGGTATACAGGTCCCGGTTTTCTGAGTCATCTGCCGGGACATCGGGTTCGTCTACGGATGATTACGAGGTGAACGCTATTTTGGGTTGCAAGGTGATTCGTGGCAAAAAATTTTATTTGGTGGACTGGAGGGGTTACGGTCCTGAGGATAGATCCTGGGAGCCTGCTGAGCACATTTGGGCTCCGCAGCTCATTGCTGCCTTCGAACATAGCGAGGCCCAAGGAGGGGGGCCCTAGAAGGGGGGGTAATGTTAGGGGTCGAGTTCCTGCCTCTGCACAGGCGGAATCTCAGGCCATCCTCGCTGCGGTCTCCCATTCTTCTCCTGCCGCAGTGGAGCCTGCTCAGCGGAGACGTCGATCCCAGCGTCTCGCTCAGTCTGACTCTGTGCTAAGAGTTAATGCTGCATTTCCTGCTTCTGCCATTGAAGTCAGTGCTGGGCAGCGGTGAGCAGACGCTTCTGGGACTAAGTCCTTCGTTTTTCACGTTCTGAGCATGCCCAGAGTAAGATTTCTCAGTGGAGATCGAGGGTCACATGATCAGATACTGCAGCTAAGCTCCTTGTAGGTGCTAGGACTAAATCCTGCTTTGCACTCTGAGCATGCCCAGGGCAAAATCTCTCAGTGGAGATCTAGGGTCACATGCTCAGGTACTGCAGCAACTCCATTAGTCCTTCTTTGAAAGGTCCTAAACGTGCTGCAACTATTTAAGGCCCGCATGGCCGCACGGCCATGCGCTAGTATTGTCTATTGTTATGTGCTTTGCGCCAGTGTGGTCACATGAGAATGTGTTCAGGGACCCGGCTGAAATAAGCCCCTAGAATGCTGGCACCTCCGGCGAGGAGTTTGTGTTTGGATGTATTCAGGGACCCGGCTGAAATAAGCCCCTAGAATGCTGGCTGCTCCAGCTAGGAGATTGTGTTTATGTGTATTCAGGGACCCGGCTGAAATAAGCCCCTAGAATGCTGGCTCCTCCGGCGAAGAGTTTTGTGTACATGCGTGACCACTGACTGCTCTCTGTTTGGGCAGTTAGCCTGTGCCTCTGTGGAGTCTAACAGGGCACAGTGCTTCTCTTTCACGGCTACTCGGTGAATTAACTGAGTTAGTCTATACCACCATATAGTTCCGCCGTTTGCTAGCAGCAGGTACTCCTGCACGGTGGACCCCGGGCTGCGAACGCACCAATATCAATAAAAACATCTCTATTTACTTGGTGCGTTCCGCTAGCCCTAACACATACAAATTACAGATATCACTTATAGTATACAGAACTAACAATTACAGACTGATACAGAGGGGTGAGAACCCTGCCCTTGTGGGTTTACATTCTACAGGATGATGGGGAAAGAGACATTAGGTCAAGGGCTGCAGCAGCTCCGGTGTTGATGAGGCAGTAGCTCCGGTAGAGGTGAGGAATCAGTGCAGGCTGTAGGCTTTCCTGAAGAAGTGGGTTTCCAGGTTCCGTCTGAACAATCCGAATGTGGTTGATAGTCGGACGTGTTGGAGCAAAGAATTCCAGATGATGGGGGATATTCGGGGGAAGTCTTGGAGGCAGTTGGGTGAGGAGCAAATTAGTGTGGAGGATAGAAGGAGTTCTTGAGAGGACCGGAGATTACGTGAGGGAAGATATCGGGAGGTTAGTTCAGAGATACTGTATATGGAGGAGACAGGTTTTGGATGGCTTTGTAGGTCAGTATTAGTAATTTGAACTGGATACGCTGAGGGAATGGGAGCCAGTGAAGAAACTTGCAGAGAGGAGAAGCAGAGGAGTAGCGAGGAGAGAGATGAATTAGTCGGCAGCAGAGTTAAGGATGGACTGGAGAGGTGCAAGGGTGTTAGGGAGACCACAGAAAAGGGTGTTGCAGTAGTCGAGGCGGGAGATGATGAGGGCATGCACAAGCATTTTAGCAGATTGACGGTTGAGGAAATGAGGGATTCTGGAGATATTCTGGAAAGAGCTTGGATGTGCAGTTTGAAGGAAAGGGCAGAGTCAAAGGATACTCTGAGGCAGCAGACTTCCAGTATGGGGGAAAGCGTGATGTCGTTAATTGCGATAGATAGGTCAGGTAAGCAAGGTCTATGAGATGGAGGAAAGATGATGAGTTCAGATTTGTACACATTGAGTTTGAGGAAGCAAAAGGAGAAGAAGGAGGATATGGCTGATAAACACTCTGGGATTCTGGACAGCAAAGAGGTGATGTCTGGGCCAGAAAGGTAGATCTGAGTATCATCATCATAACGGTGGTTTTGGAATCCATGGAACTTTATAAGTTGTTAAAGGCCAAGAGTATAGATTGAGAAGAGTAGGGGTCCTAGAACAGAGCCTTAGAGGACTCCAACACAGAGAGGGTGGGATGAGAAGGTAGTGTGGAAGTGGATGACGCTGAATGTGTAGTTGGAAAGGTATGAGGAGATCCAGGGTAGGGTGAGCTCTTTGATGCCAAAGGTAAAGAGGATCTGTAATAGGAGGCAGTGGTCAACTGTGTTGAAAGCAGAGGACAGATCTAGAAGGAGGAGTGCAGAGTATCATCCATTTGCTTTGGCTGTAAGTAGGTCGTTAGTAATTTTGGTCAGGGCTGTCTCACTTGAGTGATGGGGGCAGAAATCCGATTGTAGATTGTCAAAGAGCAAGTTAGATGAGAGGTGGCAGGAACGTTCAGCATGGACGTGCTGCTCCAGGAGTTTGGAAGTGAATGGGAGCAGCGATATTGGGAAATAGGTGGACATAGCAGTTGGATTGAGGGTGGGCCTTTTAAGGATAGTTGTGATTGTGGCGTGTTTGAAAGCAGAAGGAATGGTGCCAGAAGTTAGTGATAGGTTAAAGAGGTGGGTTAGGGATGGGATAAGAGTGGAGGTGAGGTTATTGAGGAGGTGGGATGGGGTCGAGTGCTCAGGTGGTGAGGTGTGATTTGGGGAGGAGACAATTAAGCCCCCCTTCAGTGATGTTGGATAGGGAGGTTATGGGGTTTGGGCATTAGTCTGATATACAAAGGGGTTGTGATGGTTGAACAATGAAGACTTGCCTTGTTTGGTCGATCTTATTTTTAAAGTGTGAGGCAAAGTCTTCAGCAGAGATGAGGGAGGTTGGAGGGGGCAATAAGGGTGGAGGAGGGAGTTAAAGGTTTTGAATAACTGTTTGGGGTTGTAGGATAGGGAAGATATGAGGGTTGTCTAGTAGGCCTGCTTAGGGCAGATTTAAAAGATTTAAAAGCCTGTTTGAATGCAGTGAAGTTGTCTTGCGAATGTGTTTTCTTTTGACGCCGCTCTGCAACTCTGAACACTTGCCGGAGCTTTTTAGTGATGTTATTGTACCAGGGTTGTCTTTTGATACGTCACACTCTGCCATGAACGAGAAGGGCAACTGTGTCAATAGCTCATGTGAGAGTGGCATTGTAGAAAGCAGTGGTCCTGACTGTGTCTTGAAGAGAGGATATGGATGCCATTGGTAGGATAGCGTCAGAGAGTGTGTGAGTGTCTAGGTGTGAGAGGTTTCTGCTGGGGTGCACATGTTGCTGGACATGGGTGACCAGTGAGGAGGCAGGGATGAGAAAGTGAGCAGATGGTGGTCAGATAGAGGGAAAGGGGAGGTGATAAAGTTAGATAGAGAGCACAGACAGGTGAAGACCAAGTCTAGTGTATGTTCGTTGGTGTGCGTGGCTGCTGATGACTACTGAGTAAGTCCAAAAGATGAAGTAAGGGACAGAAGTTTGGAGGCTGCTGACTGAAGGGTATCAGTGGGGATGTTGAAGTCACACATGATGACGGTGAGAATGTCAGCAGAGAGAAAGTGAAGAAGCCAGGTTGCAAATTGGTCAATAAAGGCAGTGGCCATGCTCGGAGGTCGGTATATGATGGCCACTTGGAGTTTGGAGGGAGAGTAGATGCGGACAGAGTGGACTTCAAAAGAGGAGAGGATAAGGGAGAGAAGAGGTTGGATTGGGTTAAAGGTGCAGTTTGAAGAAAGGAGAAGATTCACTCCTCCACGATGTCTATTGCTGGGGAGTAGGGTGTGGGTGAAGTGGAGGCCACCGTAACACAAAGCAGCAGGGGAGATGGTGTCAGAGGGTGTTAGCCATGTTTCTGTGGGGATGAGGAAGGCAAGCTTGTGAGAGAGAAAAAGGTCATGAATCACATGAAGCTTATTGCAGACTGAGCGGGCATTCCAGAATGCTCCAGAGAGAATGAGCAGGGGAATTGGCATCAGGGGCATGGGTTTTATGATGGAAAGTTTACGGTAGTTCATATTAGATAGGGAGTGGTAGGAGGGGGTAGTAATAAAATGCGGACTAGCTGGTGTTGACAACCACGGGTTTTCCCATCCACCCCATCTGCTGCTTCTTCCTCCTACGTCACCCTTCCAAGTCTTCACACTCAGGACTGGGGCCACAGAAACAACAATTGTTTACCCACCACAGTTGGGGTGAGTGAGAGCCTGTCAGCTGTTATGGAAGTAAACATGACTGCTGCTTTTGTGTCACATAGCAGAACACATCTTTCTCATTCCATCATAATATCTTTGCCTGCACTTCACTCACAGTCCAGCTGTTTGTCTTGTTCTCTGTAGACTATCCTCTTTCAGCACAGCAGCCAACCCTCAGTTCTGCATTTGTGGTTATGTAAAAGAATGTTTCCTTCTACACATGGCAAAGCTAAGAGCTTTAAGTCCACCATCTCCAGTCTGTTGGCCACAGAAATTCTGACTTTCAACTTGGTGGATACAGACAGTTTCTAAAAGTTGATGGCTGTCACAGTCCCCCAGAGCCAGTAACCCAGTCGCAATTTCTTCTCTATAAAAGCTGATCCTGCGTTACACCAGCATGTCTGAAACAACATCACAGATTCCCTGAAAAAATCTATGTCTTCTAGGGAGCATTTGACCACTGACACCTGGATGAGCAAACATGGAGAGAAGCATTACATATCACTGACTGGGCACTGTTTGACTCTGGTGACTGTGGGGGCAGGAGGTCAAGGGGCTGCTACACAAGTCTTGCAATCCTTAAGGCTTGCGGGACAAACCTCTGTATCTAACACTTCCTCCACTGTTTCTGGCTCTTCCACCTCCTCTAGGGCCTCAACCTCTGCCCTCAACCTCTCCCTTAATAAGACACAAGTTCCAACACCACAGAGAGAATTCCCCCCACCTCCATACCGTGCAGCTAAGGCTCACCGCAATTAGGCCGTGTTGAAATTAATATGCCTTGGAGATTGCAGTCAAACAGCTCAAGAGTTGTGTACAGATATCAGGCCGAGTTAGTTGGTTGTGGCCCTTCACTGGATCACCCTCACTCACATGCCTTGCATGTCTCACATCCTCAACCTGATGGTACAGCAGTTTCCTTGCCATTATCTCAGCCTGGATGCGCTGCTACAGAAAGTATGGTTGCTGTGTGCTCACAACCGACAACAGCACATCGCAGGTCATTGACTTGCATCGCTGCAAAGGTCTTTCAGCCTACTGGTTAACCGTTCTGATGTTCCAACATGGCAACAGCAACAACAAGTACTGGTGCAATATGTCCTTTGGTATAGCCTGGGCCAATGCAGTACGGACATGCTGCAAATTACGCCTGCAGAGAGGGCACAGATGAGGGATCTTTGCACAGTTTTGCATAGCTTCAAAATGGATAGTAAGTGGGATAGCATTGACAATGCCATCATTAGCATCACCCCTCTGGTCATCTACATGCTGTAGCACTCTTTGAATAGTCAGCGTGAGATGGTAGTGGTCCCATTTGAAGTGGTGGAGGCAGAGGAGGATGCAGAAGGGGTAACTATCTCTAAGTTCCAGACTGTCATATGTGGGTGCCATAGGAGGGTGGATCACAGCAATCAAGGTGGCTCATGATTAGTGTTGAGCGATACCTTCCGATATCGGAAAGTATCGGTATCGGATAGGATCGGCCGATATTCAAAAAATATCGGATATCGCCGATACCGATACCCGATCCCAATGCAAGTCAATGGGACTAAAATATCGGAATTAAAATAAACCCTTTCTTGCCTTGTAGGTTCATTCTACATGCAGGAAAACAACTAAGAATAATGCCGGATGTATTTGGAGAGGTGGCGGAGACATTAAAGTCATAGAGGTTTATCCCAATCAAATAGAATAGCATGTTTTTTGTTTTTTTTTAAGACGTTCGGAGTGACAAAGATATTGACTATGTAAATTTTTATTTTTATTTTGTCAGATATTGATGTTTCACTATTCCACGCCCTTCCCCTTCTTTTTTTTCTTTTTTTTTTTACTTTTCCCACACTTTCATCTTCATCATCATCATCAGCATCTTTGACATCAACTTCTTCTTCACCTTATTCATCTTCTTCTTCATCCTTTACCTTTTTTTTTTTTTTTGATTACATTTTTCATATTCATTTTATTCAACTATTATTATTCTTCCTATTCTACATATTCTTTTTATTCCACTGTTATTATTCTTCCTATTCTACTTCTTCATCATATTCTCATTTCTGACAGGCATTCCCGTAGTTGTTATCTATAAAAGTTTGAAGATTACACCTTCCGTTCTGCCAGTCACAAAAGTTACATTTGTCCGCATTCAGTTTGGCCTGCAGCATCAGGCTTTATCCAGGGGCACCACGAGGAGGAACGGACTCAACCCCATACACTGCTTAGTCTTCTTCTGCATATAATTTAGATAATATCTTTTGCTCTGATATTAAGTGTTATGCTTAATGTTCTTCTGCTCTTTGTTCTGCAGCCTCTTGTTCTTCTGCTTCTCGGTCTTCCATGTCGTCGTCTCCAGGGTCGTCGTCTCCAGTGTCGTCGTCTCCGCCGTCGTCGTCTCCGCCGTCGTCGTCGTCGTCGTCGTCATAGGGGTGGTCTTTCTGGTCGTCGACGTTAGGGTCTTCAACTTGGAAATGTAGCAGAAGGTACAAGAAGGCTGAGAAAATGCCAAGAACCAGCTGATGGAACTGGAACTCGGATGGCTACCCGAAGGTTCAAGAGCCTATAGAACTACCGAGGACCAGCTGACGTTACTGGAACCCGGTTACTAAGCAGGAGGTACCCGTGCTAAAAAGCACTACCAAAGACCGCCTGACGTTGGCGGAACTCGGATACCCAGAAGAAGGCACCTAAGCCAAAGGCTCTGCCCGGAACCAGCTGACGGTACTGGAACCAGGATGGGGAGCAGAAGGTACAAGAGCAAAAGACACTGCCGAGAACCAGCTGACGGTACTGGAACCCGGATGGGTAGCCGAAGGTCCAAGAGCCAATGGAACTACCGAGGGCCAGCTGACGTTACTGGAACCCGGTTACTAAGCAGGAGGTACCCGTGCCTGAAAGCACTACCAAGGACCACCTGACGTTGGTGGAACTTGGATACCCAGAAGGAGGCACCTAAGCCAAAGGCTCTGCCCGGAACCAGCTGACGGTACTGGAACCAGGATGGGGAGCAGAAGGTACAAGAGCAAAAGACACTGCCGAGAACCAGCTGACGGTGCTGGAACCAGGTAGTGGACCCGAAGGCCCACAGGAGAGGAGAGAACAGCTAGGCCGCGAGGCAGCCGCAGTTACCGAACCCCAACAGTCCTACAGGAGGAGCTGGGCCTACTGGCACTACAGAACCAGCCTTGACTACCAATTCATGCAGCCCACATAGGAAGCTCCTAAACTGGAGGCACCCTGGAGTTGGCTAACCCGACCGCAACACGACGGGGCAAGCATAGGCGTCTCAGCGAGCTTGACACAACCCGGAAACAGCTGACGGTGCTGAAACCAGGTTTTGCACGAGGGAGTACCTGTGACAAAAACACTGCCGAGAACCAGCTGGCGGTGCTGGAACCCGGATGCCTTGCCCCAGTGTGCAAGAGCCAATGGCACGACCGAGGACCAGCTGACGGTGCTGGAACCCGGTTACTAAGCTGTAGGTGCCCGCGCTTAAAAGCACTACCAAGGACCGCCTGGCGTTGGCGGAACTCGGATACCCAGGAGGAGGCACCTAAGCCAAAGGCTCGGCCCGGAACCAGCTGACGGTGCTGGAACCAGGTGGTGGACCCCAAGGCCCACAGGAGAGGAGAGAACAGCTAGGCCGCGAGGCAGCCGCAGTTACCGAACCCCAACAGTCCTACAGGAGGAGCTGGGCCTACTGGCACTACAGAACCAGCCTTGACTACCAATTCATGCAGCCCACATAGGAAGCTCCTAAACTGGAGGCACCCTGGAGTTGGCTAACCCGACCGCAACACGACGGGGCAAGCATAGGCGTCTCAGCGAGCTTGACACAACCCGGAAACAGCTGACGGTGCTGAAACCAGGTTTTGCACGAGGGAGTACCTGTAACAAAAACACTGCCGAGAACCAGCTGGCGGTGCTGGAACCCGGATGCCTTGCCCCAGTGTGCAAGAGCCAATGGCACGACCGAGGACCAGCTGACGGTGCTGGAACCCGGTTACTAAGCTGTAGGTGCCCGCGCTTAAAAGCACTACCAAGGACCGCCTGGCGTTGGCGGAACTCGGATACCCAGGAGGAGGCACCTAAGCCAAAGGCTCGGCCCGGAACCAGCTGACGGTGCTGGAACCAGGTGGTGGACCCCAAGGCCCACAGGAGAGGAGAGAACAGCTAGGCCGCGAGGCAGCCGCAGTTACCGAACCCCAACAGTCCTACAGGGGGAGCTGGGCCTACTGGCACTACAGAACCAGCCTTGACTACCAGTTCACGCAGCCCACATAGGAAGCTCCTAAACTGGAGGCACCCTGGAGTTGGCTAACCCGACCGCACCACGACGGGGCAAGCATAGGCGTTTCAGTGAGCTTGACACAACCCGGAAACAGCTGACGGTGCTGAAATCAGGCTTGGCACGAGGGAGTACCTGTGACAAGAACACTGCCGAGAACCAGCTGGCGGTGCTGGAACCCGGATGCGTTGCCCCAGTGTGCAAGAGCCAATGGCACCGAGGACCAGCTGACGGTGCTGGAACCCGGTTACTAAGCTGTAGGTGCCCGCGCTTAAAAGCACTACCAAGGACCGCCTGGCGTTGGCGGAACTCGGATACCCAGGAGGAGGCACCTAAGCCAAAGGCTCGGCCTGGAACCAGCTGACGGTGCTGGAACCAGGTGGTGGACCTCAAGGCCCACAGGAGAGGAGAGAACAGCTAGGCCGCGAGGCAGCCGCAGTTACCGAACCCCAACAGTCCTACAGGGGGAGCTGGGCCTACTGGCACTACAGAACCAGCCTTGACTACCAGTTCACGCAGCCCACATAGGAAGCTCCTAAACTGGAGGCACCCTGGAGTTGGCTAACCCGACTGCAACACGACGGGGCAAGCATAGGCGTATCAGCGACTTTGACACAACCCGGAAACAGCTGACGGTGCTGAAACCAGGTTTGGCACGAGTACCTGTGACAAAAACACTGCCGAGAACCAGCTTGCGGTGCTGGAACCCGGATGCTTTGCCTATCAAACATTGTCTTCCTACAGCCCCAACTAGCGGTGTTGGAGCAAAGGGTAAGCAGGGGGAGCAGAGTGTAGGCCGAAGCCTGCACTGGAGTCAGCTTTGTGTCTGCGTGGCATTTGCAGGTCACGTTGCCGGCTACACAGCTGGGGAACAGCTGGCGGTGCTGAACCCCACTAACGCATTGGCTGGTGTTTTTCTCTGTGCAGCTAGCACGTCCGGGCAAAAACTGGCGGTGTTAGAGCCCAGGGTCAGCAGGAGGAGCAGAGTGTAGGCCGAAGCATAGTTGAACCAATTTCAAAGGTAACCTTTAACCCCCCTCAGGTGTTGCAAGGTACAAGAGCCACACCTCGTGCAGCATTAATGCTGCACAAGTAAAAGGTTGCTCTATTAATTTTGCTCCTTGCACACACTGAATAAAACACGTACACTATTTAGCCCATTCTACTGTAAAACAGTAGTGGAGGCGGGACTTGTCTTTTTAAAGAAAAGCAGCACAGGTGTCGAAAATAACACCTTGGTGCATGGGCGCAGCTTCCTGAGCGTTGTTATTTGCTGTACAGGAGTCTGCGCTCTTGTTATCCCTTGGCCATGCGCTGTGAGTGCTTCCTGTCTTCTGACCTCATTTCATGTTGGCCGACGCGGTTAGCGGTGGACATGAATCCCAGACCCACAGTGTGTTTGGAAAAAATCACACTGCGTGGCTGGGATTCGTGCCCTTGTGCAGTTAATATGTTTGCCGCTCACACATGTCCTTACACCTACTTCAGTCAAGTAAAAAGGGCAGCACACTGCAGCGCCAAAACATGCAAACTTGAAAACACAAAATTTGAACTGCATTACTGCACTAGAGATATGAAAAATGAGAGCTTTTAGCACATAAAAATGGCCATATTTATGTGTACCTCGTAGCCACTTTACGGCATCTCTCTTATACGAGGTCCTACGCTTGACCTACCTCACTGAGAATAAACGTCTCCATCTGAATGGGTACATGTGAAACCTCTTCTTGGACTCAAATTCTCTCTTTCTGTGGAGGGGTATTGGACCTACTATAATTAAAACACCTGTGGCTAGGAGGCGGGGAGTGCACGATCAGAAGGCTAAAGAATACATTTCAAAAACCTGACCTGCACATCCAAACACAGACTGAGTGTGAACAGGTGCTGAACCCAGAGTCGCCAACTCGTATATAGTTAAGTAAAAAGGGCAGCACACTGCAGCGCCAAAACATGCAAACTTGAAAACACGAAATTTGAACTGCATTACTGCACTAGAGATATGAAAAATGAGAGCTTTTAGCGCATAAAAATGGCCATATTTATGTGTACCTCGTAGCCACTTTACGGCATCTCTCTTATACGAGGTCCTACGCTTGACCTACCTCACTGAGAATAAACGTCTCCATCTGAATGGGTACATGTGAAACCTCTTCTTGGACTCAAATTCTCTCTTTCTGTGGAGGGGTATTGGACCTACTATAATTAAAACACCTGTGGCTAGGAGGCGGGGAGTGCACGATCAGAAGGCTAAAGAATACATTTCAAAAACCTGACCTGCACATCCAAACACAGACTGAGTGTGAACAGGTGCTGAACCCAGAGTCGCCAACTCGTATATAGTTAAGTAAAAAGGGCAGCACACTGCAGCGCCAAAACATGCAAACTTGAAAACACGAAATTTGAACTGCATTACTGCACTAGAGATATGAAAAATGAGAGCTTTTAGCGCATAAAAATGGCCATATTTATGTGTACCTCGTAGCCACTTTACGGCATCTCTCTTATACGAGGTCCTACGCTTGACCTACCTCACTGAGAATAAACGTCTCCATCTGAATGGGTACATGTGAAACCTCTTCTTGGACTCAAATTCTCTCTTTCTGTGGAGGGGTATTGGACCTACTATAATTAAAACACCTGTGGCTAGGAGGCGGGGAGTGCACGATCAGAAGGTTAAAGAATACATTTCAAAAACCTGACCTGCACATCCAAACACAGACTGAGTGTGAACAGGTGCTGAACCCAGAGTCGCCAACTCGTATATAGTTAAGTAAAAAGGGCAGCACACTGCAGCGCCAAAACATGCAAACTTGAAAACACGAAATTTGAACTGCATTACTGCACTAGAGATATGAAAAATGAGAGCTTTTAGCGCATAAAAATGGCCATATTTATGTGTACCTCGTAGCCACTTTACGGCATCTCTCTTATACGAGGTCCTACGCTTGACCTACCTCACTGAGAATAAACGTCTCCATCTGAATGGGTACATGTGAAACCTCTTCTTGGACTCAAATTCTCTCTTTCTGTGGAGGGGTATTGGACCTACTATAATTAAAACACCTGTGGCTAGGAGGCGGGGAGTGCACGATCAGAAGGCTAAAGAATACATTTCAAAAACCTGACCTGCACATCCAAACACAGACTGAGTGTGAACAGGTGCTGAACCCAGAGTCGCCAACTCGTATATAGTTAAGTAAAAAGGGCAGCACACTGCAGCGCCAAAACATGCAAACTTGAAAACACGAAATTTGAACTGCATTACTGCACTAGAGATATGAAAAATGAGAGCTTTTAGCGCATAAAAATGGCCATATTTATGTGTACCTCGTAGCCACTTTACGGCATCTCTCTTATACGAGGTCCTACGCTTGACCTACCTCACTGAGAATAAACGTCTCCATCTGAATGGGTACATGTGAAACCTCTTCTTGGACTCAAATTCTCTCTTTCTGTGGAGGGGTATTGGACCTACTATAATTAAAACACCTGTGGCTAGGAGGCGGGGAGTGCACGATCAGAAGGCTAAAGAATACATTTCAAAAACCTGACCTGCACATCCAAACACAGACTGAGTGTGAACAGGTGCTGAACCCAGAGTCGCCAACTCGTATATAGTTAAGTAAAAAGGGCAGCACACTGCAGCGCCAAAACATGCAAACTTGAAAACACGAAATTTGAACTGCATTACTGCACTAGAGATATGAAAAATGAGAGCTTTTAGCACATAAAAATGGCCATATTTATGTGTACCTCGTAGCCACTTTACGGCATCTCTCTTATACGAGGTCCTACGCTTGACCTACCTCACTGAGAATAAACGTCTCCATCTGAATGGGTACATGTGAAACCTCTTCTTGGACTCAAATTCTCTCTTTCTGTGGAGGGGTATTGGACCTACTATAATTAAAACACCTGTGGCTAGGAGGCGGGGAGTGCACGATCAGAAGGCTAAAGAATACATTTCAAAAACCTGACCTGCACATCCAAACACAGACTGAGTGTGAACAGGTGCTGAACCCAGAGTCGCCAACTCGTATATAGTTAAGTAAAAAGGGCAGCACACTGCAGCGCCAAAACATGCAAACTTGAAAACACGAAATTTGAACTGCATTACTGCACTAGAGATATGAAAAATGAGAGCTTTTAGCGCATAAAAATGGCCATATTTATGTGTACCTCGTAGCCACTTTACGGCATCTCTCTTATACGAGGTCCTACGCTTGACCTACCTCACTGAGAATAAACGTCTCCATCTGAATGGGTACATGTGAAACCTCTTCTTGGACTCAAATTCTCTCTTTCTGTGGAGGGGTATTGGACCTACTATAATTAAAACACCTGTGGCTAGGAGAGAGATGCCGTAAAGTGGCTACGAGGTACACATAAATATGGCCATTTTTATGCGCTAAAAGCTCTCATTTTTCATATCTCTAGTGCAGTAATGCAGTTCAAATTTCGTGTTTTCAAGTTTGCATGTTTTGGCGCTGCAGTGTGCTGCCCTTTTTACTTAACTATATACGAGTTGGCGACTCTGGGTTCAGCACCTGTTCACACTCAGTCTGTGTTTGGATGTGCAGGTCAGGTTTTTGAAATGTATTCTTTAGCCTTCTGATCGTGCACTCCCCGCCTCCTAGCCACAGGTGTTTTAATTATAGTAGGTCCAATACCCCTCCACAGAAAGAGAGAATTTGAGTCCAAGAAGAGGTTTCACATGTACCCATTCAGATGGAGACGTTTATTCTCAGTGAGGTAGGTCAAGCGTAGGACCTCGTATAAGAGAGATGCCGTAAAGTGGCTACGAGGTACACATAAATATGGCCATTTTTATGCGCTAAAAGCTCTCATTTTTCATATCTCTAGTGCAGTAATGCAGTTCAAATTTCGTGTTTTCAAGTTTGCATGTTTTGGCGCTGCAGTGTGCTGCCCTTTTTACTTAACTATATACGAGTTGGCGACTCTGGGTTCAGCACCTGTTCACACTCAGTCTGTGTTTGGATGTGCAGGTCAGGTTTTTGAAATGTATTCTTTAGCCTTCTGATCGTGCACTCCCCGCCTCCTAGCCACAGGTGTTTTAATTATAGTAGGTCCAATACCCCTCCACAGAAAGAGAGAATTTGAGTCCAAGAAGAGGTTTCACATGTACCCATTCAGATGGAGACGTTTATTCACAGTGAGGTAGGTCAAGCGTAGGACCTCGTATAAGAGAGATGCCGTAAAGTGGCTACGAGGTACACATAAATATGGCCATTTTTATGCGCTAAAAGCTCTCATTTTTCATATCTCTAGTGCAGTAATGCAGTTCAAATTTCGTGTTTTCAAGTTTGCATGTTTTGGCGCTGCAGTGTGCTGCCCTTTTTACTTAACTATATACGAGTTGGCGACTCTGGATTCAGCACCTGTTCACACTCAGTCTGTGTTTGGATGTGCAGGTCAGGTTTTTGAAATGTATTCTTTAGCCTTCTGATCGTGCACTCCCCGCCTCCTAGCCACAGGTGTTTTAATTATAGTAGGTCCAATACCCCTCCACAGAAAGAGAGAATTTGAGTCCAAGAAGAGGTTTCACATGTACCCATTCAGATGGAGACGTTTATTCTCAGTGAGGTAGGTCAAGCGTAGGACCTCGTATAAGAGAGATGCCGTAAAGTGGCTACGAGGTACACATAAATATGGCCATTTTTATGCGCTAAAAGCTCTCATTTTTCATATCTCTAGTGCAGTAATGCAGTTCAAATTTCGTGTTTTCAAGTTTGCATGTTTTGGCGCTGCAGTGTGCTGCCCTTTTTACTTAACTATATACGAGTTGGCGACTCTGGGTTCAGCACCTGTTCACACTCAGTCTGTGTTTGGATGTGCAGGTCAGGTTTTTGAAATGTATTCTTTAGCCTTCTGATCGTGCACTCCCCGCCTCCTAGCCACAGGTGTTTTAATTATAGTAGGTCCAATACCCCTCCACAGAAAGAGAGAATTTGAGTCCAAGAAGAGGTTTCACATGTACCCATTCAGATGGAGACGTTTATTCTCAGTGAGGTAGGTCAAGCGTAGGACCTCGTATAAGAGAGATGCCGTAAAGTGGCTACGAGGTACACATAAATATGGCCATTTTTATGCGCTAAAAGCTCTCATTTTTCATATCTCTAGTGCAGTAATGCAGTTCAAATTTCGTGTTTTCAAGTTTGCATGTTTTGGCGCTGCAGTGTGCTGCCCTTTTTACTTAACTATATACGAGTTGGCGACTCTGGGTTCAGCACCTGTTCACACTCAGTCTGTGTTTGGATGTGCAGGTCAGGTTTTTGAAATGTATTCTTTAGCCTTCTGATCGTGCACTCCCCGCCTCCTAGCCACAGGTGTTTTAATTATAGTAGGTCCAATACCCCTCCACAGAAAGAGAGAATTTGAGTCCAAGAAGAGGTTTCACATGTACCCATTCAGATGAAGACGTTTATTCACAGTGAGGTAGGTCAAGCGTAGGACCTCGTATAAGAGAGATGCCGTAAAGTGGCTACGAGGTACACATAAATATGGCCATTTTTATGCGCTAAAAGCTCTCATTTTTCATATCTCTAGTGCAGTAATGCAGTTCAAATTTCGTGTTTTCAAGTTTGCATGTTTTGGCGCTGCAGTGTGCTGCCCTTTTTACTTAACTATATACGAGTTGGCGACTCTGGGTTCAGCACCTGTTCACACTCAGTCTGTGTTTGGATGTGCAGGTCAGGTTTTTGAAATGTATTCTTTAGCCTTCTGATCGTGCACTCCCCGCCTCCTAGCCACAGGTGTTTTAATTATAGTAGGTCCAATACCCCTCCACAGAAAGAGAGAATTTGAGTCCAAGAAGAGGTTTCACATGTACCCATTCAGATGGAGACGTTTATTCTCAGTGAGGTAGGTCAAGCGTAGGACCTCGTATAAGAGAGATGCCGTAAAGTGGCTACGAGGTACACATAAATATGGCCATTTTTATGCGCTAAAAGCTCTCATTTTTCATATCTCTAGTGCAGTAATGCAGTTCAAATTTCGTGTTTTCAAGTTTGCATGTTTTGGCGCTGCAGTGTGCTGCCCTTTTTACTTAACTATATACGAGTTGGCGACTCTGGGTTCAGCACCTGTTCACACTCAGTCTGTGTTTGGATGTGCAGGTCAGGTTTTTGAAATGTATTCTTTAGCCTTCTGATCGTGCACTCCCCGCCTCCTAGCCACAGGTGTTTTAATTATAGTAGGTCCAATACCCCTCCACAGAAAGAGAGAATTTGAGTCCAAGAAGAGGTTTCACATGTACCCATTCAGATGGAGACGTTTATTCTCAGTGAGGTAGGTCAAGCGTAGGACCTCGTATAAGAGAGATGCCGTAAAGTGGCTATGAGGTACACATAATTATGGCCATTTTTATGCGCTAAAAGCTCTCATTTTTCATATCTCTAGTGCAGTAATGCAGTTCAAATTTCGTGTTTTCAAGTTTGCATGTTTTGGCGCTGCAGTGTGCTGCCCTTTTTACTTAACTATATACGAGTTGGCGACTCTGGGTTCAGCACCTGTTCACACTCAGTCTGTGTTTGGATGTGCAGGTCAGGTTTTTGAAATGTATTCTTTAGCCTTCTGATCGTGCACTCCCCGCCTCCTAGCCACAGGTGTTTTAATTATAGTAGGTCCAATACCCCTCCACAGAAAGAGAGAATTTGAGTCCAAGAAGAGGTTTCACATGTACCCATTCAGATGGAGACGTTTATTCTCAGTGAGGTAGGTCAAGCGTAGGACCTCGTATAAGAGAGATGCCGTAAAGTGGCTACGAGGTACACATAAATATGGCCATTTTTATGCACTAAAAGCTCTCATTTTTCATATCTCTAGTGCAGTAATGCAGTTCAAATTTCGTGTTTTCAAGTTTGCATGTTTTGGCGCTGCAGTGTGCTGCCCTTTTTACTTAACTATATACGAGTTGGTGACTCTGGGTTCAGCACCTGTTCACACTCAGTCTGTGTTTGGATGTGCAGGTCAGGTTTTTGAAATGTATTCTTTAGCCTGCTGATCGTGCACTCCCCGCCTCCTAGCCACAGGTGTTTTAATTATAGTAGGTCCAATACCCCTCCACAGAAAGAGAGAATTTGAGTCCAAGAAGAGGTTTCACATGTACCCATTCAGATGGAGACGTTTATTCTCAGTGAGGTAGGTCAAGCGTAGGACCTCGTATAAGAGAGATGCCGTAAAGTGGCTACGAGGTACACATAAATATGGCCATTTTTATGCGCTAAAAGCTCTCATTTTTCATATCTCTAGTGCAGTAATGCAGTTCAAATTTCGTGTTTTCAAGTTTGCATGTTTTGGCGCTGCAGTGTGCTGCCCTTTTTACTTAACTATATACGAGTTGGCGACTCTGGGTTCAGCACCTGTTCACACTCAGTCTGTGTTTGGATGTGCAGGTCAGGTATTTGAAATGTATTCTTTAGCCTTCTGATCGTGCACTCCCCGCCTCCTAGCCACAGGTGTTTTAATTATAGTAGGTCCAATACCCCTCCACAGAAAGAGAGAATTTGAGTCCAAGAAGAGGTTTCACATGTACCCATTCAGATGGAGACGTTTATTCTCAGTGAGGTAGGTCAAGCGTAGGACCTCGTATAAGAGAGATGCCGTAAAGTGGCTACGAGGTACACATAAATATGGCCATTTTTATGCGCTAAAAGCTCTCATTTTTCATATCTCTAGTGCAGTAATGCAGTTCAAATTTCGTGTTTTCAAGTTTGCATGTTTTGGCGCTGCAGTGTGCTGCCCTTTTTACTTAACTATATACGAGTTGGCGACTCTGGGTTCAGCACCTGTTCACACTCAGTCTGTGTTTGGATGTGCAGGTCAGGTTTTTGAAATGTAACTTACACCTACTTCAGACTGGGCGGCCTCATCTGATCCCTTATCGCATGCCGCGGCCATGAGGCCGCACAGTCTGAAGAAGGCGGAAGGAGATGAGTTAAGACAGGCGAACATATGCACTGCACATGCCCATCAATAACACCCTCGCAGCCAAAATATATGAGACAACGAGGGGCGTTGTGTTGGGCAGGGCGGACGCACAGGCACAGGCAGCCAACCAATGATGTCAGAAGACGGGCAGCGCTACCAAGGGTGGTGCTGCGTATCATTAGAAAGGAAAGTCACTCCTCAGGGACACTTGAATGGTCTCAATGAGACACATTTTGTACGTGTTGAGTTCCACGTGGGCAAGGAGAAAAAGTCAGCCACCTTGTACAAATTCAGCAGTACTGCTGTACAAGGTGGCTGTTATACATAGAAACACCTGGGGGTGGGGGGCAGGCTTCCTTCAATTTCAGTTCATGTGCCTCCGTGGCGTTTGCAGGACACGTTGCCAGCTACACAGCAGGGGAACAGCTGGCGGTGCTGAACCCCACTAACACATTGGCTGTTGTTTTTCTCTGTGAAGCTCGCATTTCCGGGCAAAAACTAGCTGTGTTAGAGCCCAGGGTCAGCAGGAGGAGGAGAGGAGCAAAGTGTAGGCCGAAGCCTGCACTGGTGGCAGCTTTTGGTCGGTTGTGCCAGCGTGGCTTGTGCTGGACACGATGCCGGCTACACAGCAGGGGAACAGCTGGCGGTGCTGAACCCCACTAACACATTGGCTGGTGTTTTTCTCTGTGAAGCTCGCATTTCCGGGCAAAAACTAGCGGTGTTAGAGCCCAGGGTCAGCAGGAGGAGGAGAGGAGCAGAGTGTATGACGAAGCCTGCACTGGTGGCAGCTTTTGTTCTGTTGTGCCTGCGTGGCGTTTGCAGGTCACGTTGCCGGCTACACAGCTGGGGAACAGCTGGCGGTGCTGAACCCCACTAACACATTGGCTGGTGTTTTTCTCTGTGCAGCTAGCACGTCCGGGCAAAAACTGGCGGTGTTAGAGCCCAGGGTCAGCAGGAGGAGGAGAGGAGCAGAGTGTAGGCCGAAGCCTAGTTGAACCAATTTCAAAGGAAACCTTTAACCCCCCCTCAGGTGTTGCAAGGTACAAGAGCAACACCTTGAACAGCATTAAAGCTGCACAAGTCTAAGGTTGCTCTCTTCATTTTGCTCCTTGCACACGCTGAATAAAACACGTACACTATTTAGCCCATTATACTGTCAAACAGTAGTGGAGGCGTGACTTTTCTTTTGAAGAAGACGCAGCACAGGTGTCAAAATTTACACCTAGGTGCTGGGCGCAGACTCCTTACCGTTGTTATTTGCAGTACAGGAGAGTGCGCTCTTGCGTTATCCCTTGGCAATACCCTGTTAGTGCAGGCCGTCTTATGACCTCATTTCATGTTGGCCGGTGCGGTTAACGATGGCCATAAATCCCAGACCCACAGTGCCTTTCCATAAAGTCACACTGCGGTGCTGGGATTCATGGCCTTGTGCAGTAAATATGTTCGCCGCTCACACATGTCCTTACACCTGCTTCAGACTGGGCGGCCTCAGCTGATCCCTTATTGCCTGCCACGGCCATGAGGCCGCACAGTCTGAAGAAGGCGGAAGGAGGGGAGTGAAGACAGGCGAACATATGCACTGCTCGTGCCCATCAATCACACCCTCGCAGTCAAAATATATGAGGCAACGAGGGGCGTTGTGTCGGGCAGGGCGGACGCACAGACACAGCCAGCCAACCAATGATGTCTGAAGACGGGCAGCGCTAACAATGGGGGTGCTGCGTGTCATTAAAAAGGAAAGTCACACCTCAGGGACATTGTAATGGTCTCTAATGAGACACATTTTGTACGTGTTGAGTTCCACGTGGGCAAGGAGAAAAAGTCAGCCACCTTGTACAAATGCAGCAGTACTGCTGTACAAGGTGGCTGTTATACATAGAAACACCTGGGGGTGGGGGGCAGGCTCACTTAAATTTCAGTTCATGTGCCTGCGTGGCGTTTGCAGGTCACGTTGCCGGCTACACAGCAGGGGAACAGCTGGCGGTGCTGAACCCCACTAACACATTGGCTGGTGTTTTTCTCTGTGCAGCTAGCAATTCCGGGCAAAAACTAGCATTGTTAGAGCCCAGGGTCAGCAGGAGGAGGAGAGGAGCAGAGTGTAGGCCGAAGCCAGCACTGGTGGCAGCTTTTGGTCAGTTGTGCCAGCGTGGCTTGTGCTGGACACGATGCAGGCTACACAGCAGGGGAACAGCTGGCGGTGCTGAACCCCACTAACACATTGGCTGTTTTTTTTCTCTGTGCAGCTCGCATTTCCGGGCAAAAGCTAGCGGTGTTTGAGCCCAGGGGCAGCAGGAGAAGGAGAGGAGCAGAGTGTAGGCCGAAGCCTGCACTGGTGGCAGCTTTTGGTCAGTTGTGCCAGCGTGGCTTGTGCTGGACACGATGCCGGCTACACAGCAGGGGAACAGCTGGCGGTGCTGAACCCCACTATCACATTGGCGGGTGTTTTTCTCTGTGCAGCTAGCACTTCCAGGCTACAACTGGCGGTGTTATAGCCCAGGGTCAGCAGGAGGAGGAGAGGAGCAGAGTGTAGGCCGAAGCCTAGTTGAACCAATTTCAAAGGTAACCTTTAACCCCCCTCAGGTGTTGCAAGGTACAAGAGCCACACCTTGTGCATCATTAATGCTGCACAAGTGAAAGGTTGCTCTCTTAATTTTGCTACTTGCACACGCTGAATAAAACACGTACACTATTTAGCCCATTCTACTGTAAAACAGTAGTGGAGGCGTGACTTGTCTTTTTAAAGAAAAGCAGCACAGGTGTTGAAAATAACACCTTGGTGCATGGGCGCAGCTTCCTGAGCGTTGTTATTTGCTGTACAGGAGTCTGCGCTCTTGTTATCCCTTGGCCATGCGCTGTGAGCGCTTCCTGTCTTCTGACCTCATTTCATGTCGGCCGATGCGGTTAGCGATGGACATGAATCCCAGAATCACAGTGTGTTTTCTAAAAATCACACTGCGTGGCTGGGATTCGTGGCCTTGTGCAGTAAATATGTTTGCTGCTCACACATGTCCTTACACCTGCTTCAGACTGGGCGGCCTCATCTGATCCCTTATCGCATGCCGCGGTCATGAGGCCACCCAGTCTGAAGAAGGCGGAAGGAGATGAGTGAACACAGGCAAACATATGCACTGCACATGTCCATCAATCACATCCTCGTTGTCCAAAAAAATAAGACACCGAGGGGCGTTGTTTCGAGCAGGGCAGATGCACAGGCGCAGCCAGCTAACCAATGATGTCAAAAGACGGGCAGCGCTAAAAAGGGTGGTGCTGCGTATCATTAGAAAGGAAAGTCACACCTCAGGGACAGTGGAATGGTCTCAATGAGACACATTTAGTACGTGTTTAATTAAACGTGGGCAAAGAGAAAAAGTCTGCCACCTTGTACAAATGCAGCAGTATTGCTGTACAAGGTGGCTGTTATACATAGAAACACCTGGGGGTGGGGGGCAGGCTTCCTTCAATTTCAGTTCATGTGCCTGCGTGGCGTTTGCAGGACACGTTGCCAGCTACACAGCAGGGGAACAGCTGGCGTTGCTGAACCCCACTGACACATTGACTTGTGTTTTTCTCTGTGCAGCTCGCATGTCCGGGCAAAAACTGGCGGTGTTAGAGCCCAGGGTCAGCAGGAGGAAGAGAGGAGCAAAGTGTAGGCCGAAGCCTGCACTGGTGGCAGCTTTTGGTCGGTTGTGCCAGCGTGGCTTGTGCTGGACACGATGCTGGCTACACAGCAGGGGAACAGCTGGCGTTGCTGAACCCCACTAACACATTGGCTGTTGTTTTTCTCTGTGAAGCTCGCATTTCAGGGCAAAAACTAGCGGTGTTAGAGCCCAGGGTCAGCAGGAGGAGGAGAGGAGCAGAGTGTAGGCCGAAGCCTAGTTGAACCAATTTCAAAGGTAACCTTTAACCCCCCCTCAGGTGTTGCAAGGTACAAGAGCCACACCTTGTGCAGCATTAATGCTGCACAAGTAAAAGGTTGCTCTATTTAGTTTGCTCCTTGCACACGCTGAATAAAACACGTAGACTATTTAGCCCATTATACTGTCAAACAGTAGTGGAGGCGTGACTTGTCTTTTTAAGGAGACGCAGCACAGGTGTCAAAATTTACACCTAGGTGGTGGGCGCAGATTCCTGAGCGTTGTTATTAGCTGTACAGGAGTCTGCGCTATTGTGATCCCTTGGCCATGCGCTGTGAGCGCTGCCTGTCTTCTCACCTCATTTCATGTTGGCTGTTGCGGTTAGCAATGGATATGAATCCCAGGCCCACAGTGTGTTTTTCAAAAAATAACACTGCGTGGCTGGGATTCGTGGCCTTGTGCAGTAAATATGTTTACCGCTCGCACATGTCCTTACACCTGCTTCAGACTGGGCGGCCTCAGCTGATCCCTTATCGCCTACCACGGCCAGGAGGCCGCACAGTCTGAAGAAGGCGGAAGGAGATGAGTTAAGACAGGCGAACATATGCACTGCACATGCCCATCAAGCACACCCTCGCAGCCAAAATATGTGAAACGAGGGGCGTTGTGTCGGGCAGGGCGGACGCACAGGCACAGGCAGCCAACCAATGATGTCTGAAGACGGGCAGCGCTACCAAGGGGGGTGGTGCGTGTCATTAAAAAGGAAAGTCACACCTCAGGGACATTGTAATGGTCTGTAATGAGACACATATTTTACGTGTTTAATTCTACGTGGCAAGGATAAAAAAACAGCCACCTTGTACAAATGCAGCAGTACTGCTGTACTAGGTGGCTGTTATACATAGAAACACCTGGGGGGGTGGGTCCAGGTTCCCTTTAATTTCAGTTCATGTGCCTGCGTGGCGTTTGCAGGTCACGTTGCCGGCTACACAGCAGGGGAATAGCTGGCGTTGCTGAACCCCACTAACACATTGGCTGGTGTTTTTCTCTGTGCAGCTAGCACTTCCGGGCAAAAACTAGTGGTGTTTAAGCCCAGGGTCAGCAGGAGGAGGAGAGGAGCAGAGTGTAGGCCGAAGCCTGCACTGGTGGCAGCTTTTGTTCTGTTGTGCCAGCGTGGCTTGTGCTGGACACGTTGCCGACTACACAGCAGGGGAACAGCTGGCGGTGCTGAACCCCACTGACACATCACCTAGTGTTTTTTCTGTGTAGACAACACTTCCAGGTGGCAACTGACAGTGTTGAAACCCAGGGAATCAAAGAGGAGCAGAGTGTAGGCCGAAGCCTGCAGTGGAGCAAGTTGAAAGGGAACCTTTAACCCCCCCCCCCCCCCCAGGCATTTGTTGCTGAAAGAGCCATCTTGTACAGCAGTAATACTGCACATGGAAAATGGTGGCTCTGAAAATTATGCTCCTTGCAAACGCTGAAGTACACACTCATATAATGTGTCCCCTCACACTGTCAAACCGTCCCGGAAGTGGGACTTTCCTTTGTAATGTGACACAGCAAAGCCGTCATTCCAACCCCCTTGGTGCCGTGCGCCACCTCCTCAACGTTGTTTGGTTCTGTCACGGAGCCCGCGCTGTAATGTTATCCCTTGGCCATGCACAGTTAGCGGTGCCCGTCTTCTGACATCATGTAGGTGTCAGGCTGGCAGTGCCTGTGCGTCCAAGCTGCCCGAGATCCAACCTTGCAGTGTCATATAATGTAGTCCCACTGCGGGCCAGGGATCCATGGGCATGCGCAGTGCATATCATCGCCTCTCACTCACCTCCTTCCTGCTTCTTCAGACTGTGCGGCGTTACGGCCGAGGCATGCTATTAGGGATCAGCTGACGCCGCCTAGTCTGAAGAAGCGTGAAGAAGGGGAGTGAGAGGCTAGTATATGCACTGCGCATGGCCATGGATACCAGGCCCACTGTGGGATCACATTAGATGACACTGCGAGGTGGAATTTCGGGCAGCGTGGACGCACAGGCGCAGCCAGGACGACAACAAATGATGTCAGAGGACGGGCAGCGCAAACTGTGCATGGCCAAGGGCTAACATAACAGCGCAGGGTCCATGACGGAATCAAACAACGCTAAGGAGCCAGCGCACGGTGGCAAGGGGGTAGCAATGACGGCTGTGCTGCGTCACATTACAAAGGAAAGTCCAACCTCCGGGACGGTTGGACGGTGTGAGGGGACACATTACATGAGTGTGTAGTTCAGCGTTTGCAAGGAGCATAATTTCAAGAGCGATCTTTCCCTTGTGCAGTATTAGTGCTGCACATGGTGGCTCTTTCAGTAACAAACGCCAAGGGGGGGGGGGGTGACAGGTCCCCTTACATTTTAGGTGTGCCAGCGTGGCGGTCGCATGACACGTTGCCGGATGCACAGCTGGGGATCAGCTGACGTTACTGAACCCCAATAACAGTGGAGCGACTGTTGACTGTGCAGACAGCACTTCCAGGCACCAACTGGCGGTGTTAGAGCCCAGGGACAGCAGGAGGAGCAGATTGGAAGTATTGCCGCACACACAGCTGGGGATCAGCTGACGTTACTGAACCCCAATAACAGAGGAGCGACTGTTAACTGTGCACACAGCACTTCCAGGCACCAACTGGCGGTGTTGGAGCCCAGGGACAGCAGGAGGAGCAGATTGGAGGTATTGCCGCACACACAGCTGGGGATCAGCTGACGTTACTGAACCCCAATAACAGTGGAGCGACTGTTGACTGTGCAGACAGCACTTCCAGGCACCAACTGGCGGTGTTAGAGCCCAGGGACAGCAGGAGGAGCAGATTGGAAGTATTGCCGCACACACAGCTGGGGATCAGCTGACGTTACTGAACCCCAATAACAGAGGAGCGACTGTTAACTGTGCACACAGCACTTCCAGGCACCAACTGGCGGTGTTAGAGCCCAGGGTCAGCAGGAGTAGCAGAGGAACAGAGTGTAGGCCGAAGCCTGATTGGAGCAAGTTGAAAGGGAACCTTTAACCCCCCCCCCCAAAGACGTTTGTAGCTGAAAGAGCCATCTTGTGCAGCACTAAGGATGCAAAAGGAAAAGGTTGCTCTTTTAATTATGCTCCTTGCAAACACTGAAGTAAACACTAAAAATGTGTCCCCTTATACCGTTCAACCATCCCGGAGGTGCAAATTTCCTTCGTAATGGGACACAGCACAGCTGTCATTCCTATCCCCTTGGTGCCATGCGCTGCCTCCTCAGCGTTGTTTTAAGCTGTCACGGAGCCTGCGCTGTTCTGTTAGCCCTTGGCCATGCCCAATTAGCGCTGCCTGTCTTCTGACATAATTTGGTGTCAGGCTGTCAGTGCCTGTGCGTCCACGCTGCTCCAGATCCCACCTCGTAGTCTCGTCTAACATAATCCCACTGCGGGCCTTGGATCCATGGGCATGCGCAGTGCATATCATCGCCTCTCACTCCCCTCCTTCCTGCTTCTTCAGACTGTGCGGCGTCACGGCCGTGGCATGCTATTAGGGATCAGCTGACGCCGCCTAGTCTGAAGAAGCGTGAAGAAGGGGAGTGAGAGGCTAGTATATGCACTGCGCATGCCCATGGATCCCAGGCCCGCAGTGTGACTCAATCAGAAGACACTGCGAGGCGGGATCTCGGGCAGCGCGGCCGCACAGGCGCAGCCAGCCTGACACCAAATTAAGTCAGAAGACAGGCAGCGCAAATAGGGCATGCCCAAGGGATAACAGAACAGCGCAGGCTCCGTGACAGCTTAAAACAATGCTGAGGAGGCAGCGCATGGCACCAAGGGGGTAGGAATGACGGCTGTGCTGCGTCACATTACGAAGGAAAGTCCCAGCTCCGGGACGGTATAACGGTATCAGTGAACACATTTTATAAGTGTTAAGTTCTGCGTGTGCAAGGAGCTAAACCAAAAGAGCTACCTTTTCCTTGTGCAGCATTACTGCTGCACAAGATGGCTCTTTCAGTAACAAACGACGGGGGGGGGGGGGACAGGTTCCCTTACATTTAGGTTGTTGTGCCAGCGTGGCGGTCGCAGGACACATTGCCGGCTACACAGCTGGGGATCAGCTGACGTTACTGAAACCCAATAGCACTGGGTATGTTTTTACTGTGCAGCCTGCACTTCTGAGCCGCAACTGGCGGTGTTGGAGCCCAGGAATAGCAGTTCAGGTGGTAGAAAGATGAACAAAGCAGGAGACCTGGATGACACCCAATTACTTAATCAGGCAGAGGAGTGGCAAATTCCTGCGAGATCCAGGCCTGGTTCATTTTCAGGAAAGTAAGCCGGTCAACGTTATCGGAGGACAGTCGCATGCGACGGTCTGTTAGTACACCACCTGCGGCACTAAAGACACGTTCCGATAAGACACTAGCCGCAGGGCAAGCCAGCACCTCCAATGCATACTGGCTTAGCTCTGGCCATGTATCCAGCTTAGAGACCCAAATCTTGAATGGGGAAGAGCCGTCTGGGAGTACAGTAAGAGGGCAAGCCATGTAGTCTGTCACCATCTGACGGAACCGTTGCCTCCTGCTGACTGGAGACGCCGGTGATGGTGTAGACATTTGGGGCGGGCACACAAAAGTGTGCCAGAGTTGTGCCATACTGGGCTTGCCTTGGGCAGAGGCATTGCTTCTGCTCCCTCTTTGGGCAGAGCCTCCCCCACTGCCTCGACGCACTGAGCTGCTTTGTAAAGCACTAGCAGCACTCCTCTCAGTTGGACAGGAGAAGATGATGGAATTCACCAGTGTGTCGTGGTACTCCCGCAATTTACGCTCCCGGGTCAACGCAGGGATGAGGTTTTTGACGTTGTCCCGGTAGCGAGGATCGAGGAGGGTGAACACCCAATAATCAGGCATGTTGAGAATGTGGTCGATGCGGCGGTCATTTCTCAGGCACTGCAGCATAAAATCCACCATGTGCTGCAGAGTGCCAACTGGCCCAGAAACGCTGTCCCCTGCTTGAGACATGATCTCTGCCCGCTCGTCATCACCCCACCCTCGCTGTACACACTGACCACTGGACAATTGTGTCGCTCCCTCCTCTGGACGGAGCTCTTCCTCCTCCATTGACTCCTCCTCATCCTCCTCACAAATTGGCCCCTGCGTACCCCTTTGTGAGGAACCACGTGGCGCTGACTCTCCAGAAGCTGATGGAAAAGGTGACTCCTCATCCTCCACCTCTTCCACAACATCATCCCTTAACCCTTGCAAAGTTTGCTGAAGCAGGCAGATAAGGGGACAGTCATGCTGACTAGTGCATCATCTGCACTTGCCATCCGCGTGGAATAATCAAAAGGACGCACAACCTGGCAGACGTCCTTCATAGTGGCCCACTCTGTGGTTGTGAAGTCTGATCGGCGCTGACTGCGACTTCTTTGCGCCTGATGCAGCTGGTACTCTATAACTGCTTGCTGCTGCTCACACAACCGCTCCAACATATGTAACGTGGAATTCCACCGGGTAGGTAGGTCACATATGATGCGGTGTTCCGGAAGGCGGAATCGGCGCTGCAGAGCAGCAATGCGGGATCTGGCCAAGCTGGAACGCCGCAAGTGAGCACACTCTAGGCGGACCTTGTGCAGCAGGGCATCAAGATCCGGATAGTCCCTCAGAAAACTCTGCACAACCAAATTGAGCACATGTGCCAGACATGGGATGTGAGTGAGGTTGCCAAGGGCCAAAGCTGCCACCAGATTTCGGCCATTGTCACACACTACCATGCCTGGCTGGAGATTCGCTGGCAGTAACCACACATTGCTCTCCTGCTTGATGGCATTCCAGAGCTCCTGCGCTGTGTGGCTTCGATGCCCCAATGAAACTAGTTTCAAGACGGCCTGCTGACGTTTGGCCACGGCTGTGCTCATGTCGGTCATAGGTAAACGTTCACGGGTCCATGTGGAGGTGGACTGTGACGGATCCTGCAGAGAGGAATCTGAGGAACTGGTGTAAGAGGAGGAGTCGATGCGTACAGACTGGATTCCTGCAATCCTTGGCGTGGGCAGGACACGGCCTGCGCCACTCGCACGATCTGTACCTGGCTCAACAACATTAACCCAATGGGCAGTGAGGGAAACGTATCGCCCCTGTCCATGCTGACTGGTCCACGCATCGGTGGTGAGGTGGACCTTGCTACTGACGGCGTTCAGTAGCGCATGTTTTATGTTTGCCTCAACATGCCTGTGCAGGGCAGGGACAGCCTGCCTGCTGAAGTAAAAGCGGCTGGGCACCTTGTACCGTGGGACTGCCAATGCCATCAAGTCACGGAAGCTGTCATTCTCCACCAGCCTGAACGAGAGCATTTCCAGGGACAACAGTTTGGCAATGCCTGCATTCAGAGCCTGTGCTCGGGGGTGGTTGGCCGAGAATGCCCGCCTTTTCTCCCATGCCTGTACTACCGATGGCTGTAGAGTAGACTGGGAGTGTGAGGATGACTGGGAAGGTGGTGCTGTGGGTGGAATTACACAAGGTCTCTGGACAACAGTGCCAGAGGTTCTTCCATGGCGATCCTGGGAGGAAGCCAAACCAGCTGTGCGTGAGCTGGAGGAAGAGGCAACACGAGCTGAAGAGGTGGTAGCTGCCGCTGTTGGTTGGCCTACATCTTCAGTCTGTTTCTGTAACTCCACCGCGTGCCTGGTCCGCACATGTTTCCACATATTTCTGGTATTGAGGTTGCTGACATTTTTCCCTCTTTTTACATTCTGATGACACAGCTTGCATTTGACAAAACAAATGTCATCTGCAACTGTGTCAAAAAAGGACCAGGCACTGCAAGTCTTGGGAGCGGCCTTTTTGGCTTTGGAAAGAGACAGGCTCCTAACGGGTGCCAAAGTGGAGGCTACAGGCTCCGCAGTCTTCCCCCTCCCTCTCCCTCTTTGGCCCGTAAGGGGAAGCTCTTCCTCAGAGCTGCTCCCACCACCTTCCTGTTCCTCACGCCACGATGGGTCAAGGACCTCATCATCTCCACTACCCTCTGCCACCAACTGCTCCTCCTGGGTAGTCTCGGCAGCACAGTACGCATCAGAAAGCGGCACCTGAGTTTCATCATCAGATGCGTACTGCGCTGTGGTCACCGGAGGCACTGGCCCACCTGCCTCTTCAGAGTCAGAGAGAAAAAGCTGTTGGGCATCACTGCACACTGCCTCTTCTTCCATTTCTCCAATGCTGCTTGGCTGGCCCCCTGTTTCCAAGCCAAGAGATTCAGAGAACAGAAGTAGAGACGGCTCCTGTCCTGGGCTCTCTGACTGCCTGGCCAATTTGGCAGGTGGTGAAGAGACAGATGGCTGCTCTCCAGTGCTCTGTGCCTGAGAGGATGTGGCACTAACTGAAGTCGATGCTGAGGCGTTAGCTGCCATCCACCCGACAACGGCTTCAATTTGGTCTTCATGCAGCAGCGGTGCACGGCGCTCTCCGACAAAGCTGCGCATGAAGGACTGTTCCCTGCTGAAACTGAGTGACGACGAGTCACCGGCGCCCGCAGCAGGCACAGAATCATCACGTCCTCTCTCTGCTCCTCTCCCTGCTCCGCGCCCACGCCCACGTGCCTTACTCCCTGCCCTCTTCATCTTGGTTGACAGATAAAGATAAGCAGAAAAGTACTAAGGCCTTAGTGTGCTTATTCCTGAAATGCTCCTCCTAACAGGTGTAAGAAACACTAATGTTGTAGAGTGTGGACTAAACTTTATTATTTTTCAAATGTGGCCTACACAAGTGTTAAGTTGTGTTTGGTGAACTTTACTTTTTTTTTGTGCAGATCGGGCTACAGAGCTAGTTTAAATCACACGGAGACCGTGCAGACAGCCGTAAACGGCGCTGCAAGGAAAAAAAACCCTCCTCTAGGTTATCCTATGTAGTGTTTTTCCACTATTTAGCTGGAGACGGGTGGAAAGACACTAATAGGAATTTTTTTTTTTTAAATTTTAAACAGGCTGCACTATTTGAAAAAAAGGAAATTGTTTTTCAAGGTATGAGGCAGTAACGCACCCTGAGCTGAATCCAACCGGCTATAGCTGCACACAGACTACAGGGCGAGCTGCGCTCACACAGAGACCGTGCAGACAGCCGTAAACGGCGCTGCAAGGCCCAATAAACCCCCTCTAGGTTATCCTATGTAGTGTTTTTCCACTATTTAGCTGGAGACGGGTGGAAAAACACTAATAGGAATTTATTTTTTTTAAATTTTAAACAGGCTGCACTATTTGAAAAAAAGGAAAATTTTTCTCAAGGTATGAGCCAGTAACGAACCCTGAGCTGAATCCAACCGGCTATGGCTGCACACAGACTACAGGGCGAGCTGGGCTCACACGGAGACCGTGCAGACAGCCGTAAACGGCGCTGCAAGGCCCAAAAACCCCCCTCTAGGTTATCCTATGTAGTGTTTTTCCACAATTTAGCTGGAGACGGGTGGAAAAACACTAATAGGGAATTTTTTTTTAAATTTTTAAACAGGCTGCACTATTTGAAAAAAAGGAAAATTTTTCTCAAGGTATGAGCCAGTAACGAACCCTGAGCTGAATCCAACCGGCTATGGCTGCACACAGACTACAGGGCGAGCTGGGCTCACACAGAGACCGTGCAGACAGCCGTAAACGGCGCTGCAAGGCCCACAAACCCCCTCTAGGTTATCCTATGTAGTGTTTTTCCACAATTTAGCTGGAGACGGGTGGAAAAACACTAATAGGGAATTTTTTTTTAAATTTTAAACAGGCTGCACTATTTGAAAAAAAGGAACATTTTTCTCAAGGTATGAGCCAGTAATGAACCCTGAGCTGAATCCAACTGGCTATGTCTGCACACAGACTACAGGGCGAGCTGGGCTCACACGGAGACCGTGCAGACAGCCATAAACGGCGCTGCAAGGCCCAAAAACCCCCCTCTAGGTTATCCTATGTAGTGTTTTTCCACAATTTAGCTGGAGACTGGTGGAAAAACACTAATAGGAAATTTGAGAAAAAATGTGCAGCAGGCTGCACTATGAGCAAAAAAGGACAACTGTGTGAGGCAGTGTGAACCCCCCTGAGCTGAATACAACCGGGTATATGGCTGCACACAGACTACAGAGTGAGCTGCACACACACACACACACAGAGACCTTGCAGAACGCTGTTAGAACAGCGCTGCAAGGCAAGAGCAAGGTGAACAGTGAAGAACACACAGCGTTTTGCTAAATTAGCCTTTGGAAAGGAAAATAAAGCAATTAGCTAGCTCAACTGGCCCTCAGTTAGAACACAGCGTCCTGTCCCTAACTGAAATCACAGCAGAGTGAGCGCAAAATGGCGGCAGCGTTTTTTATAGTGCAGAGTGACATCATTTCAGCAGCCAATCACAGCCTTGCCAGTACTTACATGCCCACCATGCTAAACAGGATGTGCCCACACTTCCAATCATTCCTCATTGGCTGCTGCGTTCAGTTTGAATTCTGGGAACTTCCGATTCCGGTATCCGATACGCGGGAAGTATCGGAATTAGGTATCGGAATTCCGATACCGCAAATATCGGCCGATACCCGATACTTGCGGTATCGGAATGCTCAACACTACTCATGATTCCAAGCAAACTGTTAGTGATGGTGCAGGAGCAGAGCGACAAATTGAAAAGGACATGGAGGAACAAGTGATGAACGGGCCACTGTCAGGAGATGAGGAAGATAATGATCCCCTTTCTGCTGTCCGTGGTTGGCGGTATGGGATGGAGGAAGGAACCTTGAGTGTTAAACCACCAGCAATACACCATGAACTTGGACCTCATAGAAGTGTCAGACACATTAGCGACTTCTTGCTGCACAATCTTCAACATGATGCCTGTATTCTTAGGGTTATAAACAGTTCTGACTACAGGGTTGCCACTCTGTTAGATCCATGGTACAAGAGTACATTTTGCCATATGCTTTCTCTTATGGAAAGGGACATGCATTGCATCAGCAGAACATAGTACAACTCTGACACATTGTAAATGACTAGAGAGGTTGGTGCAGGAGTATCCTGAGCTCAATATGAATGCCATCAGGGGGAATTTGGAACCTTTTGCATTTTGGTCTTCAAAAATGTAAGAGTGGCGTGAGCTTGCCTGTCAAACCTTGGAGGTTTTGTCATGCCCAGCAGTCAGCATTCTCTCAGAACTTTCATCAAAATGAAAAAGTCATGGATCTCCAATGACTTTTGCACCTCAGACTGGGCAGACGAGGCGATGGTGTTGTTTTTAGTGTCATGCATTGATCTCAAGTTATTGACGTCTGTGACATCTTTGTCATGGCTTCTGTGCCTGCTGTTGCTACTGCTGCTGATGTTACAATTTTCTGAAATGTGGAAACTCGAAGTTGGGTTTTCATCTTGTTGATTGCCTGTAGTGGAAGGTGTTTCAAAGTCCTATTATATTGTTTCTATTCTTGGTTAATTGATGCCACTTTAGTGGTGTGTGTGTCAACAGATTTTTGAACTGTGGAGACTCCAAGTTGGATTTCCATCATGTGTGTTTGCCTGTAGAAGTAGGGCTCTCAGAAAAGCAGGCCTGCATTTACTTTCACTTCACTACCTGTGTTACTATCCTTAGATTTTTCTACCAATAGCACTCTACAAAACTGATGTTTGTGCCATCTGAGTGAGGCTAGGAAAAAAAAATTGAAGCTGTTACATGAGGTTTCAGGGCTCCCAGCAGAGAAGGCTTACACTGCTCCCTTAACCACCAGGTCTTCACTGAAACTTCATTTCAAAGCTGTTAATTCTGGTCCTGACTCTGATACCTCATACATGGCCCATGGCTGCTGTGCCATTAGCAAATTTCAACTCCGGGTCAATGGATGCCACTTTTCATTGTGTCTGCCCTAATTTTAACTGTTTGGGAAGCTTTTTATCACCCCTTATGGTGTATATATTTGTATATATTTCAAATTGCTGGACAAACATGCTCAACAAACATCTGGACGTTCAGAGAACCGAACCAAACCTTAAAACGTTCACTCATCTCTAATGACTATGCAAAAAATGTAGTAGAATAATTGAGGAAAACTCTAGGCAGTAAAGAAGAATGTTATTTCTTTGTTTTTACTCTTTTCTTATAAAAGTGTATGATTTATAAAAAAACATTTTAGTTGTAAATAATTCATGCTGTTAAAGTTCTGAATTTGTATAAAATTAAATTGACGAATCATACAGACCTGCCCATTCTCTATTATTTAGTAATTTTAAAGACAAAACAACATGAAGTCTGAAAGATCAATAGTAATGTTTAAAATTCATAACACAGTTCTTTTCTATTTTCTATTTTTTCCTAAAGCCTGTTGAAATAGACTGCTTACTAGGAAACAGTGTAATGCATTTCTTTAGTCATGTACATTGAATCAAATGGATTAACCCTATGCCACCCCTCTAAAAATGATTTATAACATAGATTTTCTTAGGCCATTTTGAACATCTTAGTACCAGTCTTCATTTTCTTAAAAACATTTATCAACTTCAACTATTTTCCTTAGTGCCTCATATCTGTCCTTGCAGCAGAAATGCTATTCAAGAATAAAATACTATCAGATTTATTTTAGTATTAAATCAACTAAGAGTAAAGCGGAACTCCAATAAAAAAGAAGCTTGTGATCCGACCACTTAGACTGCAATTATTGATCGAAAAAGGAACTTTGGTCCCTTGTCTGATTAGAGCAAAATGTACATACAAACCACCACACCATATATTTACTGACGAAATGCTAGAAATAGCTGAGTACAGAACCCACATTTACACAGTCTAACAGCAAATGAATGGCGCAGGTTTCAAGAATGTGCATGGCTGCCACATAAAAGTGTCACATTCTGGCAAATGATAGTGGTCTCATCGGTAATACAGATAGATCTATAAGTTGCATCCTATGCTGTGTAGGTGATAACTTCTTGCCACCAGAATATCCCTGTAAAGACGTTGTCTAACCACAACATATAGATGGATTATCTGATGGATAAATTGACAATATAAGATGATGAATGTCCAAACCTAGGCGCCCCCATCAATCAGATATTGTTGGATGTGGCAGTTGCCGAATATAAAACTCTTAAACAGAGCTGAAATTACAGTTTCATTCAGTTCAGATCTGCTTCTATTAAAAAAGAAAATAGAAACTGTACTGTAGTACAATGCAGTAGCCACTACACATTGAATGAAGCTGCACTTTTTAGCTTCAATCAAAGTGTTTTACATCTGGCCACTGCTCATGCAAAAAACTGCTGATGTGCAATGAATTTTCAAATAGTATTGAAAAAAATATTATTTTTTTGGATGTGCAATATGTTTTCTATTCCCAAAATAAGCAAGTAATTAAAAGGCTTTTTATAGAGCCTTCCAAAAATGACTCCTTCTTATAATTAGGAGCTAAAAAGATAGCTGCTTTTAAGTGAAAAAGCAGTACAGCCTAGCACTATAAAACACACTGTGCTGGGAAGCAAAATAAATGCGTCTCACATGGTTGGCAGTGACAGCAGCAGAAGTCACATGGCAGAAAATTAGAACAGATAGGCAAGGATTTTTCTGGCAGTACAGTCATGGCCAAAAGTATTGACACCCCTGCAATTCTGTCAGATAATACTCAGTTTCTTCCTGAAAATTATTGCAAACATAAATTCTTTGGTATTATTATCTTCATTTTATTTGTCTTAAATGAAAACACACAAAAGAGAATGAAGCAAAAAGCAAAACATTGATCATTTCACACAAAACTCCAAAAATGGGCCAGACAAAAGTATTGGCACCCTCAGCCTAATACTTGGTTGCACAACCTTTAGCCAAAATAACTGCGACCAACCGCTTCCGGTAACCATCAATGAGTTTCTTACAATGCTCTGCTGGAATTTTAGACCATTCTTCTTTGGCAAACTGTTCCAGGTCCCTGATATTTGAAGGGTGCCTTCTCCAAACTGCAATTTTTAGATCACTCCACAGGTGTTCTATGGGATTCAGGTCTGGACTCATTGCTGGCCACCTTAGAAGTCTCCAGTGCTTTTTCTCAAACCATTTTCTAGTGCTTTTTGAAGTGTGTTTTGGGTCATTGTCCTGCTGGAAGACCCATGACCTCTGAGGGACACCCAGCTTTCTCACACTGGGCCCTACGTTATGCTGCAAAATTTGTTGGTAGTCTTCAGACTTCATAATGCCATGCACATGGTCAAGCAGTCCAGTGCCAGAGGCAGCAAAGCAACCCCAAAACATCAGGGAACCTCTGCCATGTTTGACTGTAGGGACCGTGTTCTTTTCTTTGAATGCCTCTTTTTTTCTCCTGTAAAGTCTGTTGATGCCTTTGCCCCAAAAGATCTACTTTTGTCTCATCTGACCAGAGAACATTCTTCCAAAACATTTTAGGCTTTTTCAGGTAAGTTTTGGCAAACAACCAGCCTGGCTTTTTTATGTCTCGGGGTAAGGAGTGGGGTCTTCCTGGGTCTCCTACCATACAGTCCCTTTTCATTCAGACGCCGACGGATAGTACGGGATGTGTTATGATCTGGTGGTTAGAACAAATAGTGGACCTGGTAGTTAGAGCACCAGAAAAGACCTGATAGCACATTAATACAGGACAAGCTCTGGGAAGTGGAACCTCTGCTGACCGCAATCCCTAATCCTATCACGTACACTAGAAATAGCCGTGGAGCGCTCCTAACATGACCTAGGCGCCTCGTCACAGCCTCAGAACTAGCTAGCCCTAGAGATAGGAAAAATAAGCCTATCTTGCCTCAGAGAAAATTCCCCAAAGGAAAATGCAGCCCCCCACATATATTCACTGTGAGTAAGATGAAATCACAAACACAGAGATGAAATAGATTTAGCAAAGAGAGGCCCGACTAACTAAACAGACAGAAGATAGGAAAGGTCACTTTGCAGTCAGCACAAAACCCTACAAAAGCCACACAGAGAGTGCAGGGAAAAATACCTTCCGCACCGACTAACGGAGCGGAGGCGCCCCTCTGCGTCCCAGAGCTTCCAGCAAGCAAGGCAAAATTCACATAAGCATGCTGGACAGAAAAAATAGCTAACAAGAAAAATGCAAAGCGAAACTTAGCTTCTGCTGGAGAAAACAGGTAACCAGGAAGATCCAGGAGCAAAGTAGCCCATTGCAAAAACATTGACAGCTAGCATCGGACAAGGATCCAAGAGGAGTTAAATAGAGCAGCCCACTAATGAATTAGCCTCGCCACCTGTAGAAGGAAACTCAGAAACACCCACAGGCATCAGAGAAAGTCCATGGACAGAACCAGCCGAAGTACCATTCATGACCACAGGAGGGAGCCCGAAAACAGAATTCACAACAGTACCCCCCCCCTTGAGGAGGGGTCACCGAACCCTCACGAGGGCCCCCAGGCCGACCAGGATGAGCCAAATGAAAGGCACGAACCAGATCGGCCGCATGAACATCAGAGGCAAAAACCCAGGAATTATCCTCCTGACCATAACCCTTCCACTTGACCAAGTACTGGAGTTTCCGTCTTGAAATACAAGAATCCAAAATCTTCTCCACCACATACTCCAACTACCCCTCAACCAACACCGGTGCAGGAGGGTCAACGGATGGAACCACAGGCGCCACATATCTCCGCAACAACGACCTATGGAACACATTATGGATGGCAAAAGAATCTGGAAGGGCCAAACGAAATGACACAGGATTGATAACCTCAGAAATTTTATACGGACCAATGAAACGAGGCTTAAACTTAGGAGAGGAAACCTTCATAGGAACATAACGAGACGACAACCAAACTAAATCCCCAACACAAAGTCGGGGACCCACACAGCGCCGGCGGTTAGCAAAACGTTGAGCCTTCTCCTGGGACAATGTCAAATTGTCCACCACATGAGTCCAAATCTGCTGCAACCTATTCACCACAGTATCTACACCAGGACAGTCTGAAGACTCAACCTGCCCTGAAGAGAAACGAGGATGGAAACCAGAATTGCAGAAAAACGGCGAAACCAAAGTAGCCGAGCTGGCCCGATTATTAAGGGCGAACTCAGCCAACGGCAAAAAGGACACCCACTCATCCTGATCAGCAGAAACAAAGCATCTCAGATATGTTTCCAACGTCTGATTAGTTCGTTCGGTTTGGTCATTTGTCTGAGGATGGAAAGCCGAGGAAAAAGACAGATCAATGCCCATCCTAGCACAAAAGGATCGCCAAAACCTCGAAACAAACTGAGAACCTCTGTCCGAAACGATGTTCTCTGGAATGCCATGTAAACGAACCACATGCTGGAAAAACAATGGCACCAAATCAGAGGAGGAAGGCAATTTAGACAAGGGTACCAAATGGACCATCTTAGAAAAGCGATCACAAACCACCCAAATGACCGACATCTTTTGAGAGACGGGGAGATCCGAAATAAAATCCATAGAAATATGCGTCCAGGGCCTCTTCGGGACCGGCAAGGGCAAAAGCAACCCACTAGCACGAGAACAGCAGGGCTGAGCCCGAGCACAAGTCCCACAGGACTGCACAAAAGAATGCACATCCCGTGACAAAGAAGGCCACCAAAAGGATCTAGCCACCAAATCTCTGGTACCAAAGATTCCAGGATGCCCAGCCAACACCGAACATTGAAGCTCAGAGATAACTCTGCTAGTCCATTTATCAGGGACAAACAGTTTCTCTGCTGGGCAACGGTCAGGTCTATCAGCCTGAAATTTTTGCAGCACCCGCCGCAAATCAGGGGAGATGGCAGACAAAATTATCCCCTCTTTGAGAATACCTGCCGGCTCAGAAACACCCGGAGAGTCAGGCACAAAACTCCTTGACAGGGCATCAGCCTTCACATTCTTAGAGCCCGGAAGGTACGAAACCACAAAATCAAAATGGGAGAAAAATAACGCCCATCGAGCCTGTCTCGGATTCAACCATTTGGCAGCTCAAGATAAGTCAAATTTTTGTGATCTGTCAAGACCACCACGCGATGCTTGGCTCCTTCAAGCCAATGACGCCACTCCTCGAATGCCCACTTCATGGCCAACAATTCTCGATTACCAACATCATAATTGCGCTCAGCAGGCGAAAACTTTCTAGAAAAAAGAGCACATGGCTTCATTCCCGAGCCATCAGAACTTCTTTGCGACAAAACAGCCCCTGCTCCAATCTCAGAGGCATCAACCTCAACCTGAAACGGGAGCGAAACATCTGGCTGGCACAACACAGGGGCAGAAGAAAAACGACGCTTCAACTCCTGAAAAGCCTCTACAGCTGCAGAAGACCAATTGACCACATCAGCACCCTTCTTGGTCAAATCAGTCAACGGTTTAGCAACACTAGAAAAATTAGCGATGAAGCGACGATAAAAATTAGCAAAGCCCAGGAACTTTTGCAGGCTCTTCACAGATGTCGGCTGAGTCCAATCATGAATGGCCTGGACTTTAACAGGGTCCATCTCGACAGTAGAAGGGGAAAAAATGAACCCCAAAAATGAAACCTTCTGAACTCCAAAGAGACACTTTGACCCCTTCACAAACAAGGAATTAGCACGAAGAACCTGGAACACCATTCTGACCTGCTTCACATGAGACTCCCAATCATCCGAAAAGACCAAAATATCATCCAAATACACAATCAGGAATTTATCCAGGTACTGTCGGAAGATGTCATGCATAAAGGACTGAAATACTGATGGAGCATTGGAAAGCCCGAATGGCATCACCAGGTACTCAAAATGGCCCTCGGGCGTATTAAATGCTGTTTTCCATTCATCGTCCAGTTTAATACGCACAAGATTATACGCCCCTCGAAGGTCTATCTTGGTAAACCAACTAGCCCCTTTAATACGAGCAAACAAGTCGGACAGCAACGGCAAAGGATACTGAAATTTGACAGTAATTAAATTAAGAAGGCGGTAATCAATACAAGGTCTCAAAGAACCATCCTTCTTGGCCACAAAAAAGAACCCTGCTCCCAACGGTGATGACGATGGGCGAATATGGCCTTTCTCCAAGGATTCCTTTATTTAACTCCGCAAAGCGGCATGTTCTGGCACAGATAAATTGAACAATCGGCCCTTAGGGAACTTACTACCAGGAATCAAATTAATTGCACAATCGCAATCCCTATGAGGAGGTAGGGCACTGGCTTTGGGCTCATCAAATACATCCTGATAATCCGACAAAAACTCCGGAACTTTAGAAGGAGTAGAAGACGAAATTGACAAAAATGGAACGTCACCATGTACCCCCTGGCAACCCCAGCTGGACACAGACATAGATTTCCAGTCCAATACTGGATTATGGACCTGTAGCCATGGTAACCCTAAAACGACCACATCATGCAGATTATGTAACACCAAAAAATGGATATCCTCCTGATGTGCAGGAGCCATGCACATGGTCAATTGGGTCCAGTACTGAGGCTTATTCTTGGCCAAAGGCGTAGCATCAATTCCTCTCAATGGAATAGGATGCTGCAAGGGCTCCAAGAAAAAACCACAGCACCTAGCATACTCCAGGTCCATCAAATTCAGGGCAGCGCCTGAATCCACAAATGCCATAACAGAGTAGGAAGACAAAGAACAAATCAGAGTAACGGACAATAGAAATTTTGACTGTACCGTACCAATGGTGGCAGACCTAGCGAACCGCTTAGTGCGCTTAGGACAATCGGAGATAGCATGAGTGGAATCACCACAGTAAAAACACAGCCCATTCCGACGTCTGTGTTCCTGCCGTTCAGTTCTGGTCAAAGTCCTATCACACTGCATAGGCTCAGGCCCATGCTCAGATAGTACCGCCAAATGGTGCACAGATTTACGCTCACGCAAGCGCCGATCGATCTGAATGGCCAAAGACATAGACTCATTCAGACCAGCAGGCATGGGAAATCCCACCATGACATCTTTAAGGGCTTCAGAGAGACCCTTTCTGAAGATTGCTGCCAGGGCACATTCATTCCACTGAGTGAGCACAGACCACTTTCTAAACTTCTGACAATATATCTCTGCTTCATCCTGACTCTGACACAGAGCCAGCAAGAATTTCTCTGCCTGATCCACTGAATTAGGTTCGTCATAAAGCAATCCGAGCGCCAGGACAAACGCATCCACATCACGCAATGCCGGATCTCCTAGCGCAAGGGAAAATGCCCAGTCTTGAGGGTCACCACGTAACAAAGAAATAATGATCCTAACTTGTTGAGCAGGATCACCTGAGGAGCGAGGTTTCAAAGCTAGAAACAATTTACAATTATTTTTGAAATTCAAGAACTTAGATCTATCACCAAAAAATAAATCAGGAATTGGAATCCCAGGCTCTGACATCGAATTCTGAACCACAACATCTTGAATGTTTTGTACCCTTGTAGTGAGATTATCCATCCAAGAGGACAGACCTTGAATGTCCATGTCTACACCTGTGTTCTGAACCACACAGAGGTAAAGGGGAAAAGTGAGACAGAACACGCTGCAAAGAAAAAAAAATGGTCTCAGAGCTTCACTTATCCCTCTATTGAGATGCATCAATACTTTTGGCCAGCTGTACTGTTATGATCTGGTGGTTAGAACAAATAGTGGACCTGGTAGTTAGAGCACCAGAAAAGACCTGATAGCACATTAATACAGGACAAGCTCTGGGAAGTGGAACCTCTGCTGACCGCAGTCCCTAATCCTATCACGTACACTAGAAATAGCCGTGGAGCGCTCCTAACATGACCTAGGCGCCTCGTCACAGCCTCAGAACTAGCTAGCCCTAGAGATAGGAAAAATAAGCCTATCTTGTCTCAGAGAAAATTCCCCAAAGGAAAAGGCAGCCCCCCACATATATTGACTGTGAGTAAGATGAAATCACAAACACAGAGATGAAATAGATTTAGCAAAGAGAGGCCCGACTTACTAAACAGACAGAAGATAGGAAAGGTCACTTTGCAGTCAGCACAAAACCCTACAAAAACCACACAGAGAGTGCAGGGAAAAATACCTTCCGCACCGACTAACGGAGCGGAGGCGCCCCTCTGCGTCCCAGAGCTTCCAGCAAGCAAGGCAAAATTCACATAAGCATGCTGGACAGTAAAAATAGCAAACAAGAAAAAAGCAAAGCGAAACTTAGCTTCTGCTGGAGAAAACAGGTAACCAGGAAGATCCAGGAGCGAACTAGACCAATGCAACAACATTGACAGCTGGCATCGGACAAGGATCCAAGAGGAGTTAAATAGAGCAGTCCACTAACGAATTAGCCTCGTCGCCTGTAGAAGGAAACTCAGAAACACCCACAGGCATCAGAGAAAGTCCATGGACAGAACCAGCCGAAGTACCATTCATAACCACAGGAGGGAGCCCGAAAACAGAATTCACAACAGGGTTGACACTGTTGTACCCTCGGACTGCAGGGCAGCTTGAACTTGTTTGGATGTTAGTCGAGGTTCTTTATCCAACATCCGCACAATCTTGCGTTGAAATCTCTTGTCAATTTTTCTTTTTCGTCCACATCTAGGGAGGTTAGCCACAGTGCCATGGGCTTTAAACTTCTTGATGACACTGTGCACGGTAGACACAGGAACATTCAGGTCTTTGGAGATGAACTTGTAGCCTTGAGATTGCTCATGCTTCATCACAATTTGGTTTCTCAAGTCCTCAGACAGTTCTTTGGTCTTCTTTCTTTTCTCCATGCTCAATGTGGTACACACTACGACACAGGACAGAGATTGAGTCAACTTTAATCCATGTCAACTGGCTGCAAGTGTGATTTAGTTATTGCCAACACCTGTTAGGTGCCACAGGTAAGTTACAGGTGCTGTTAATTACACAAATTAGAGAAGCATCACATGATTTTTCGAACAGTACCAATACTTTTGTCCACCTCCTTTTTATGTTTGGTGTGGAATTATAGCCAATTTGGCTTTAGGACAATACTTTTTGTGTTTTTTCATTTAAGACAAATTAAATGAAGATAATAATACCAAATAATTTGTGTTTGCAATAATTTTCAGGAAGAAACTGAGTATTATCTGACAAAATTGCAGGGGTGTCAATACTTTTGACCATGACTGTATATGCACAACAATGGCACTCACACCAGCTGCAGTACTACTGTATAGATGACATCATGGACAGGGAGTAGATGCTTTACTGAGCATGGTCCATCTACATTGACAGCAGCAGAACTGTGTAGAAAACACACAGTCAGGAAAGCAAATGGAATGGATTTTTTATTTTTTGGCATCAGATGTAGATGAATGAAAGTCAGCATGCCTGAGAAAGATGAGCAGACTGATTTGGGTCATGAGAAATCAGTTCAGGTCACAGAGGAGCACAGTCAGACACAGGACAGGCAATTTGTATGCTAGAGTTAGTTTCAATCAACAGTATCAATATTCAATCTGTTATACTGAGATAATTGCCGCAAATATAATTTTTAGTGAAAAATTGACAAATTCAGCAAAATTTAATTCCAGAATTTCCACTCATCTCTAACACCTCATTTATTTTGATATTTGAAAAGATTTCTACTCTTGTGCTGGATAATCTGGTACTCTTGATTGTTAAAAAAAAGCACACATAAAAAAAACGTGACTAAGCTGAATTCCCTTTCTGACTAAAGGTTGATTTGATAGCAAACTGAGCCACTCCTTGCCACTAGTCCAGTAATAATAATAATATAATAATAATTTTTATTTATATAGCACCAACATATTCCGCAGCACTTTACAATTTAGCAGGGACATGTACAGTCAATAAATTCAGTACAAGTTAAGACAATTTAAACAGTGACATTAGGGGTGAGGTCCCTGCTCGCAAGCTTACAATCTACAAGGAAATGGGGGGACACAATAGGTGAAAAGTGCTTGTTATTTCAGGTCTGGCAATTATAATAAATAGGGATTTTCATATAAAGCTGCATGATCCGGTCATTAGCCCGTGTGTTTAAGTGCAATAGTCAAGTATCAAGTGCAGTTATCGTGTGCATGGAGGGTGTGGAGACATATGAATAGTAGGGTGCAGATTCAGAATAATATTTGGAAGGAGGGAACAGGGCAAAGTTAGTTTACTGAGTAGTTGATGTGGTAGGCTTGTTTGAAGAGATGGGTTTTCAAAGCGCGCTTGAATAGGTCGGGGCTAGGTATCAGTCTGATCGTCTGGGTTAGTGCATTCCAGAGAGCTGGCGCAGCACGAGAGAAGTCTTGGAGACGGAGGTGCGAGGTTCGGATTACGGGGGATGTTAGTCTTAGGTCATTTGTAGAACAGAGGGCACGTGTAGGGCGATAGACAGAGTTGAGAGAGGAGATATAAGGCGGTGCAAAACTGTGGAAAGCTTTGTGGGTGAGAGAGATGAGTTTATACTGGACCCTGTAGTGAATGGGTAGCCAGTCTGCTTAGCCAGAAATCCATGGGATTGGGTCTCATAATATCTGCTGGAGGGTGGTAAAGTGCAGATACTATGAACCTGGCTATTCAAGATGGTGCAACACTGTTTACTGTTACGTATCATGTTGGTATACCAGCAGATAAAATATTTGGTCCATCATATTAAATATCATATCATACAGCGGGTGAAATAAATATTGAACATGTCACCAAATTTCAAAGTAAAGCATTTTTTAAAGGTGCTATTGACATGAAACTCTCCCCAGATATTGGTAACAGCTAATTATGAGAAAGTGTGCTCGCCATTGCTCGATACTCAATTTAGTATCACGGGTGCTTGAGCGCCATGAGGTGGTGATGGCAAACTCAGTGGAGGTGTTCAAGAGAGACCCAGATGTCTTCCTGGAGTGTAACAATATTGTATTTTACAATTATTAGGTCCTTTAGAAGGACATAGATCTGGGGATTTATTCTAACGGAATATAGGCTGAACGGGATGGACAAATGTCTTTTTTTGGCCTTGTTAACTATGTTGCTGTGTTACTATATTACTATGAGTCCCTGCCCCACATGTTTTGCGGCTATTAGACAGCCAATTAACATGCCAGTATTGCATGCCATACACAGTAATGCCGTAGTCACGTTAGCTATTGGATTTACTGTGATTGGTTGGCCGCATTATATAAGACCCGATGACGCGATGCTTGGCACACTCTCCGCTGGAAGCAATTAAAGAACTGATCTAGGAGGGAGAGCTTAGATTTGAGTAGGCATATAGTCAGTGTTCAATTGCTATTGCAGTACTTCTATCCCACTGTTGCACCTTTAAAAAAAGAGTCCTTTTCAGGGCTATAAACTATCCTTTCTAAAGTAAAACCACTGTTACTTACCTTCATTCAGTGTATTGATAACTGGTGGAAGAGGGATAGTTTTGGATTAGCGGCATATAGGAAGGATGTATTGCTTTACAGTCCTTCTACAGGTGCTGCTGCAACCTATCAACAAAAGCCCTTTTCAGAGCTGCATATTTTCTTTTCCCTATTAATATCAGAAATTTTGCAGGTACAGTGCTTTGCTAGAAGTATTCGGCTCCCTGGAACTTTTCAACCTTTTCCCACATATCATGATTCAAACATAAAGATACCAAATGTTAATTTTTGTTGAAGAATCAACAACAAATGAGACACAATTGTGAAGTTGAACGAAATTTATTGGTCATTTAAAATTTCTGTGGAAATACAAAAAATGAAAAGTGGGGCGTGCAATATTATTCAGCCCCTTTACTTTCAGTCCAGCAAACTCACTCCAGAAGTTCATTGTGGATCTCTGAATGATTTAATGTTGTCCTAAATGCCTAATGACGATAAATATAATCCACATGTGTGTAATTAAGTCTCCGTATAAATGCACCTGCTCTGTGATAGTCTAAGAGTTCTGTTTGAAGCACAGAGAGCATCATGAAGACCAAGGAACACAACAGGCAGGTCCATGATACTGCTGTGGAGAAGTTTAAAGCTGGATTGGATGCACAATGATTTTCAAAACTTTAAACATCCCAAGGAGCACTGTGCAAGTGATCATATTGAAATGGAAGGAGTATCATACCACTGCAAATCTACCAAGACCCAGCCGTCCTTCTAAACTTTCATCTCTTTTCTTTTCAATGATCTTTTTATTAAATGAATTAGTATTTTACATACAATTCCATGAAACAGTCATAAGAGATTTCTGACAATTAGATGATTGTTACATTAAGAAACCTTTAAGGATGTAAACTTTCATCTCAAACAAGGAAAAGACTGATCAGAGATGCAGCCAAGAGGCCCATGATCACTCTGGATGAACTGCAGAGATCTACAGCTTGAGGTGGGACAGTCTGTCTATAGGACAACAATAAGTCATACACTGCACAAATCTGGCCATTATGGGAGAATGGCAAGAAGAAAGCCATTTCTCAAAAATATTCATAAAATGTGTTGCTTAAAGTTTGCAACAAGCCACCTGGGAGAAACACCAAACATGTGGAAGAAGGTGCTCTGGTCAGATGAAACCAAAATCGAACATTTTGGCAACAATGCCAAATGATATGTTTGGCGCAAAGGCAGCACAGCTCATCACCCTGAACATACCATCCCCACTGTCAAACATGGTGGTGGCAGCATCAAGGTTTGGGCCTGCTTTTCTTCAGCAGGGACAGGGAAGATGGTTAAAATTGATGGGAAGATGGATGGAGCCAAATACAGGTCCATTCTTGAAGATAATCTGTTGAAGTCTGCAAAAGACCTGAGACTGGGACGGAGATTTGTCTTCCAACAAGAAAATGCTCCCAAACATAAAGCAAAATCTACAATGGAATGGTTCACAAATAAATGTATTCAGGTGTTAGAATGGCCAAGTCAAAGTCCAGACCTCAATCCAATCGAGAATCTGTGGAAAGAGCTGAAAACTGCTGTTCACAAACGATCTCCATCAAACCTCATTGAGGTCGAGCTGTTTGCCAAGGAAGAATGGGCAAATTTCAGTCTCTCAATGTGCAAAACTGATAGAGACATACCCCAAGCGACTTGCAGCTGTAATCACAGCAAAAGGTGGAGCAAACAAAGTATTAAGTTAAAGAGGCCGAATAATATTGCACGCTCCATATTTCAGTTTTTGAATTTCCACAAAAATTTTAAATAACCAATAAATTTTGTTCATCTTCACAATCGTGTTCCACTTGTTGTTGATTCTTCACCAAAAATTTACATTTGGTATCTTTATGTTTGAAGCATGATATGTGGGAAAAGTTTGAAAAGTTCCGGGGGGCTATGCCCACCATGCAGGAAGTAAGTGGATTATGTGCGGATGGTACCCGGGGTGGAGGAGAGGAGACTCTCCTCCAGGCCCTGGGAACCATACTTGTGTAACAAAAAAGAATTAAAATAAAAAATAATGATATACGCACCTCTCAGCGCTGCATGCGGCTGTCCGGTCTCAGCGTTGCTGTGCGAGCAGGACCTGTGATGTCACGAAGGTCCTTCTCGCACAGCATCTTTGGAATCGGACCACCGCCTGCAGCACCGAGGAGATCGGGAAGTCAGAGGGTGAGTATAACCATTTTTTTATTAATTTTAACATTACTATTGATGCTGCATATTGCTGCATATGCAGCATCAATAGTAGGGGTAAAATCCCGCAGCGGAAACCGCAAGACAAACCGCAATAAATCTGCAGGGATAACCACAGCGTTTTTGCCCTGCAGATTTATCAAATCCGCTGAAGGAGAACCCTTCCTACTTGTGCACATAGCCTTAGGCTATGTGCACACGTTGTGGATCCGCAGCGGATTTCCATCAGGTTTAGAGTACCATGTAAACCTATGGAAGACAAAATCCGCAGTGCACATGCTGCGGAAAATACAGCGCGGAAACGCTTTGTTGTATTTTTCGCATCATATCAATTCCGCAGGTGTAAAAACACAGGGGAAATCTGCACAAAATCCGCAGTAAATCCACTGGGAATCCGCAGGTAAAACGCAGGGTGTTTTTACCTGCGGATTTTGCAGAATCCGAACGGAAAAGTCCGCAATGTTATCCGTAACGTGTGCACATACCCTAAGAGGCGCAGTTACAGCTGCTGTGACTGAAACAGTATCGGCGCCACTCCCTAGGCTGCAGTGAGGAATGAAGTTAATTTCCTCCTGGCATCATGACTCTCAGTGCAGGCGACGCACGGTGTCAGAACAGTAATAGGAATATACTCACCCTCGGACGCGCCCTGCTTCTTTCCGGCAGCCTTCCTTCCTAAGAATCAGCCCTTACAGGATCTTCGGTGACGTCGCGGTGACGTCGCGGCTTGTGATTGGTCGCGCGAGCGGTCACATAGGCGGCCGCGCGACCAATCACAAGCCGCGAAGTCACCGCGACGTCACCGCAAGGTCCTGGAAGGCTGATTCTAAGGAAGGAAGGTTTCCGGTTAGTACCAGGGCGCGTCAGAGGGTAAGTATGGCGATATTTTTTATTTTAATTCTTTATTTTACACTTAATTATGGATCCCAAGGCCTGAAGGAGAGTTTCCGCTCCTTCAGACCCTGGGAACCATTGGAAACCCAATGCACTGCATTGGGTTTCGAGTTTCGGCCGACCCCGACCCTGACTTTTTTATAGGATCGGCCGATTTCACTCGACCCGACTTTTGAAAAAATCGGGTTTCGTGAAACCCGACCCGATCCTATAAAAATAAAGGTCGCTCAACCCTAATTATTATTATTATTGGGGCACTCAGAGCTCTGAGGCAATCAAAATTTCATACATGGTATTATTACTTTTTAGGGACAAAATGTGGAGGGCACTAGCACAGGGCATTAGTGTTTTCTAGGGGTGAATTTTATTATCTAGAGAGCACAAAAGAGTCATTATTACTATGTAAGGCTACTTTCACACTAGCGTCGTGCACTGCACGTCGCTATGCGTCGTTTGTAGAAAAAACGCATCCTGCAAAAGTGCTTGCAGGATGTGTTTTTTCTCCATTGACTTGCATTAGCGTCGCATTGCAATGCTTTGCCACACGTCGCACACGTGTTGTGGTGGACCGTCAGCTGCAAAAAATGTTACATGTAACGTTTTTTGCTGCCGACAGTCCGCCATTTCTGACCGGAACTCCGCCCTCACCTCCCCGCACCTCACAATGGGGCAGCGGATGCGCTGGAAAAATACATCCGCTGCCCCCGTTGTGCGGCGCATTCACTGCTAGCGTCGGTACGTCGGCCCGACGCACTGCGACGGGCCGAGTACGACGCTAGTGTGAAAGTAGCCTAAGGGGCTCAGTGGTGGCATTATTATGTGGGGCGGCACCATTATTGTACTACACAGCAGGTGCAGTAATAGGGACACATACGGCATCAGCGGCTCCGTATTGCGGTATCAGCAGAATGATTAGCTTGTGCAGGTTGGGAATAGATATGGACGGTGCTGGAAATGTGAGACGTATGATGTGTCTTTGTTGTAATCTCTGCAGACAAGTCCAGGCTGGAGAAGTTCTTACGTTGCTCTGGGCCAGATGGAAAAGACGGGAAAAGTGAACAACTCCATAAGAAAGACCATCAGCGGTAAGTCACCATCTAAAACTATCCAGTGATCTTTTATATGGTCTGCAAGACTGGTATCTACCTCTATATGGTCTCCATATAGGAATATCAGTGTTCGTTTTTGTCTATAGATGTATTTTCAGTCAGAGTGCAGTCATCTGCTGATGTTCCTCTATGCTCACAATTAGGGTGCACCACATAGCTGTAGTCAGGGGTACCTGGTTAGGGGCCCACTCAGATTTTTCGCCCCCCCCCTAAGCTAAAACCCTAGCTACGCCTCTGGGTTTAGCATATGTTTTGAATACAAGTATAACATTTAAGTCCTTTACCAAAATTTGATGCAAACCTATACAACCCTGGAACACTATGGAATCAGACACAAATGCAATGCAAGCTACACTTGATTTCCAAAAATGTTAAAGCAACAAAATCCTGCCCATGGTTACGGTGCAGCGTGTGTATCTCCAATTTGACAATTCAAACCTCGGTCAGGAACAACTGATCTGACAGGCACAGCTTTTAGTTTTATTTCTCCCTCCTCACCAGATTACGAGGAAATCCCCCACCCCCAATACCTTCCTGACTCTTGATGCTTTGTGAAACCTAATATCACAGTTGTACTGCAGAGACTCAGGAGAGCAGATACAACTGTTCTGGCTTCTCAGACACATTGTTCCCAAACACGTCACACTATATAAGGTTGGTATTTTTTGTTTTTAGTCATCACAATTGTTAATTTAGATTGTTTGATGATTGGATATTGCAAAGTTTGTGGATATTTCAAAGAAATAAGTAAGGTTTTCGTATAAATGAAAGTGTGCCTATCAGGCACATTGTTCCCTAACACATATTTTCTCTCTTGCTTCAGATTATCTGCTGAAATGGAGAGGAAAATGTATGATTTGTCAAAACCCCTTAATGTTGTTGATGCAGACCCCACACTGCATGAGGATTTAGGAAAAGAAAGTGAGATTGATTCTCATGATGAGGTGGAAGTATGGGGAATTGATTCTGAAACAGAGCAAGATGGTGAGAGTGATGAGGATTTAGAAGATATAGAAACCTATTATATGGGAAGGGATTAAAAAACAAACAAACAAACAAATGGAGCAATAAGCCACCCATACAAACTAAATGTGGGGAATCTCAAAACATTCTCACTCACATTCCTGCAGTTAAAGGGACTCTGTCGCCTGAATTTGGCGGGCTATGTAAATGCCCTGTGTCCAGTCCAATGGGCGGTGTTTCCTCTTCTTTCATTCACCCCTTCCTTTCCCGCTGGCTGCAATATTTTCTTGAATTTCACTAGGTTTCCTCCGTAGTTCACGTGTGCGCAACGCAATCTTGCCTTGCGCACGCACAGTATGCTTTGTCCAACTGCGGGCAAAGCTGAAAAGCATTAGTGCGCATGCGCTGCAGCACTATGTCCCGGAACACAGCGAAATACTTCCCGGACATAGTGTGCCGGCGCATGCGCACTAATGCTTTTCACCTTTGCCCGCAGTTGGGCAAAGCATACTGTGTGTGCGCAAGGAAAGATTGCGTTGCGCATGCGTGAACTACGGAAGATACATACTGAAATTCAAGAAAATATTGCGGCCAGTGGGAAAGGAAAGAGTGAATGAAAGAAGAGGAAACACCACCCATCGGACTGGACACAGGGCATTTACATAGCCCGCCAATTTCAGGTGACAGAGTCCCTTTAAAGGAACAGCAAGGAATGCTGAAACTGCAGCTGAATGCTGGAATAGTTTATTCTCTATGACATTCTGGACTTGTCACATACACAAATCAATATATAGACAAGTTAATCTGCAACAGAATCATTAAGACCACAGATAAAATAGAACTGAGGGTTTTTTGGATTGTTATAACTTGCAGGAACCTATAGGGTAAATTGCCAAAGTTTGGAGGAACTTTGGGGTATAGATGGTGATGGAATAGAAAAATTTGGTGTTGTTATGTGTTTAAAAAGATTAAAGATTGTAATTTGTTGCCTTCAGTTTGACGACAGAACTACACGAACACAGCGTAAAATATATGATCAGCTTGCTCCGATTCTTGATGTATTCCAAAAATTTGTTGAAAACTGTAAGAAAAGCTATTGCCCTGGGGAGAACATCACTATTGATGAAATGCTTCCTGGTTTTTGAGGCAGATTAACGCTTTGCATGTGCATCATGCAGGAGAAGTATGAAAACTATCGGTATGCCCTATAGCCTTCAAGTTCTGCTCAAATGAATCCGCCCAGAAGATGATAGTGAAAATCCACCCCCTCCATGTATATATCTATTCTATCTCTTCTATCCTGTCAGTGTGATTTTACTGTATGCGGCACATGATTTGCCGTCTTTACAAAGGACACAGGTGCGTAAAAATTGTACAGCACTCGCATGGTCCGAGTGCTGTGCGATTTTTTTTCTTGCACCCATAGGCTGGAGTGTTGGTGACAATCGCAGCATGCACGTAGAATAAGCCAGAGAAAAAATATGGTGATGTGAGCTGCGCCATAAATTAACACTGGTCCGTGTGCTGTGATGTTTTCTCACATAGTACTCATCCTTATTCTACACTAGTGCGACAACGGCCTATGACTGATTCTCAAATTAGAAGTATTTCTAGTGCTTAATTAATTAATCTTCCAAAATGTCATTGACATGTACCACTTATCACTGCGACAACACCTGGCAGAATTGCTGCATTTATGTATTTAACTTTTTAAGCTACAGTAAAAAAAAAAGAAGGGATTTGAAAGTCTAGTGTCAGGTGTAATAACCAGTGCTATAATTGACTCACAGAACTATGTTCCACTTGGTTTTTGTTGGGTAATTAATTTTATTTAATTTATTAGCAAAAGTCCTCTTTCACTAGTAAAGTGCATGCCAATGTATTGCTCAGTCATTTGTAATCCTTTGGGAGAGGACACTCTGCTACTGTTCTTGCTAATGAGCCATTACTTATTTCAGTCTGCTATTTTTATTTATTTAAAATATTAAGTATTCTTGCTATTTTTATAAAGCTGCAAGAAAAAATGAAACTCTACTTATAGCGAGTATTTTACATTTTTATATATATATATATAAAGCCACACTTTTAAAATTCAAGGCAGCTTCTTTTAAAAAAATACCATGGCACCATTTACATTCAAGATATAAATACATGTAACATCCGTGGTGTACAAATCACAGGAGAATGTATTTTTCATATAAATGATATCATACATCACTATGATAGAATGCTAATAATAAAATAGTTCAAGCGAGTTGTAAACTAATGGGCATTAAGTTAATTTCATTTCATTATTTATAATGCCATTGTTACTTCTTTCTCTTAAAAATATTTGTAAATGTTACTGTGATAAAATAATTGTAAACATTTTGCACATGAAATAGATATTTTTGTTGTACATAATAATAATCTTTATATAGCGCTAACATATTCCGCAGCGCTTTACAGTTTTTGCACACATTATCGTCGCTGTCCCCAATGGGGCTCACAATCTAAATTCCCTATCAGTATGTCTTTGGAATGTGGGAGGAAACCGGAGCACCCGGAGGAAACCCACGCAAACACGGAGAGAACATACAAACTCTTTGCAGATGTTGTCCTTAGTGTGGATAGAACCCAGGACTGCAGCGCTGCAAGGCTAACCACTAAGCCATCATGCTGCCCATTCATGCATTTTATGGTTCTACACAAGAATGCTTGGAAGAAAGACACTGATAATCATTCTAGAAAATTGGAGTATGTGGCACACAGAGTTTTTTCAGGAGTCTTTTGGAGACACCTGAAAGATTATTCAAAAATTGCTACAATGGCTCTGCCAGTCTATTTCTATTCTATGACACCTGATGGAAGAAAACATAGTGTGTCATTTCCTTGAAGCATCTCCATATAGAAATTGCTCCAGACTTGGCTCTGTTTAATTAACTCCTTTACCCCCATGGGTGGTTTGCACGTTAATGACAGGGCAAATGTTTACAATTCTGACCACTGTCCCTTTATGAGGTTATAACTCTGGAACGCTTCAACAGATCCCAGTGATTTTGACAAAGTTTTCTCATGACATATTGTACTTCATGATAGTGGTAAAATTTCCTTGATATTACCTGTGTTTATTTGTGAAAAAAATGGAAATTTGGCGAAAATTTTGAAAATTTTGCAATTTTCCAACATTGAATTTTAATGCAATTAAATCACAGAGATATGTCACACAAAATACTTAATAAGTAACATTTCCCACATGTCTACTTTACATCAGCACAATTTTGGAACCAACATTTTTTTCAGTTAGGGAGTTATAAGGGTTAAAATTTGACCAGCAATTTCTCATTTTTACAACACCATTTTTGTTTAGGGACCACATCTCATTTGAAGTCATTTTTAAGGGTGTATATGATAGAAAATAACCAAGTGTGATGCCATTCTAAAAATTGCACCCCTCAGGGTGCTCAAAACCACATTCAAGAAGTTTATTAACCCTTCAGGTGTTTCACAGGAATTTTTGGAATGTTTAAATAAAAATGAACATTTAACTTTTTTTCTCAAAAAAATTAATTCAGCTCCAATTTGTTTTATTTTACCAAAGGTAACAGGAGAAAATGGACCCCAAAAGTTGTTGTACAATTTGTCCTAAGTATGCTGATACCCCATATGTGGGGGTAAACCACTGTTTGGGCGCAAGGGAGAGCTCGGAAGGGAAAGAGCACCATTTGACTATGCAAAATTGACTGGAATTGAGATGGGACACATTGTTGCGTTTGGAGAGCCACTGATGTGCCTAAACAATTGAAACCCCCCACAATTGACACCATTTTGGAAAGTGAACCCCCTAAGGAACTCATCTAGATGTGTTGTGAGAGCTTTGAACCCCCAAGTGTTTCACTACAGTTTATAACGCAGTTTTGTATTTTCCCAAGGGTAACAAGAGAAATTAGACCCCAAAAAATGTTGTCCAATGTGTCCTGAGTACGCTGATACCCCATATGTTGGGTAAACCCCTGTTTGGGTGCACGGGAGAGCTCGGAAGGGAAGGAGCACTGTTTTACTTTTTCAACGCAGAATTGGCTGGAATTGAGATCGGACGCCATGTCGCGTTTGGAGAGCCCCTGATGTGCCTAAACAGTGGAAACCCCCCAATCTCAATGGTAACCCTAACCACACCCCTAACCCTGACACACCCCTAACCCAAATCCCAACCCTATTCCCAACTGTAAATGTAATCCAAACCCTAACCCTAACTTTAGCCTCAACCCTAACTGTAGCCCTAACCCTAACTCTAACCCTAGCCCTAACCCTAGCCCTAACCCTAGCTCTAACAATAACCCTAGCCGTAACCCTAACCCTAGGCCTAACCCTTACCCTAACCCTAGCCCTAACCCTATCCCAAACCTTAACTCTAATGGGAAAACTGAAATAAATAAAAAAAAATTAATTTTTAAATTTTTCCCTAACTAAGGGGTGATGAAGGGGGGTTGATTTACTATTTATAGTGGGTTTTTTATTGGATTTTTATGACTGGCAGCCGTCACACACTAAAAGACGCTTTTTATTGCAAAAAATATTTTTTGCGTTATTACATTTTGAGAGCTATAATTATTCCATACTTTGGTCCACAGAGTCATGTCAGGTCTTGTTTTTTGCGGGACGTTTTTATTGGTAACATTTTCGGGCATGTGATATTTTTTGATCGCTTTTTATTACGATTTTTATGAGGCAGAATGACCAAAAACCAGCTATTCATGAATTTCTTTTGGGGGGGCATTTATACCGTTCCAAGTTTGGTAAAATGGATAAAGCAATTTTATTCTTCGGGTCAGTACGATTACAGCGATACCTCATTTATATCATTTATTTATGTTTTGGCGCTTTTATACGATACAAACTATTTTATAGAAAAAATAATCATTTTTGCATTGCTTTATTCTGAGGACTAGGGTTGAGCGAAACGGGTCGGCCATTTTCAGAAGTTTCATGAAACCCGACCCGACCCTTGTGTGGGGTCGGCCATGAGGTCGGCGATCCTCTGAATCTGGTATCGGAATTCCGATACCAAGTTCCGATATGTTTGCAATATCGGAAATCGGTATCGGAATCCATATTTAAGTGTAAAATAAAGAATTAAAATAAAAAATATTGCTATACTTACCCTCTGACGCGCCCTGGTACTAACCGGCAGCCTTCCTTCCTTAGAATCAGGGCGTGAAGGACCTTAGATGACGTCGCGGCTTGTGATTGGTCGCACGACCGCCCATGTGACCGCTCACGCGAACAATCACAAGCCGCGACGTCACCGAAGGTCCTTCAAGCGCTGATTCTTAGGAAGGAAGGCTGCTGGAAAGAAGCAGGGCGCGTCCGAGGGTGAGTATATTCCTATTACATTTTATTGACAGATCACTGATCTGACACTTTGCTGTGCACTGTGTCAGATCAGCGATCACACAGGCACAGCAGGGACGCTTACCAGCGCTTGCTATGAGCAGGTGCTGGTAAGCCACCTCCCTGCAGTACCCGGATGCAGCCCCGTGGCCATTTTGGATCCGGGCCTGCAGGGAGGAGGAGGTAAGATTGCCTTGTGCAGGCATGTACTATGGAGGACAGAGAATGAACTTCAATCCAATATTGCAGCCAGCATGCAGCCAGCGGGTAAGGAAAGTGTGAATCAAACACCTGAAAACCCCGCCCCTAGGTATGAAGATTGTTCCCTCCAAATTCAGGTGACAGAGTCCCTTTAAAGGAGAATAACTTCAACGCCACTCTAACTACCTGGGAAAATCCATGCAATTTGGCATAATCTAATTATCAGATCCAGTCATATCAATTTGGAAGAGGAATGTAATGTCACAAAGTCAAATCGATTGAATTTTTGGTAGGACTAAATAAACTAGTTCTAGAAACACAGGCACATTGAAAGGTTAAAAATATGGGAGACAAAGTAGAAAATATTATTTGTGTACTTTTTTTTATTACTGTATATGTTAATATGAACTGGTATAGTCTACTTCACTATTGCATGCTGACTATAAAATACACCAACAGGAGCCATATTAGGAAGAAAATGTAATATTTGCTTTTGCTATGTAAATGGAGCATTAATTATTTATTTTGCTCCTTTCCATCACATTCCACAGCATCATAGCTCCCACTTGGACTCACAATCTAAATTCTCTACAAACAAGTCTTTGGAGTATGGGAGGAAACCCTCACAAACATGGAGAGAACATACAAACTCTTTGTAGAAGATACAGATAAATAAAGATAATTTTTGGGATCTGAACCCAGAAACTAGGCACTGCAAATGTTCTCCTGCTCGTGGTGCCGTCTGACAAGTTCTGCGAGTTCACGGCCAATGAACTCACTTCACCGCCAATTACCTCACTTCACCTTTCTGACATCAGTGTGAGAGCCGTGGAAATATTTCCCACGGTGCTCGCGCCAACATCACATAGATGAAGTGAGTTCACTAGCCGTGAACTTGCAGGACTTGTCAGACGGCACCACGAGCAGGAAAGCTTTCTCACGCTCACGGTGCCGTCAGACATGGAATAGAGGTTCACAAAGAGACACTTGTAATCCGGCACTCTCAAAAAATGGCTAATTTTTATTGCAATCAAGAAATAGTGTATAATATATTAATACACTATTTCTTGATTGCAATAAAAATTACCCCTTTTTGAGAGTGCCGATTCCACATATTTTGTAATAATCACAGCTATGAATTTGTTCAGTGGTTTTACTGCATTTTTTGCCATTTATATAAAAAAGCCTTAGAACCAAAATAATCATCAAAAACTACATAAAAATGCATAAACAACCCCATAAACCAAAGCACACAATTTAATATACAGTCTTCTGGCTACAACCAGCATTTTTCACGCAGAGAAAAAAAGCAGTGTGAGAACATGCTCTTAAGGTACCTTCACACATAACGATATTGTTAACGATATCGTTGCTTTTTGTGACGTAGCAACGATATCGTTAATGAAATCGTTATGTGTGACAGCGACCAACGATCAGGCCCCTGCTGGGAGATCGTTGGTCGCTGAATAAAGTCCAGAACTTTATTTCGTCGCTGGACTCCTCCTGACATCGCTGGATCGGCGTGTGTGACACCGATCCAGCGATGTCTTCACTGGTAACCAGGGTAAACATCGGGTAACTAAGCGCAGGGCCGCGCTTAGTAACCCGATGTTTACCCTGGTTACCATCCTAAAAGTAAAAAAAAAAAAACACTACATACTTACCTACAGCCGTCTGTCCTCCAGCGCTGTGCTCTGCTCTCCTCCTGTACTGGCTGTGAGCGTCGGTCAGCCGGAAAGCAGAGCGGTGACGTTACCGCTCTGCTTTCCGGCCGCTGTGCTCACACAGACAGTGCAGGAGGAGAGCAGAGCACAGCGCTGGAGGACAGACGGCTGTAGGTAAGTATGTAGTGTTTGTTTTTTTTTACTTTTAGGATGGTAACCAGGGTAAACATCGGGTTACTAAGCGCGGCCCTGCGCTTAGTTACCCGATGTTTACCCTGGTTACCGGCATCGTTGGTCGCTGGAGAGCGGTCTGTGTGACAGCTCTCCAGCGACCAAACAGCGACGCTGCAGCGATCCGGATCGTTGTCTGTATCGCTGCAGCGTCGCTTAATGTGAAGGGGCCTTTAGTGTATTGTACTAAACAATAGCCCTCACTTTCATTGATTTCTTTATGATTATCTTTGACATATTTGATTTGGTCCTTTTCTTTTCTCATAATTGACAGTTTTACGATTCTACAGACTGTCCTATTTCCCCCTTTTAAGAATTTAGAAAGCCTCCCTTTACCTTTGACAAACTCCCACAATTTATTCTTACTTGTTTACCTCCGTTCTATTGGCTTGGAAGCTTGTCAAGCTGTTCATCCGTGAAGGATATGATGTAGTTTCGGAGAGGTTGTTAATTTTGAAGATATCTAACTTAGACAGTTGATCAATTTTTTTTAAAGATTCTAAGCAATTTAAGGTCATAAAAGTTTGAAAAGATAAAAAAAGAAAATAATTGTCTTTTCTTACAGACTATTTCTAGCATTTGCTGTTGTTCATATACAATCCCAAAATCTGCATGCACATATGCTAAAATCTTTGGCATTTAATTTATAAAAATATTTGAGATCTATTTTTTATTTAATTTAATAAACACTTGTGTAATATTATTGTGTAATAAAATTACATTTTGTATTAAATGGAGAAGAGATGAGAATCACAAGATCACTCAAATTACTTTGTGTGCAGCAACTGTACTAAAGACTAATGTGACATTTATATGAGCCAATCATTGCACCCTAAAAAGCATCTATCGACTATTTAATAAGTTTCTCGGTGTTCATTTTCTGTTCTTTTCACAGAGGTTAATAAAAAATGATGGAGACAAAACGATCACTAATACAATTGTTCTGTCACCATACAGTATCATGTTACAAGCTGCATGTCATGTTTACAAGGAGTGATGTTTTTTCCAGTGTAGATTTTGCAATTAACCAACATATTAACATTAATCAAGATAATTGGAAATGAGTGGATAATCGGGAACACACATTTCCGACTATGCTCACTCACCCAATATCTATTCTTCTAAATGCATCTGCTACATGATTTTTTCCTCATCAAAATGATTACTCATAAAATATCAATTTTATTTAATACATAATAAAAACATAAATTAAAAAAACATTTGTCAATGGTGACTAGGGCAAGAGGACAAATTGCTAAATCAATGAAAAAATCCTGGTAAAAAATAGGGCCAATTATGCTGCCAGGCTGCAATTGTAGGTGTTTGCAAACAAAAGTTAATCAAGTCATTGAAAAATACCCTAAGGCCGTGGTCACACTAGTGTATGGCATCCGATGTGAGAGCATCCAATGCCATATGCTAATGACCCTCGGCTCCTGCTCTGCTGCAAGTGGGAGACAAGTATCATGCGTCTGTGCTCCGAGCCTCTTGAACAGAGAGAATCAGAGCACAGCTGTGGAGGAGGCGGAGAAAATAATTTCTCCATCTCCTTCACTGCCAGCATCAGCGTATATCGCACTGCACTTGGATGATATCCGTGCGTTGTGTCACTCGCACCCATAGACTTATATGGGTGCGAGTGAGCAGAGACTCGGCCGGGTTTTGGTGCCAATCGCAGCATGCTATGATTGTTCTTGCATGTCGATTCGGCATGAGAAAATAATCGTAGATATGATCTGCCCCATAAATTAACACTGGGCTGAGGTCTATGCGATGTTTTCTCGCAGTGAGGTAACAGGAGTTCACTGCAAGACACTGAACTGAGCAAGCACGCACAGCTCAGTATCTCTGCTGGATGGCAGGCTGTATAGTCACATGCTCATGTTTAATGTATTTGTCTATATTTGCCTCGTATTCACATGTAAAGCGCCATGGAATAAATGGCGCTATAAAATGTATAATAATATAATAATAATAATAATAATAATCATGCAACATTTCAGCCTGACATCCAAATGTAGCAGAGGATGGGTTAGGTGGTAATGATAATGAAAGCTTAACTGAACAAACAGTCTCATTCTATCCAAAGACCACTGACAACATATGTTCCTGGACAGGCTACTCGACTCCCTTTCTTTGGCAGCCACACAGCGGTACACTTTGTAGATGAGGAAAGAACATGTGCCCCAGTGGATAGCAAGCGCTGAATCAAGTGGCTTCTCCTCCTCCTTAACAACACACACAGTACAATCCTTACAGGAGGCACCCCAATTGCCCTTGTTTCCCCCAGCATCACAACTCTCCAACCACCCAACTGTCTGTGAGGAACTACAGATAGGCTATTCTGCAGAGCTGTTCACACATTCTATTCCATGGGCAATAGATGTCTGCTTCAAAGATTCACAAACTCCAAATAAGGAAGGAAAAAGGAAGAAGAGGAGCCTGACTCTCATGGTAAGGAGTGGGAGAAAATAGAGAATGACAAAGAGGTTGTAGACGCCACTTGTTGCGAACCCAGGGGCACGCAGCTGAGTAGCTCAGCAGTGGAGAGGGAGGAGGAGGGAGAAGAGGAGGTTACATTGCAGCCTTCCACACAGACATGAAGTTATGCAACCACGTCAAGCAATGCATCCTCAACCACAGCTCTAACTGTGGCCAGCAGTGGTCACAGGTCTGTAGTTTGCAGGGGCAGCAAGGGTTGCCTAGCCTGGGCCTTTTTTGAGACCGAAAAGGATGACCCAAATAATGTTATCTTCCAACTCTGCAAAAATGACTAAGTAGAGATAAAAATTCCAATAATTTGATTGCTACATGGATGAACTGGCATATGCACCATCAAAATTCGTTGGTCTGGGAATCTCAGTGTGCTAAAATGTAAAATACAGATCCTCCACTTGCTTACTCCTTTCAGTCGGGGTGAGTCCATCAGCTGTTATGGAAGTGGAGATGCCTGCTGTTTTTGTTTCACCTAGCGCACCACAACATTCTCAATACACCATAACATTCCCACTTGCACGTCATTCACAGTCCAGAAATTTCTCGTGCTCACCCTATTCCACCCTCACTCAGCAAAGCAGCCAGCCCCCAGTCCCATAGTTGCAGTCAAGTAAAATAATGTTTCCTCCTAAGCATGCCAAAGCTAAAAGCTAAAAGCTTGAACTCCACCTTCTTCAATCTGTTGGCCACGGAACTGCTGCCTTTCCACCTTGTGGATACACAGTTTCCAAACTGTCCCAGTCCTCAAGTACCAATTGCCCAATTGCCATTACTTCTCTAAGAAAGCTGTGGCTGTGCTACACCAGCATGTAGCAGATAACATCACGCTTTCCTTAAAAAAATCTATGTCTGCCAGGGAGCATTTTACCACTGACACCTGGAGAAGCAAACATGGCCAGGGACATTACATCTCACTGACTGGTTATTGGGTGACTCTGGTGGCTATGGTGGCAGGCGGACATGGGGCTGCTCCACAAGTCTTGGAATCCCCAAGGCTTGCAAAACAAACCTCTGTACCTAACAATTCCTCAACTGCTTCTGGCTCCTCCACCTCTTCTAGGGCCTCCACCTGTGCCCTAATTGTCTCTATTACTCTGACACACATTCCAACAGTGTAGATAGAATACCTTTGTACTGTACAGCCATGGCTAACTGCATCCAGGCAGTGTTCAAATAAACATGACTTAGAGATCAGAGTCACACAACTCAAGTGTTCTGGACAGCTATCAAGGGCGAGTTTAAGCAATGGCTGTCTTCACTGAACCTGGAGACAGGGAAGGCCATGTGTGATAAAGATGCAAACCGGTGGTGGCTTTATGCCAGGGCAACCTCACACACGTACCTTGCATGGCTCAAGTCTCAACAGCAATTTCTCCGGCAACGTCCCAGTTTGGATGTGTTGCTGCAGAAAGCACAGTCACTGTGTGCTCACTTATGCCTTTCACATCTTGCAAGTCATTGACTTGCATTACTACAGAGCTTTTTCAACCTACCAGTTATCCATTTGATTTGCGATGTTCTTACATGGTGGACTTCCACTCTGCATATGTTGTTGCGACCCTGGCAGTAGCGACAAGCCCTGATGCAGTATGTCCTTTTGCATAGCTTGGGCTGGACATGGTGCAAATTATGCTTGCAAAGAGGGCACTGATGATGGACCTCTGCAACCTTCTGCAGAGTTTTGAAATGGCTACTAAGATGGTTAGTGCTGGCGATGCCATCATCAGCATCACTATTCCAGTCATCTATATGATGGAGCACACTTTGAATAGTCTAGTCTTCATGAGGAGGTGGTTGTCTTAGAGGAAAAGGTGGAAGCAGAGAAGGATGCAGAAGTGATAACTAGGGTTGAGCAAAACGGATTGGACAAATTTAAAAATTGCCGACTTTTGGCAAAGTCGGGTTTCATGAAACCCGACCCGATCCAAGTGTGGGATCGGCCATGAGGTCGGCGATCTTCGTGCCAAAGTCATGTTTCGTATGACGCTTTCAGCGCTATTATTCAGCCAATGAAGGAGGACACAGAGTGTGGGCAGCGTGATGACATAGGTCTTGGTCCCCACCATCTTAGAGAAGGGAATGACAGTGATTGGCTTGCTTTCTGTGGCATCACAGAGGCTATAAAAGGGCGTGCACGCCGACCGCCATCCTACTTCTGCTGATCGTAGCATAGGGAGAGGTTGCCGCAGTTGCATCAGAAGAAGGGATATAGTTAGGGAGGGAAGATTAAGCCCCGAAACTGCTTGTGCTGTAGCAATTTCCACTGTCCAACACCACCATTTGTTTGCATGGACAGTAGAGGCTATATTTTTGTGCATCAGCTCTGTAGCTTATTAGGCTGCCTTATAAGGCTCCCTGATAGCTGCATTGTTGTTTGCATGCCGCTGTGCAAACCAACTGCTTTTTTAAAAGCCAAAATCCTGTGTCTCCTTTCTGCACAGTTATCTTGTTTATTTGTCCACACTTTTGTGTGCAGCAGTCCTTTTTATTGCTGCCATACTTTTCCTGAGATCATTTGTAGGGAAATTGAAATTGTACTACAGTCCTTGTATTTCTTCATATATCTTCCAGCCACTTTCTGCCACTTACATTGTGTTGCTTTATACACTGTGCCTGAGTTTTAGTTGTCTCCCACAAAAAAGTGAGATTCAAATTATCACAAAGTGGATAGATTTCTGTCCTGTTAGTTTGTCGTATATCAGCCAGCCACTTTCTGCACTTAGATTACGTTGTTATATACACTGGGCCTAAGTTGTGGTTCAGTCTCCCCCAAAAAAGGGGAGATTCAAATTCTCACAAAGTGGAAATACTTCTGTCCTGTTAGTTTGTTGTATATCAGCCAGCCACTTTCTTCCACTTAGATAGCGTTGTTATATACACTGGGCCTATGTAGTGGTTCAGTCTCCCCCCCCAAAAAGGGAGAAATTCTCACAAAGTGGATATACTTCTGTCCTGTTAATTTGTCGTATATCAGCCAGCCACTTTCTGCCACTTAGATTGCATTGTTATATACACTGGACCTAAGTTGTGGTTCAGTCTCCCCCCAAAAAAGGGAGATTTAAAATCTCAACACGTTTATATACACCTTCTACCTTGTTTTAGAGTACCATATAACGGTTGTTATTTTGGATAGATTTTCCAAAAAAATGAGGAAGTCAGGTGGAAGAGGCCGTGGGCGGTGGGTGCGAGCTGGTACTGATGGTGGTGGTGGTTCATCTGGTGGTAGTGGCAAAAGCACACTGTCATCGTCTGGCTACACAAGGCCTCGAAGACTCCCTTATCTGGGAGTAGGAAAATGGCTTTTAAAGCCGAAGCAGCAGGAAAAAGTTTTGGCTTTCCTTGCTGACTCAGCCTCTAGCTCTTTCGCCTCCTCTTCAGAAAGTTCCAAATATAAAAGCAGTGAGTCGTCAGTGGGTGCTCCCGGTCAGGAACAAGACGTGTCCTTGTGTCCTTCACCCAAAGCAAAAGTGAAGGATGCGTCAGACGACACTGCAGGTTACTCCATGGAGCTCTTTTCACATACCGTGCCTGGGTTAGAACGGGATTGTTAACTGCCCATTACAAGATGAATCGGGCATGGAGTGCACTGATGCACAGCCACAGCTAGATTATAATGCTGTTCCATTGACTCAGATCACTGCATTGCCCTCGCAGTGTACCGAGCCAGAATCTGACCCTGATGAGACTATGGTGCCCCATCCCGATTGCTATAGCACCTTACACGGTGACACAGAGGAAGGTGCACATGACATTGAAGAGGAGGTGATAGATGACCCAGTTGTTGACCCAGATTGGCAGCCATTGGGGGAAGAGGGTGCCACTGCCAGTAGCTCTGAAGTGGAGGAGGATGATCCGCAGCAGCCATCTACATCGCAACAGCTGTCATCTGGCAGGCCCGTATCAGGCCAAAAACGTTTGTCAAAAACAAAAACAGTTTTAGGACAGCGTGGCCATCCGGTGAAAGTAGCACAGCGTGCAATGCCTGAAAAGGTATTCCATAGTAGGAAGAGTGCAGTGTGGGAATTTTTTAACTAAGATCAGAATGATCAGTCAAAAGTTATTTGTAAGAAATGCTCAAAGACCTTTAGCATAGGGAAGAATCTTTAAAATTTAAATACAACGTGCATGCTTAGACATTTAACCAGCATGCAAGCCTGGACTAACTACCAAACGTCCCATACTGTTGGTGGCCCTGCTCAGAATGAAGGTAGTCAGCAACGCTACATTTTTTCCCTCACTGTAAGCCCACCGGTTAGGACACCACCAACAGCAAATATGGAGGTATCGTTGCAAGGCCAAAGCAGTCAGGGAATCACAAGGTTATTGGTAGGAAATACTGTATGTATGCCAACATCGAGAATACCATCACCAACCCTTTCTCAATCCACCATGTCCACCACCACCACCGCTAGTTCCACCATATGCACCTCTCCAGTACAGCTCACCCTACAAGAGACTCTCATTAGGAAAAGAAAGTAATCATCCTCTCATCTGCGTACACAGGGTTTGAACGCCCACATTGCTAGACTAATCTCGTTAGAGATGATGCCCTACCGGTTGGTTGAAAGTAAAACTTTCAAAGCCCTGATGGCCTATGCAGTACCGCGCTATGACCTACCCAGTCTTTGTGAGAAAAGCCATCCCAGCCCTCCACCAGCATGTCAAAGTCCGCATTGTCCATGCACTGAGGCAATCAGTCAGTAGAAAGGTGCACCTTGCAACAGATGCATGGACCAGTATGCATGGCCAGGGACGTTACGTGTCCATCACGGCACACTGGGTTAATGTGGTGGATGCAGGGTCCACAGGGGACAGCCATAGTGGGACAGTTCTGCCTAGCCCATGGTCTAGGAAACAGTTGGCTGTAGCCGTTCGCCACCGCTCCTCCTCCTCCAGAAGTGAAAGCTCATCCATAGAGCGCAGTCACACAACCACTCCATCTGCAGCTGCCAGTGTTGCACACGAGGTGTCCCATTATGGAACAGCTAGTGGTAAGCGTCAGCAGGCTGTGCTACAAATGTTGTGTTTTGGCAACAACAGACACACCGCGGAAGTACTGGCCGACTACTTGCAGCAAGAAACTCAGTCATGGCTGGGCAGTGTACATCTTGAGGCAGGCAAGGTAGTCAGTGATAACGGAAGGAATTTTATGACTGCCATAGCCCTTTCAGAACTGAAACACATTCCTTGCCTGGCTCACACCTTGAACCTGGTGGTGCAGGGCTTCCTGAAAAATTATCTGGAGTTATCAGCCCTGCTCCTGAAGGTGCGAAGACTTTGCTCACACATCCGCCGGTCGACCGTACACTCCATCCGTATGCTGAACCATCAGCGATCGCTGAATCTTACCCAGCACTGCCTAATAATTGACATTGCAACAAGGTGGAACTCCACACTGCACATGCTTCAGAGGCTGTGCAAAAAGAGGCATGCTGTCATTTGTTTGTGGGAGAATGCACATACACAGGCAGGCAGTTAGATGGCAGACATGGAGATGTGTGTTGTGCAGTGGTCGAAGCTCCAAGACCTCTGTCAAGTCCTTCAGTGTTTTGAGGAATGCACATAGCTGGTAAGTGCAGATGACGCCATCATAGGCATGAGCATCCCACTAATGCGTCTGCTGATGCAAAGTTTGACGCACATCAAGGAGCAGGCATCTGCAGACGAGGAGGAGGGAAGCCTTGATGACAGTCAGCCATTGCCTGGTCAGGGAACTCTCCTGGACGAGGTGGTGGATGAAGAGGAGGAGGAGGAGGATGATGGGGATGAATATTTATGGGAGGAGGATGCTTCTCAGGGTTCAATAGAAACTGGTGGCATTGCAAGGTCAGGTACAGGGTTTTTGTGGGCCACAAGTGATGTTGATTTGCAAGAAAGTGCTCCTCAACCCAGCACAAGCAGTGAATTGACATCTGAAACATTGGCCCATATGGCTGATTATGCCTTGTGTATCCTAAAAAGGGACCCCCGCATTATCAAAATGATTACCGATGACCACTCTTGGGCGACGGCACTGGCACAGGGTCCCTCATAGTACGGCAGACACCGTTAGAAGGCCAAACCAAACAGGTAGGCCAAATGCAGTTTAATATCTGAAATGGTGAAAATTGAAGCTCAGCTTTGTTCAGTGGAGGACAACTGTAATGTTGTAAAGTGAGGCAGACACAGTTAGTAGGCCTAAATAAGTAAGTAGGCTAAATGCAGTTCAAAATTGGTAACAGGAGTACACAGGTGGCATAGCTTTGTTCAATGGAGGACAGCTGTAATGAGTGGTGCAGACAGACTTAGTAGGCCTAAAATAAAAAAGTAGGCTAAATGCAGTTCAAAATTGGTAACAGGACTAACCAGGCGGCATAGCTTTTTTCAGCGGAGGAGGACAACTGTTATGAGAGGCTCACACAGACTTAGTAGGCCAAAAATAAAAAAAGTAGGCTAAATGCAGTTCAAAATTGGTAAGAGGAGTACACAGGCGGCATAGCTTTTTTCAGCGGAGGAGGACAACTGTTATGAAAGGTTCACACAGACTTAGTAGGCCTAAAATAAAAAAGTAGGCTAAATGCAGTTCAAAATTGATAAGAGGAGTACACAGGCGGCATAGCTTTTTTCAGCGGAGGAGGACAACTGTCATGAGAGGCTCACACAGACTTAGTAGGCCTAAAAAAATAAAAAAGTAGGGTAAATGCAGTTCAAAATTGGTAAGAGGAGTACACAGGCAGCATAGCATTTTTCAGTGGAGGAGGACAACTGTTATGAGAGGCTCACACAGACTTAGTAGGCCTAAAATAAAAAAGTTGGCTAAATGCAGTTCAAAATTGGTAAGAGGAGTACACAGGCGGCATAGCTTTGTTCAGCGGAGAAGGACAACTGTTATGAGAGGCTCACACAGACTTAGTAGGCTTAAAATAAAAAAGTAGGCTAAATGCTGTTCAAAATTGGTAAGAGCAGTACACAGGCTGCATAGCTTTTTTCAGTGGAGGAGGATAACTGTTATGAGAGGCTCACACAGACTTAGTAGGCCTAAAATAAAAAAGTAGGCTAAATGCAGTTCAAAATTGGCAAGAGGAGTACACAGGCGGCATAGCTTTTTTCATCAGAGGAGGACAACTGTTATGAGATGCTCACACAGACTTAGTAGGCCTAAAATAAAAAAGTAGACTAAATGCTGTTCAAAATTGGTAAGAGGACTATCCAGGCGGCATAGCTAGGTACTGGGGTTGGCTCCTCTGCTGAGTAGCAGACAGTGGTAGTAGGTGCAAAGTATTAAAAGGTCTAAATGGAAGCCAGGGCCCCTGTATATTTTAACTATCATCTATGATTTCAACAAATTTGTATTGGCAGTGCCATTGAAGGATTTAACAGCACAGACTACACAGTGGTGGAGCAGGGAGAGGTAAGTTTTGCAAGTGGTAGAGCACTGTTTGAGCTGGGTGGAACACTCTCTCGTGGGCGGCGGTACTGGCACAGGGTCCCTCATATTACGACGGTGTGTCTGACGTTGGGTGTGCACCACCACCGTCAGAGACACTTCATTGTACTATGAGGGACCCTGTGCCAGTGCCGTCGACCAAAAGTGGGCACACCCACCTGTCCAGGCAAATGGCACTTGCGCCAAGTGGTGACCACGGCCCTGTGGGGGGAGTCAGACCATTTAGGGAGGTAGAAAATGGCCTATGGTGGACATTCAGCAGCTGCAAATGGAGGAATTGGAGCAGTCAGTAAGAGGAGGCCAAAGGCAAGACATTTTTCAGGCAAGCTACATGTCAGCAGGGGAAGGTGGGGCAAAATAATTAGAAATCCATGATTGGTTCATTTTAATGAAGGTTAGATCATCAACATTTCGGGTACCAAAAGAGTCCTTTTTTTGGTCAGTACTGAACCAGCAGCACTGAAGACTCTTTCTGATAGCATACTAGCAGCTGGGCAAGCGAGCTCCTGTAAAGCATATTCTGCCAATTCAGGCCAGGTGTCTATTATTGATGCCCAATAATCAAAGGGGAATGACCTGTGAGGGAGAACATCGATAATGGCGGAAAAATAGTTGGTAACTATAATGGACAAATGATGTCCACTGTCACTTTGAATGGATGCAGCAGTACCTGTCGTGTCTGTGGTCATTGCAAAATCACTCCACAACCTGGTCAGAAAACCCCTCTGTCCATCGCCATTTCTGATTTGTGCACCTCTAACACCTCTCCCATGTTGCCCCCTATATCTCGTGTGAGAACCATCACCGCCTCTGTGTGCTGGGAATGCCTGAACCAAACGGTCTAAAAGAGTTGCTTGTTTGGTACCCAATATTTGCTCAAGGTTCTCATGTGGCATGATATTTTGTAATTTCCCTTTATATCGTGGATCCAGGAGGCATGCCAACCAGTAATCGTCATCGGTCAACATTTTTATAATACGGGGGTCCCTTTTTAGAATACGCAAGGCATAATCAGCCATGTGGGTCAATATTCCAGGTGTCAATTCACTGCTTGTGCTGGGTTGAGGAGCATTTTCTTGCAAATCAACATCACTTGTCTCCCACAAAAACTCTGTACCTGACCTTGCAATGCCACCAGTTTCTATTGCCCCCTGAGAAGCATCCTCCTGCCATAAATATTCATCCCTATCATCCTCCTCTTCGTCCGCCACCTCGTCCAGGAGAGTTCCCTGACCAGACAATGGCTGACTGTCATCAAGGCTTCCCTCCTCCTCGGCCGCAGACTCCTTCTCCTTAATGTGCATCAAACTTTGCATCAGCAGACGCATTAGTAAGATGCTCATGTTTATTATGGCGTCGTCTGCACTTACCAGCCGTGTACATTCCTCAAAACACTGACGGACTTGATAGAGGTCTTGGAGCTTCGACCACTGCACACCAGACAACTCCATGTCTGCCATCCAACTGCCTGCCCGTGTATGTGTATCCTCCCACAAATACATTAGAGCACGCCTCTGTTCGCACAGCCTCTGAAGCATGTGCAGTGTGGAGTTCCACCTTGTTGCAACGTCGATTATTAGGCGGTGCTGGGGAAGCTTTAGCGATCACTGATGGTTCAGCATACGGCTGGAGGGTACGGGCGACCGGCGGATGTGCGAGCAAAGTCTTCGCACCTTCAGGAGCAGGGCTGGTAACCCCAGATAATTTTTCAGGAAGCACTGCACCACCAGGTTCAATGTGTGAGCCAGGCAAAGAATGTGTTTCAGTTCTGAAAGGGCTATGGCAGCCATAAAATTCCTTCCGATATCACTGACTACCTTGCCTGCCTCAAGATGTACACTGCCCAGCCATGACTGAGTTTCTTGCTGCAAGTACTCGGCCAGTACTTCCGCGGTGTGTCTGTTGTCACCCAAGAACTTCATTTCCAACACATCCTGCTGACGCTTACCACTAGCTGTTCCATAATGTGACACCTCGTGTGCAACACTGGCAGCTGTGGATGGAGTGGTCGGGCGACTGCGCTCTGTGGACGAGCTTTTGCTTCTGGAGGAGGAGGAGGAGGAGGGGTGTCGAACGCCTACTGCCAACTGTTTCCTAGACCGTGGGCTAGGCAGAACTGTCCCACTATGGCTGTCCCCTGTGGAACCTGCATCCACCACATTGACCCAGTGCGCCTTGATGGACACGTAACGTCCCTGGCCATACCTACTGGTCCATGCATCTGTTGTGAGGTGCACCTTTCTACTGACTGATTGCCTGAGTGCATGGACAATGTAGTCTTTGACATGCTGGTAGAGGGCTGGGATGGATTTTCTCACAAAGAAGTGTCGACTGGGTAGGTCATAGCGTGGTACTGCGTAGGCCATCAGAGATTTGAAAGCTTTGCTTTCAACCAACCGGTAGGGCATCATCTCTAATGAGATTAGTCGAACAATGTGGGCGTTCAAACCCTGTGTACGTGGATGAGAGGATGAGTACTTCCTTTTCCTAACGAGAGTCTCTTGTAGGGTGAGCTGGACTGGAAAGCTGCATATGGTGGAACTAGCGGGGGTGGTGGTGGACATGGCAGATTGAGAGAGGGTTGGTGATGGTATTCTTGATGTTGGCCTACCTACAGTGTTTCCTACCAAGAACCTTGGGATTCACTGACTGCTTTGGCCTTGCAACGATACCTCCACATTTGCTGTTGGTGGTGTCCTAACCGGTGGGCTTACAGTGAGGGAAGCCATGTAGCTTTGCTGATTACCTTCATTCTGAGTGGGTGCACCAACGGTACGGGATGCTTGGTAGTTAGTCCAGGCTTGCAAGTGCATGCTGGTTAAATGTATGCGCATGCACGTTGTATTTAAATTTTGGACATTCTTACCTCTGCTAAAGGTCCTTGAGCATTTCTTACAGATATCTTTATGCGGATCATTCGGATCTTGGTTAAAAAATTCCCACACTGCACTCTTCCTACTATCGAATACCTTTTCAGGCATTGCACGCTGTTCTCCTTTCACCGGATGGCCAAGCTGTCCTAAAAGTGTTTTTGGTTTTGTCAAACGTTTTTGGCCAGATAAGGGCCAGCCAGATGAAAGCTGTTGCGATGTAGATGCCTGCTGCGGATCATCCTCCTCCACTTCAGAGCTACAGCCAGTGGCACCCTGTTCCCCCAATGGCTGCCAATCTGAGTCAACAACTGGGTCATCTATCACCTCCTCTTCAATGTCATGTGCACCTTCTTCTGTGTCACCATGTAAGGTGCTATAGCATTTGGGATGGGGCACCATAGTCTCATCAGGGTCAGATTCTGGCTCAGTACACTGTGAGGGCAATGTAGTGCTCTGAGTCAATGGAACAGCATAATAATCTAGCTGTGGTTGTGCATCTGTGCACTCCATATCTGATTCATCTTGTAATGGGCAGTTAAATATTTCCCTTTCTAACCCTGGCACGGTATGTGTAAATAGCTCCATGGAGTAAACTGTAGTGTCAGAGGCGTAGCTAGAGCTTTTGCCGCCCGGGGCTGTTCCCGAGTTTGGCGCCCCCCCCCCACCATCCCACCATCCCACCCCCCCTCCAGCTCAATACACACAAAGGTTACCAAAAATGGTTTTCCTGTTTTGTAGAACTTAAACTGGGCCTAATGGTGTCACCCCCACATGCCACACCTGTGACTTAATACCACCACACCATGACCAGGCCACATAGTGACCGAATAATACTACATACAAGGGACAAATACCACCGCACCATTTCCAGACCACATATTACCACCACATAGTGACTGAATACTACAATACTGATCAGTAATAAAAAAAAAAAACCACAATACTATCACCATAAGTGCCAGTATTCACAGGAGATCTGTACTTAGTATGCAGTGTCTGTGTAGAGGTAATACAGAGATCACTGGTGACATTATACACAGGACCTCTATATAGTATACAGTGTATAGTGTCAGTGTATAGGTAACACTGACTCACCAGTGACGTCTCTAGGTGAAGTCCTTCATCTTTTATCCAGCACAGACCGCCATCATTCCTTCCAGCCAGGACTCGTTTCTGCAGGAAATAACACAGTTATCTCGAGCTCCGCTTGCAGAACACATTACTTAATTTTTCACAACTTCTACATTACACCACATGAAGAAAAAAAGGTGATATAGTGTCACTCTGCACAGTAACAGGACCGCCCCCCCATTTAAAACAGTATACTCAAAAAATAAAATAAATACATCACTGCAGTAACAATATCCCTTAATTATCCCCTATGGTAATAATATTCCCCACCCTGGCCCCGTTTATCTCATTCCTGGCTCCAGCCATATGTTGTCGTATCCTGCCCTCATGAGTATCCATTCTACCCCATATGATCTCCCCATCCTGCCCCACCAGCCTCCATCGTATCCGTCCTGCCCCATGATCCAATCCTGCCCCGTGTCTCCAATCATGCCCCGTATCTACATTCTGCCCATGCCTCAAGTCCTGCCCCCAGTGTGTCCAGCATATTACCCCCATGTTGTCCAGCAATCTGCCCCAGTGTGTCCAGCATATTACCCCCATGTTGTCCAGCAATCTGCCCCAGTGTGTCCAGCATATTACCCCCAGTGTGTCCAGCAATCTGCCCCAGTATGTCCAGCATATTACCCCCAGTGTGTCCAGCAATCTGCCCTCAGTGTGTCCAGCAATCTGCCCCAGTGTCCAGCCTTTCCCCAGTGTGTCCAGCAGTCTGCCCCAGTGTCCAGCATTGCCCCAGTGTGTCCAGTATATTACCCCCAGTGTGTCCAGCAATCTGCCCCAGTGTCCAGCATTGCCCCAGTGTGTCCAGAAGTCTGCCCCAGGGTCTCCAGCATTGCCTCAATGTGTCCAGAAATCTGCCCCAGGGTCTCCAGTATTGCCCCAGTGTGTCCAGCAATCTGCCCCAGGGTCTCCAGTATTGCCCCAGTGTGTCCAGCATTCTGCCCCATAGTCTCCTGTATTGCCCCAGTGTGTCCAGCAATCTGCCCCATGGTCTCCTGTATTGCCCCAGTGTGTCCAGCAATCTGCCCCATGGTCTCCAGTATTGCCCCAGTGTGTCCAGCAATCTGCCCCATGGTCTCCTGTATTGCCCCAGTGTGTCCAGCATTCTGCCCCATGGTCTCCAGCATTGCCCCAGCCCCAGACAGTCAGAAATAAAGAAAAAAAAAAAAAAGTAAAATCCTCACCTCTCCCGTTCCCAGCGCAGGTCCGGTGCAGTCAGCGTCTCTCCGGCTCTGCGACGCTCAGGACAGAGAGGCAGAGCGGCGCGCACAGTAGTGACGTCATCGCGCCCTCTGCTCTGAGACGTCGCAGAGTCAGAGGAGGCTGCAGCTGCCGGCGCCGCAGGAACCAGGAGAGGTGAGTATAGAGCGGGGGGCGGGGGCGGGGGCGGGACCCGGGGGTGGGGGGAGCTGGCCCTGGTCGTGGCGGCGGACGGCGCCGCCCGAAGATTTAAAGGGGCGTCTTTTTTTTTTTTTTTTTTTTTATCTTCTTCTGCAGCGCCGGCCGCCCCCAGCATTGTGCCGCCCGGGGCGGACCGCCCCCCCCGCACCCCCCTTCCTACGCCACTGTGTAGTGTTGCCTGCCGCATCCTTCACTTTTGCTTTGGGTGAAGGACACAAGGAAGTGACTTGGTCTTGACTGGGAGCATCCACTGACGACTCGCTGCTTTTATATTTTGAACTTTCGGAAGAGGAGGCAAAAGATCTAGAGGCTGAGTCAGCAAGGAAAGCCAAAACTTTTTCCTGCAGCTCCGGCTTTAAAAGCTGTTTTCCTGTTCCCAGATAAGGGAGCCTTCAAGGCCTTGTGTAGCCAGACGATGACGCTGGCTCAACACCTCCAGCCTTAGGTGCTATTTTGCTTTTCCCACCACCACTAGATGCTCCACCACCACCACCACCATCAGTACCAGCTGGCAACGACCGCCCACAGCTTCTTCCACCAGATTTTCTCATTTTTTGTTAAAATTTAACCAAAATGACAACTGTTATATGTTACTGTAAAACAAGGTAGAAGGTGTATATAAACCTGTTGGCAATTTAAATCTCACTTTTTTTGGGGGGAGACAGGCCCTGTGAATTACACTACACAATGTAAGTGGCATAACGTGGCTGGCAGATATACGACCATCAGAACTGACGTAAAGAAACTTGTTGGCAATTTAAATCTCCAGTTTTTGGGGGGGAGACTGCAGCTAAAAACAGGCCCTGTGTATTACACTATACAATGTAAGTGGCAGAACGTGGCTGGCAGATATACGACCAACAGAACTGATGAATAGAAACTTATTGTCAATTTAAATCTCATTTATTTGGGGGGGAGACTGCAGCAAAAAACAGGCCCTGTGTATTACACTACACAAGGTAAGTGGCACAACGTGGCTGGCAGATATACGACAAACAGAACTGATGTATCGAAACTTGTTGTCAATTTAAATCTCACTTTTTTGGGGGGGAGACTGCAGCAAAAAACAGGCCCCGTGTATTACACTACACAATGTTAGGGGTTGAGTTCCCGCCTCTGCACAGGGGGAATCTTGGGACATCTCCGCTGCGGTCTCCCATTCTTCTCCTGCCGCAGTGGAGTCTGCTCAGCAGAGATGTCGGTCCCAGCATCTTGCTCAGTCCCACTCTGTACAACGAGTTACTGCTGCTTTTCCTGCTTCTGCCATTGAAGTCAGTGTTGGGCAGCGGCGAGCAGATGCTTTTGGGACTAAGTCCTGCTTTTCTTTTTCTGAGCATGCCCAGGGCAAGATTTCCTGTTGGAGATCGAGGGTCACATGCTCAGGTGCTGCAGCACATCTCATTGGTCCTCCAGGAAGGTCCTGAAAGTGCAAAACTTCGGTAACAGCTTCCCACTGGTCCTTTATTGGAAGGTCCTGAACGTGCTGCAACTATATAAGCTGCACATGCGCTAGTATTGACTTGATATTATGTGTGTGTGTAGATGGAAGTATGTCGATGGATGAAAGCTCATAAATCATTCCCATTCCTAGTGTTGTTGACTGTTCGCGAATGATGGTAGCTATCTAGCGCCCGACTAAGCCATCAGCATGAAACACACATTACAGTGTCTAGTTGCTGTGACCGCCAGTGCGGCGCTGTGTGCTTTCTTAGCCCTTTCCTGACCCAAGCCTGGGTGGTTAGTGGCATCCACCAGTGCGGCACCGCAAGCACTCACGTGCATCTTTAATACATTTATTTCTGTCACTCTGACACCCCAGTAGTGGTGTCGAGTAGGGTTGAGCGAAACGGGTCGAACATTTTCAAAAGTCGCCGACTTTTGGCTAAGTCGGGGTTTCATGAAACCCGATCCGACCCCTGTGCGGGGTCGGCCATGCGGTACGCGACTTTCGCGCCAAAGTCGCGTTTCAATGACGCGAAAAGCGCCATTTCTCAGCCAATGAAGGTAAACGCAGAGTGTGGGCAGCGTGATGACATAGGTCCTGGTCCCCACCATCTTAGAGAAGGGCATTGCAGTGATTGGCTTGCTGTCTGCAACGTCACAGGGGCTATAAAGAGGCGTTCCCGCCGACCGCCATCTTACTGCTGCTGATCTGAGCTTAGGGAGAGGTTGCTGCCGCTTTGTCAGAAGCAGGGATAGCGTTAGGCAGGGTCCATTAACCACAAAACCGCTTGTGCTGCAGCGATTTGCACTGTCCAACACCACCCTCGGTGTGCAGGGACAGTGGAAGTTTTTTTTTTTTTTTTTCCCCTCAGCGCTGTAGCTCATTGGGCTGCCCTAGAAGGCTCCCTGATAGCTGCATTGCTGTGTGTACGCCGCTGTGCAAACCAACTGCTTTTTTCAAAGCACAAATCCTCTTGTTCCTTCCTTTCTGCACAGCTATCTTTTTTGTTTGTCCACACTTTTTATTTCATTTGTGCATCAGTCCACTCCTTATTGCTGCCTGCCATACCTGGCTGAGATTACTGCAGGCAGGGAGATAGTAGCTGCCTGCCATACCTGGCTGAGATTACTGCAGGCAGGGAGATAGTAATTGTAGGACATTCCCTGTTTTTTTTTTTTTTTTTTTTTTGGTGGGAGATTAAGATTGGCAATTTGGCATTTCTGCTAGAGTGCCATCCCTGTGTGTGCCATCTCTCTCACATAGTGGGCCATAGAAAGCCTTTTCATTTTTCTGTATTTTTTTTTGTGGGGTGTATAAATTCTCCCTGATAAAAATACAGTGGGAGATTAATATTGGCCTTTGGGCTTGTGTGCCAGTCCTGAGTGTGCCATCTCTCTCACAAATAGTGGGCCATAGAAAGCCTATTTTATTTTTTTTTGGGTTTTATAAATTCTCCCTGAAAAAAAGGGAGATTAATATTGGCCTCTGGGCTTCTGTGCCAGTCCTGAGCGTGCCATCTGTGCCAGTCCTGAGCGTCCCATCTCTCTCACAAATAGTGGGCCATAGAAAGCCTATTTAATTTTTTTTTTGGTTTTATAAATTTTCCCTGAAAAAAGGGAGATTAATATTGGCCTCTGGGCTTGTGTGCCAGTTGTGAGCGTGCCATCTGTGCCAGTCCTGAGCGTGCCATCTCTCTCACAAATAGTGGGCCATAGAAAGCCTATTTAATTTTTTTTTTGGTTTTATAAATTTTCCCTGAAAAAAGGGAGATTAATATTGGCCTCTGGGCTTGTGTGCCAGTTGTGAGCGTGCCATCTGTGCCAGTCCTGAGCGTGCCATCTCTCTCACAAATAGTGGGCCATAGAAAGCCTATTTAAATATTTTTTTGGTTTTATAAATTCTCCCAGAAAAAAAGGGAGATTAATATTGGCCTCTGGGCTTCTGTGCCAGTCCTGAGCGTGCCATCTGTGCCAGTCCTGAGCGTCCCATCTCTCTCACAAATAGTGGGCCATAGAAAGCCTATTTAATTTTTTTTTTGGTTTTATAAATTTTCCCTGAAAAAAGGGAGATTAATATTGGCCTCTGGGCTTGTGTGCCAGTTGTGAGCGTGCCATCTGTGCCAGTCCTGAGCGTGCCATCTCTCTCACAAATAGTGGGCCATAGAAAGCCTATTTAAATTTTTTTTTGGTTTTATAAATTTTCCCTGAAAAAAGGGAGATTAATATTGGCCTCTGGGCTTGTGTGCCAGTTGTGAGCGTGCCATCTGTGCCAGTCCTGAGCGTGCCATCTCTCTCACAAATAGTGGGCCATAGAAAGCCTATTTAAATATTTTTTTGGTTTTATAAATTCTCCCAGAAAAAAAGGGAGATTAATATTGGCCTCTGGGCTTCTGTGCCAGTCCTGAGCGTGCCATCTGTGCCAGTCCTGAGCGTCCCATCTCTCTCACAAATAGTGGGCCATAGAAAGCCTATTTAATTTTTTTTTTTGGTTTTATAAATTTTCCCTGAAAAAAGGGAGATTAATATTGGCCTCTGGGCTTGTGTGCCAGTTGTGAGCGTGCCATCTGTGCCAGTCCTGAGCGTGCCATCTCTCTCACAAATAGTGGGCCATAGAAAGCCTATTTAATTTTTTTTTTGGTTTTATAAATTTTCCCTGAAAAAAGGGAGATTAATATTGGCCTCTGGGCTTGTGTGCCAGTTGTGAGCGTGCCATCTGTGCCAGTCCTGAGCGTGCCATCTCTCTCACAAATAGTGGGCCATAGAAAGCCTATTTAAATATTTTTTTGGTTTTATAAATTCTCCCAGAAAAAAAGGGAGATTAATATTGGCCTCTGGGCTTCTGTGCCAGTCCTGAGTGTGCCATCTGTGCCAGTCCTGAGCGTCCCATCTCTCTCACAAATAGTGGGCCATAGAAAGCCTATTTTTTTTTTGGGGGGGGTTTTAGAAATTCTCCCTGGAAAAAAAAAGGGAGATTAATATTGCCCTTTGGGCTTGTGTGCCAGTACTAAGCGTTCCATCTCTCTCTCTCTCTCTTAGTCAGTGGGCCATAGAACGCCTATTTTTGGTTTTATTTGTTTTCTAAATTCTCCCTGAAAAAATCATTTTATTTTATTTGGTTTCTAAATTCTTCCTGATAAAATCATATTTTTTTTATTATTTTTTTTTCTAAAGTCTCCCTGAAAAAAAAAAAAAAAAAAAAAAAACAGTGGGAGATTAATATTGGCCTTTCTGCTTGTGTGCCAGTCTTGACTCCTGGGTGTGCCATCTCTCTCTCTCTCTCTCTCTCTCTCTCTCTCTCTCTCTCTCCAATTGTGGTCCATAGAAAGCCTATATTTTTTTTCCTTGATTTGGGTTCCAAAATCTACCAGAGAAAATAACTCCATCAATCATTGGTAGAAAAATATTGGCCTCTGGGCTTGTGTGCCACTCCTGATTCCTGTGTGCGTCATCTCTCAGTCAGTGGGCCATAGAACGCCTATTTTTGGTTTTATTTGTTTTCTAAATTCTCCCTGAAAAAATCATTTTATTTTATTTGGTTTCTAAATTCTTCCTGATAAAATCATATTTTTTTTATTTTTTTTTTTTCTAAAGTCTCCCTGAAAAAAAAAAAAAAAAAAAAAAAACAGTGGGAGATTAATATTGGCCTTTCTGCTTGTGTGCCAGTCTTGACTCCTGGGTGTGCCATCTCTCTCTCTCTCTCTCTCTCTCTCTCTCCAATTGTGGTCCATAGAAAGCCTATATTTTTTTTCCTTGATTTGGGTTCCAAAATCTACCAGAGAAAATAACTCCATCAATCATTGGTAGAAAAATATTGGCCTCTGGGCTTGTGTGCCACTCCTGATTCCTGTGTGCGTCATCTCTCACTCAGTGGCCCATAGAAAGCATATAGTTTGTTACATTTGTTTTCTAAATTCTCCCTGCAAAAATCAATTTTTTTTTTTTGGGGGGGTTTCTAAAGTGTTCCTGAAAAAAATAAAAATAAAAAACAAATAATAGTGTGACATTAATATTAACATTTGTGCTTCAGTGACAGTCCTGCGTGTGGGGCATCTCTCTAATTTGCAGCCACCAAAAAAAGAGTGTGTAACATTGTGCCTGATTTTCGCGGTGGTCTCACCAACCTGTAAAGGGGTAGCTAAATCATACTGAAGTTATAGCTCACCGTGTAAGTTGTGTGACTGCAACAAATAACGTTAGTTTGGTTACGTTTTTAAAACAATGAGGAAGTCTAGTGGAAGAGGTCGTGGCCGGGGGCGTTCATTGTCAGCTGGTAATGAGGGTAGTGGTAGTGGTGGAGCATCAGGTGGTCGTGGGGAAAAAAATATTGCACCTAAGTCTGGAGCTGTGGAGCCAGGTTCGTCGTCCGGCTACACAAGGCCTCGAACGCTCCCTTTTCTGGGATTAGGAAAACCGCTTTTAAAGCCGGAGCAGCAAGAGCAAGTTTTGGCTTATCTTGCTGACTCAGCCTCTAGCTCTTTTGCCTCCTCTCGTGAAACTGGTAAAAGTAAAAGCAGCGCGTCGTTAGTGGATGTTCACGGTCAGGGACAAGTCACTTCCTTGTCCTCTTCAGCAAAAACAACAACAGAGAAGAATGCAGCAGGCGACACAACGGGTTACTCCATGGAGCTCTTTACACATACCGTCCCTGGCTTAGAAAGTGAAGCAGTTAACAGTCCATGCCCATTACAAATTGAATCTGACATGGAGTGCACTGACGCACAGCCACAGCCAGACTACTATGCTGGTCCTTTGACTCAGACCACAACATTGCCCTCGCAGGGTGCTGATCAAGAATCAGACCCTGATGAGACTATGTTGCCCCATCACGAACGCTATACCACCGAACGACACGGTGACACAGACGAAGTTGCGCAGGAGGTACAAGAAGAGTTATTAGATGACCCAGTTCTTGACCCCGATTGGCAGCCATTGGGGGAACAGGGTGCAGGCGGCAGCAGTTCTGAAGCAGAGGAGGAGGAGGGGCCGCAGCAGGCATCAACATCGCCACAGGTTCCATCTGCCGGGCCCGTATCTTGCCCAAAACGCGTGGCAAAGCCAAAACCTGGTGGAGGACAGCGTGGCCATCCGGTTAAAGCTCAGTCTGCAATGCCTGAAAAGGTATCCGATGCTAGAAAGAGTGCAGTCTGGCATTTTTTTAAACAACATCCAATTGATCAGCGCAAAGTCATCTGTCAAAAATGTTCTACTTCCTTAAGCAGAGGTCAGAATCTGAAAAGTCTCAATACTAGTTGCATGCATAGACATTTAACCACCATGCATTTGAAAGCTTGGACTAACTACCAAACGTCCCTTAAGGTTGTTGCACCCTCGGCCAATGAAGCTAGTCATCAACGCAACATCCCTTCCGGCAGTGTAGGACCACCATTTAGCGCACCACCTGCTGTATCTGTGCAGGTATCTTTGCCAGGCCAAAGCAGTCAGGGTCAGGGAATCACCAGTTTCGTAGTAGGAAACACTGCATCTAGGGCACCGGCGGCAACAATACCATCTCCCACCGTCTCTCAGTCTGCCATGTCCACCGGCACCCCCGCTAGTTCCACGATCTCCATCTCTCCAGTCCAGCTCACCCTACATGAGACTATGGTTAGAAAAAGGAAGTACTTAGCCTCGCATCCGCGTACACAGGGTTTGAACGCCCACATAGCTAGACTAATCTCGTTAGAGATGATGCCCTACCGGTTAGTTGAAAGCGAAGCTTTCAAAGACCTGATGGACTACGCTGTACCACGCTACGAGCTACCCAGTCGACACTTTTTTTCCAGAAAAGCCATCCCAGCCCTCCACCAGCATGTTAAAGAGCGCATCGTCCATGCACTCAGGCAATCTGTGAGCACAAAGGTGCACCTGACAACAGATGCATGGACCAGTAGGCATGGCCAGGGACGTTACGTGTCCATCACGGCACACTGGGTAAATGTGGTGGATTCAGGGTCCACAGGGGACAGCAAGTTTGGGACAGTTCTGCCTAGCCCACGGTCTAGTAAACAGTTGTCTGTAGCCGTTCGCACCCCCTCCTCCTCCTCCTCCTCCTCGTCCTCCTGCAGAAGCAAGAGCTCGTCCACAGACCGCAGTCGCACAAACACTCCATCCGCACCTGCCACTGTTGCACACCAGGTCTCCCATTATGGGGCAGCTACTGGCATACGTCAGCAGGCTGTATTGGCTATGAAGTGTTTGGGCGACAATAGACACACCGCGGAAGTTCTGTCCGAGTTCTTGCAGCAAGAAACGCAGTCGTGGCTGGGCACTGTAGATCTTGAGGCAGGCAAGGTAGTGAGTGATAACGGAAGGAATTTCATGGCTGCCATCTCCCTTTCCCAACTGAAACACATTCCTTGCCTGGCTCACACCTTAAACCTGGTGGTGCAGTGCTTCCTGAAAAGTTATCCGGGGTTATCCGACCTGCTCCTCAAAGTGCGTGGACTTTGCGCACATATCCGCCGTTCGCCTGTACACTCCAGCCGTATGCAGACCTATCAGCGTTCTTTGAACCTTCCCCAGCATCGCCTAATCATAGACGTTGCAACAAGGTGGAACTCAACACTGCACATGCTTCAGAGACTGTGCGAACAGAGGCGGGCTGTTATGTTTTTGTGGGAGGATACACATACACGGGCAGGCAGTAGGATGGCAGACATGGAGTTGTCAGGTGTGCAGTGGTCGAAGATTCAAGACATGTGTCAAGTCCTTCAGTGTTTTGAGGAATGCACACGGCTGGTTAGTGCAGACAACGCCATAATAAGCATGAGCATCCCCCTAATGCGTCTGCTGATGCAAAGTTTGACGCACATAAAGGATCAGGCGTCTGCACCAGAGGAAGAGGAAAGCCTTGATGACAGTCAGCGATTGTCTGGTCAGGGCAGTGTACATGACGAGGTACCGGGCGAAGAGGAGGTGGAGGATGAGGAGGATGATGGGGATGAGTATATTTTTAATGAGGAAGCTTTCCCGGGGGCACGGGAAATTGGTGGCGTGGCAAGGCCGGGTTCTGGTTTTTTGAGGGACACAAGTGACGTAGATTTGCCTGCAACTGCCCCTCAACCAAGCACAACCGCAGATTTGACAATGGGAACTTTGGCCCACATGGCGGATTATGCCTTGCGTATCCTCAAAAGGGACACACGCATTACAAAAATGATGAACGATGACGATTACTGGTTGGCCTGCCTCCTTGATCCTCGCTATAAAGGCAAATTGCAAAATATTATGCCACATGAGAACTTGGAACTAATATTAGCAACAAAACAATCAACTCTTGTTGACCATTTGCTTCTGGCATTCCCTGCACACAGCGCCCGTGATCGTTCTCACACGAGCTCCAGGGGCCAGCAGACCAGAGGTGTTAGAGGGGCAGAAATCAGAAGTGGCGTTGGCCAGAGGGGTTTTCTGACCAGGTTGTGGAGTGATTTTTCTATGACCGCAGACAGGACAGGTACTGCAGCATCAATTCAAAGTGACAGGAGACAACATTTGTCCAGTATGGTTACAAACTATTTTTCATCCCTTATCGACGTTCTCCCTCAACCGTCATTCCCATTTGATTACTGGGCATCCAAATTAGACACCTGGCCAGAATTGGCAGAATATGCATTGCAGGAGCTTGCTTGCCCGGCAGCTAGTGTCCTATCAGAAAGAGTATTCAGTGCTGCAGGTTCAATACTAACAGAAAAAAGGACTCGTCTGGCTACCCAAAATGTAGATGATCTAACCTTCATTAAAATGAACCACAACTGGATTTCAAAATCTTTTGCCCCACCCTGCCCGGCTGACACCTAGCTTTCCTATGAAAAGGTCTTGCCTGTGGACTATTCTGAATGACTTTTCCAATCTCGTAATTTTCTTCACCTGATTGTCCAGCATACGACATGTTTCCACCTCACGAAATGGCCAAACTCCCCACACGGGGTCGTGCTATCGCCACTTTGCGCTTGGACCCTTGAGAGTGCTGTTTGTCTGAAGAGGTGGGTGTGGCCGCTTTTGGTCGACGGCACTGCCACTGGGTCCCTCATAGTACAATAAAGTGTCTCTGGCGGTGGTGGTGCGCACCCAACGTCAGACTCACCGTTGTAATATGAGGGGCCCTGTGCCTGTACCGCCGGCCACAAGCCAGTTCCCCCCCCCCCAGCTCAAACAGTGCTCTACCACTAGCAAAATTATCTCTCACAGCTTCACCAATGTGTAGTCTAGGCGCTGACATCCTTCAATGCCTGGCACTGACAATACCATTGTTTTGACATTTTTGTTATGTTAGGCCTTCGAAGCCTGTCTGCGGTCACTCCTTCCACTAGACTTCCACTGACCATACACTGCTGCCCATGTACCCCTGGAACCAATTTAAAGTGCCTACAGCCAGCCCAATTTTGTTATGTTAGGCCTTCGAAGACTGTCTGCCGTCACTCCTTCCACTAGACTTCCACTGACCATACACTGCTGCCCATGTACCCCTGGAACCAATTTAAAGTGCCTACAGCCAGCCCAATTTTGTTATGTTAGGCCTTGGAAGCCTGTCTGCGGTCACTCCTTCCACTAGACTTCCACTGACCAGACCACTGCTGCCCATGTACCCCTGGAACCAATTTAAAGTGCCTACAGCCAGCCCAATTTTGTTATGTTAGGCCTTGGAAGCCTGTCTGCGGTCACTCCTTCCACTAGACTTCCACTGACCAGACCACTGCTGCCCGTGTACCCCTGGAACCAATTTAAAATTGCCTACAGCCATGTGTTAATATTTTAGGCCTTCGATGCCTGTCTGTGGTCACTCCTTCCACTAGGCCTCCACTGACCACACCACTGCTGCCCGTGTACCCCTGGAACCAATTTAAAATTGCCTACAGCCATGTGTGATTATTTTAGGCCTTCGATGCCTGTCTGCGGTCACTCCTTCCACTAGGCCTCCACTGACCACACCACTGCTGCCCGTGTAACCCTGGAACCAATTTAAAATTGCCTACAGCCATGTGTTATTATTTTAGGCCTTCGATGCCTGTCTGCGGTCACTCCTTCCACTAGGCCTCCACTGACCACACCACTGCTGCCCGTGTACCCCTGGAACCAATTTAAAATTGCCTACAGCCAGCCCAATTTTTTTATTTTAGGCCTTCGATGCCTGTCTGCGGTCCATTCTTTCAACTACTACTACACTGACCAGGGCACTGCTGCCCAAGTACCCCTGGAACCAATTTAAAATTGCCTACAGCCATGTGTTAATATTTTAGGCCTTCGATGCCTGTCTGTGGTCACTCCTTCCACTAGGCCTCCACTGACCACACCACTGCTGCCCGTGTACCCCTGGAACCAATTTAAAATTGCCTACAGCCATGTGTGATTATTTTAGGCCTTCGATGCCTGTCTGCGGTCCCTCCTTCCACTAGGCCTCCACTGACCTGTCTACTGCGGCCCGTGTACCCCTTGAACCAACCTAATAAAATATTTAAAAAATTAATTTGATTATAAAAAATAAGATCGTGTTGAGATCTCAAATGCAGACATTTTAACAATCAAAACAAACACACAACAAATATCTGGAACTGTACTACAAAGGTCCAACAGCTACAATTTCTTTCTCCTGCAAGAAGTTAACTGAAAGTTTTTTGGAGTTGTTAACACAGATATGGCATCCACCGAGTGTTGTCCTGTCGCGTCTCCTTTAAATTATTTCCAATAAGATGTTAAACTATTAATTTAATAAAATCAATAATTAAAAAAATAATTGAGTAAGTCAAAAGCACATTGCAAATAAACATTAATTACAAATCAAGAAGCATGGCGCGTCCGAGGGTGAGTAGATACCGAATAAGAATATAATAACCCTCGGACGCGCAATGCTTATTTACAACAGCCTTCCTTCCTAAGAATCAGCCCTTCCGTGGTGTAGAGAGAGGTTGTTGTTACACTCCAAGGTGTTCCCCAGGTTGCCTTTCCTGAGCTTCGATCTTCATGCTCTCGTTTAGTAGGTGTCGGAAAGTAGGCTGCATTAGGCCTAAAAAATGGGGAATGGGGTGGAGAGAGATGGTGTGTTACACTCCAAGGTGTTCTCCAGGTTTCCTCGCCATTGCTTCGATCTTCCGACTCTCGTTTAGTAGTTGTAGAAAACTACACTGCATTAGGCCTACAAAATGGGTATCGGGTGGAGAGAGATGGTGTGTTACACTCCAAGGTGTTCCCCAGGTTGCCTTTCCTGAGCTTCTATCTTCAGGCTCTCATTAAATTGTGGTTAAATGGAACAACTGCATTTGGCGTACTAGTTGGTTTGGGGCCTACTATCGGTGTCTGCCACTCCTTGCTGTTCTCCTGGTTTCCTGTCCTGAAATTCCATTTTCAGCCTCTCGTTAAGTAGTTGTTAATGTTAGACTGCATTTGGCCTACTAGTTGGGTTGGGGCCTACTATCGGTGTCTGCCACTCCTTGCTGTTCTCCTCCACTGAACAAAGCTGTGCCGCCTGTTTACTACGGTTGCCAATTTTGAACTGCATTTCGACTACTTACTGATTTGGCCCTACTCTCTGTGTCAGCCTCTCATTCCAGTTGTCCTCCACTGCAATGCCCCCTGGTTATTCCTGTGTTACCAATTTTGAACTGCATTTAGCCCACTTTATTCTTTGGGCCTATATCTGTGTTTCCACTTCATCGTGCCCATTGCCCAGCCAGTGATAGATGAGTCTGCTGGTACATTGACCCATAACGCAACATTCCCCGTGCACGCTACACAACAACATTGTGACCCTGCTGAAAGTCAGGTTGCTCTTCCCGCATACCATACCACCTTACACGGGGACAAAGAGGAAGGTGCAGATGAAAGTGCAGGTTCCTTCATCAGGTGGGGGGAGGAATACTAGTTGGCGACGTCACTGGCACAGGGCCTCTCATAGTACGCAAAAGTGTTGCTGCCGGTGGGAGGCGCCCCCGCCGTGCAAACACACCGCTGTACTTTGAGGGGCCCTGTGCCAGTGCCAATGCCAACGAGTGGGCCCCCCCTGCTTGCTCAGGATCACAGCACTTGCAAAGTTGAAATACTTACCTCTCCCTGCTCCACTGCCGTGACGTGGTCCAGATTTACTGGGCCCACTAATTACTTGAACCAGCCCTACCCCCCACAACTTTAGCCAAATGACCCCCAATTTCAAATGCCTTCCAATTATTTTAAGGTAAATTACGCTTGACAAGCTTCATTAAGAAGAATGGATGGTTTTGACATTAAAATGGGCACTCTAGGTGTTTTCCTGGCCCCCACTCACTGCCGACTATGCTGCCCCATTGACTTGCATTGGGTTTCGTGTTTCGGTCGATCCCGACTTTACGTCATAATCGGCCGATTTCACTCGACCCGACTTTGGACATAGTCGGGTTTCGCAAAACCCGGCTCGACTCTAAAAAGGTCAAGGTCGCTCAACTCTAGTGTCGAGCACATGAGGATTTTTATGAACTCTATTCCTGTGTCTTGGGATTGAGTTCTGAGACTCCTTGCTTGCACTCTTGGTGCGGTACCACCGCCCTGTGACGCAACAGGCTTCGCTTCCTTCACACAGGGTGAAGTAAACCCGTGTGTGTATTCACATTGTACCGCCATATCATCCGTCATCACTAGCAGCAGGTTTTCACCTGCACGGTGGACCCCGGACTGCGAACGCACCTGATACTATTCCATCTTAAACTTGGTGCGTTCCGCCAGTCCTAACAGAATACTAGCGCCAAGGTCTGGCTAGTAAATGGCGGACATTCAGCAATCTTTGCGGTATATCCAGCAGCTGGAGGGTAGGTTGGCGGCTCTCGAGAGCTCAACCTCAGCTGTGGATGTTACTCCAGTTGCTGTACAGGCTGCTAGCATAGCTGCAGCAACCTTGTCCACTGCCACCCCTATTCCGACATTATCTCGCCTCCCGCTGCCAGAAAATTTTTCTGGAGATAGCAAATCTTGTAGGGAATTCGTGAGTCAGTGCTCTATTCACCTCAAGCTCCTGGCTGCACATTTTCCCACAGAGCGGGCTTAGGAGGGATTTATTGTGTCTCTCTTCTTGGACAGGGCGTTGGAGTGGGCTACGCTGCTGTGGGAGCGTGGCGATCATGTGGTGCAGAGTGCTCCGCTGTTCCTGAGCACTGTGAAGCAGGTCTTTTTAGGACCTCAGTCACCCATGACACGGTGCTCCAACTGCTGGCATTAACTCAGGGTGAGTCCTTGGTCAGCCATTTTTCCACCTGCTTTCGCACTTTAGCTTCAGAGCTGGAGTGGTCGGATAAAGCCCTTATCCCCATATTTTGGGGGGCCTGGCTGATCACGTTAAGGACGCTCTGGCCACTAGGGAGATTCCTGCCACACTGGAGGAATTAATAACTGTCTCTACTCGAATTGACCTCCGTTTTAATGAGCGGAGGTTAGAGCGAGCCCAGTGTAGGCAGAGGTTTCGGCTGGCTCCCACCTTCTCCAAACCTCTGGAATCTCTGGTCCAGGTTCCTGAGTCACATGAGGCCATGGAAGTGTCACGAGCAGGATCTAAGTCCCGGACCACTTGTGCACTCAAGGTCTGTCATGCTTGCCAGCAGTCAGGACATCTTGCCACCAGATGTCCCCAGCGGTCGAGGAAACGTCAGCGTCTAGTGGTAGAAGGTGGAGGTACACTAGACACGGTGACATTTGCTCCAAATTGTCCTTTAGGCTCATCCTCCCACTCGGTAGAGCTCTGCGTGGACTCTGGGGTGGAGGGCAATTTTATGTCTTCTGCCTTCGCCCAGTGTCACGCAATACCCCTGGTTATGCTAGCTCAAACAGTAACGGTACGAATGGTGAATGGGTCGACACTGCCCTCACAGATAACACACCAGACCATCCCTTTTTCTCTGTCCATGTCGCCATCCCATCAGGAGATTATATCTCTGCTCATCGTTCCTGAGGGAATTGATGAGGTCCTGTTGGGGATACCTTGGCTACGGTACCACTCTCCTCACATTGAGTGGTCCTCAGGCAGGATTCTGGGATGGGGTGAATCTTGTGGGGGTAGGTGTCAGAGGGAGTGCGTTCAGGTTGCTACTACAGAGGTACCCGCAGATCTATCCTCTCTCCCCAAGCAATATTGGTCTTATGCAGACGTGTTCTCCAAAAAGGCGGTGGAGACCCTTCCGCCCCATCGCCCCTATGACTGTCCTATTTATCTCTTGCCTGGTGCTGAGCCTCCCCGGGGGCGAGTCTATCCGTTATCTCTCCCAGAGATGGAGGCAATGACTCAGTACATTCAAGAGAATCTGGCAAGAGGGTTCATCCGGAAGTCAGTGTCACCTGCTGGGGCAGGGTTCTTTTTCGTGAAGAAGAATGGGGAACTACATCCATGCATAGACTACAGGGGTCTTAACGCCATCACCGTTAAGAATAAGTATCCTTTGCCCTTGATATCTGAGCTCTTCGATGGGCTTCGGGGAGCAAAGGTGTTTACTAAACCAGATCTGCGGGGTGCTTACAACCTGATTCACATCCGTGAGGGGGACGAATGGAAAACGGCATTTAACACCAGAGATGGGCACTATGAGTATCTGGTGATGCCCTTCGGGCTCTGTAATGCCCCAGCCTTTTCCAAGACTTTGTCAACGACATCTTCCGGGATATGCTTTCCACCTCGGTCGTAGTCTATCTGGATGATATTCTCATCTTTTCTCCAGATATTGACTCCCACCGGAGAGATGTTGGCAGAGTCTTCGACCTCCTACGGGCAAACTCTCTTTATGCAAAGTTGGAGAAGTGTATGTTTGAGCAGGAGTCTTTACCTTTCCTGGGCTATATCATCTCTGCCCAGGGATTGGCTATGGATCCTGCCAAACTACAGACTGTGATGGACTGGCAAGAGCCCCATTCTCTTAAGACAGTGCAGCGCTTTATGGGGTTCATTAATTATTACCGCCAGTTCATTTCCCACTTCTCAACTTTGGTAGCTCCCTTGGTGGCCCTCACCAAGAAGGGAGCAAATCCCAAGTTGTGGTCTGAAGAGGTCTCCAGGGCCTTTTCTTCTATTAAGTCTCATTTTGCTAGCACTCCCATTCGACATCATTCCGATGTGGATAAGCCATTTATAATGGAGGTGGATGCCTCTTCCGTTGGTGCAGGAGCAGTCCTCTTCCAAAAGGATGCTCAAGGTCGGAAGCATCCTTGCTTCTTCTTCTCCAAAACCTTCACACCAGCGGAGAGGAATTATTCCATCGGGGACAGGGAGTTGCTAGCGATGAAGTTGGCCTTTTCGGAGTGGAGACATCTCTTGGAGGGGGCTCGTTTTCCCTTTCAAGATTTCACTGACCACAAAAATTTGCTATATTTGCAAACAGCCCAGCGGCTAAATTCTCGCCAGACCTGATGGTCCTTGTTCTTCTCTTGGTTCCACTTCACCCTCCATTTTCTCGCTGGGGAGAAAAACATTCGTGCTGATGCCCTTTCTCACTCTGTTGTATCAGCTGAGGAGGAAGAAGGAGAGCCTCGGCTTATTGGCCCCTCTGGGAGCCTGAGAACTGTAGCTCCGATGTTGCTAGAGTCTGTGCCTCCGGGCAAGACTTCGTGCCCATAAATTTGCGGCCGGAGGTTCTCTCTTGGGCTCATTTGTCCAGGGTGGGTGGACACTTTGGGACAAATAGGACATCTGAGCTGCTGGCGAGATCGTACTGTGGCCGCATATGCTCCGAGATGTCAGAGATTATGTTCTGGTGTGTGTCTTCTGTGCCAAAAATAAGTCTCCTTGACAACGGCCAGCTGGCTAGCTCCATCCCTTGCCGGTGGCAGATAGGCCCTGGGAGATGGTCGGGATGGACTTTGTGGTGGGTTTGCCCAAGTCTCGTGCCTGTACCATCATTTGGGTTATTACCGATCATTTCTCGAAAATGGTGCATTTGGTGCGGCTTCCACGATTACCTTCTGCACGGGCCTTGGCAGTGTTGTTCATTAAACATATCTTCTGCCTACATGGCATGCCGGACAAAATTGTCAGTGACCGGGGTCCCCAGTTTGCGTCTCGGTTCTGGAGAGAGCTGTGTCGTCTTCTCAGCATTGAGTTAAATCTCTCTTCCGCATATCATCCCGAGATGAATGGGTTGGTAGAGAGGGCCAATCAGACTCTGGTCACATATTTACAACATTTTGTTTCTGCCAGGCAGGATGACTGGGCATCCTTGTTACCGTGGGCAGAGTTTGCCCTTAACAACGCTATAGCCGATTCCACCGGTCAGACTCCTTTCCTCCTTAATTACGGCCAGCATCCGCGGGTTCCTGTGCCTATGCCCGTGTCCTCTGCTGACTCCAGGGTGGCAGATTGGGCTGTGGAAGCATGGGATATTTGGGACCGCACTCAGGATGCCATCTGGGCCTCCAAGGAGAGAATGAGGTCCTCGGCCGATGCACATCGGCTCCCTGCCCCGACCTTTGCTCCTGGCGATTTGGTGTGGCTCTCCGCCCGTAACATCAGGCTGCGTGTAGGGTCCACTAAGTTTGCACCTCGCTACTTGGTTCCCTTCAAGGTCCTCGAACAATTTAATCCTGTGGTCTACCGTCTAGCCATTCCTCCACGCCTAGGTATCACCGACACCTTTCATGTGTCCCTCCTTAAAGAAGTTGTCCACTACAATAATTTTTTTTTCATAAATCTTGCTATTATGTGCCACTGAAAACATCCACTGTCTTTATTTTAACAATATTACCTTTTATCATGCTGTAGCAGCACATCTTCAGTGCTGGATCCAGATCTCATGGGGTTAATCGACAACTTCCTTTCTCCTGAGTTATTGTGCTCTAATACTACAAGTTCCATGATGCTTTGCACTGGCACTAAGGCCGAACCTACCACAACCACTCCAAAACACACCCAAACCCCTCCCTGCTCTAGCTTCAAAAAGATTTGGGATGTCATTTCTATCCAACCTCCTCTTTTACATTTGTCCAACCCACACTCCATTACACACAGAGATAGATAGATAGATAGATAGATAGATAGATAGATAGATAGATAGATAGATAGATAGATAGATAGATAGATAGATAGATAGATAGATATGGGATGGATAGATACATACAGAGATATGTCCATATCCATGTTTCTAAACCCCTTCACCCCTGGAGCTTTTTTTGTTTATTGCTCCCCTTCTTTCCAGAGCCATAATTTTTCCGTCAATATGGGCTTATCTTCTGCGGGACAAGTTCTACTTTTGAACAACACCATTGGTTTTACCATGTCGTGTAACAGAAAATGTGAAAAAAAGTCAAAGTGGATGAGATTGCAAAAAAAGTGCAATCCGACACTTGTTTTTTGCTTGGCTTTTTTGCTAGGTTCACTAAATGCTAAGGCTGTGTGCACACGTTGCGGATTAGATTGCAGATCCGCAGGGATTTTTGCTGCACAGAATTGCATCATATCCGCAGTGTAGTGCACAACCAATGTAAGTCTATGCGAGCCGCAGACTTGTTATGCACTTGCTGCGGAAAAGGCCGCACCAAAACGCAGCTTTTTTTTTCTGCAGCATGTCACTTCTTTTGTGCCGAACTGCAGCATATCTGCGCCCATAGACTTTCATTGAGTCAGGCACATCCGCAGCAAAACCGCAGATGTAAAAAAGATCTGCAGTTTAGATGCGGATGTAGGTCTGGGAAACACTGCAGTTTGGGAGGAGGGAAGTGTGTGGGCGGTGACGGTTTGCGTGTATGTGTGTGCGGATGGGGTCTGCGGGCTGTTCGGATGTGTGTGGCGCTGTGCGGGACTGTTCAGGTGTGTGCGGGGTTTCCGGGCTGTTCGGATGTGTGCGGGACTATTTGGATGTGTGCAGGACTGTTTGGATGTGTGCGGGACTGTTCGGGTGTGTGCAGGACTGTTTGGGTGTGTGTGGGACTGTTCGGGTGTGTGCGGGGCTGTGCGGGGGGTCTTTTGGGGTGTGTGCGGGGATCATTCAAAGGGACTACAAGTACGCAGCATCCAATCTGCAGCTAATTTGGATGTAATCCGGATAGTGGACACGCACCCTACACTATCCATACATCTATCAATAGATATATTTATAGATAGATATAGGAATAGAAAGATGTATGCATCTATAGATCTATCTATATGTAGCTCTGTCTATCCATTTCATCTATCATCTATATGTCTATCTGTGTGTAATTGAGTGTGGGTTGGACAAATGTAAAAGAGGAGGTTGGACAGAAATGACATCACAAATCTTTTTTTTTTGGTCAATAATACATCTTTATTTAGCTTTCAAAAAATGCATACAAAAACGCACAAAAAACACGCTGTAACGGGGTCTACTGTGCTGCAGTACCTCATTCAGCACCCCCCGTGTTTCAGGAGGTCCACTCTGCATTTGCTGGATTCTGAATGAAGGACGCTGGCTAGGATTTCTTGATTACATGGGAGCATATAAAAGCTAACTGCTACTCCAGGTATTTCCAGTCTAAAAGAACACACTTTATTTACAACACACAGAATATATAACACAGATACAGAGGGCAGGCCAATAGAAAAAGCAGGCCAGACATACATTACAATAGCCGCAGGGGGCAGGAGCCTGCTGGTATTTATTGTGGGAATTACAAAGGTGGGGGAGGTCAGAAGGAGAATATCTTGTCCCCTCTGCCCAGGGATGCAGCCTGTGGACTGATGCATTTCACATGGAACCTATTATACATAATATATATATAGCATAGCATATTCTTGGTGCTGGGGGTTCTGTAACACGGCTCCCCTTTTCAGCGACGCGATCGGCATACACAGTCTGATCCTTAACGGATCGGTTTGGGGATGACCGAAGTTTATGGGGTTGGTACAAGTTCCGTTTGTCGACTTAGTCCATTGGCATTACCGTTTTGTTTGCCGGGTCTGTAGTGGATGGCGAAGTCCAGAGGTTGTAGGGATAAACTCCACGGCAGTAATCTGGCGTTGTCTCCGGAGACCCGATTAAGTCAGACTAGGGGATTATGGTCCGTTAGGAGGGAAAACTGTCGTCCATACAAATATGGTTGTAACTTTTTGAGTGCCCATACTATTGCCAGGCACTCCTTCTCGATGGCCGCATAGCTTACTTCACGGGGCAGTAGTTTCCAACTCAGGTAAGCTACCGGGTGTTCTTGGCCGTCCGGCCCGACTTGGCTTAGTACTGCCCCCAATCCAAACATAGAAGCGTCTGTGTGAACAAGGAAACGTTTAGTTGGATCTGGTGCGGCCATTACAGGGGTATTGGTGAGGGCGTCCTTTAGCTGGCGGAAGGCTTCCTCACACTCTGGGGTCCAGGTTACCTGGCGGGGTTGGTTCTTATGGGTCAGATCAGTGAGGGGCTTGGCCACGCTGCTGTAATAGGGAACACATTTCCTGTAATACCCTGCTGTCCCTAGAAACGCCATGACCTGAGTTTTAGTGCGTGGGGTGGGCCATTTGGCTATGGCCTCAATCTTGGCTGGTTCTGGTCGCTGTTTCCCACTTCCCACCCAATGCCCTAACTACTGAACCTATGCTTTGCCCATGTGACACTTGTTTCGCTTCAGGGTGATTCTGGCCTTGTGGATCCTGTCTAATACTGTCTCTAGGTGATTTAGATGCTCTTCCCATGTCGCGCTGTAGATGGCGATGTCATCCAGGTAGGCACACGCATAGTCCTGGAGACTGTTATGGACCTGGTGGTTAGGAGCACCCGGAACGACCTGATGGTTAAACTATCACAGGACAAGCTCTGGGAAGTGGGAGCTCTGCTGACCGCAACCCCTAATCCTATCACACACACTAGAAATAACCGTGGAGCGTACCTAACTCTGCCTAGACGCCTCTTCACAGCTTAAGAGCTAACTAGCCCTAGAGATAGAAAATAAAGCCCACCTTGCCTCAGAGAAATTCCCCAAAGGAAAAGGCAGCCCCCCACATATATTGACTGTGAGTAAAGATGAAAGTCACAAACACCGAAATGAAACAGGTTTCAGCAAAGGAGGCCAGACTTACTAAACAGACTGAGGATAGGAAAGGTATCTTTGCGGTCGGCACAAAACTACAAAAAGACCACGCAGAGTGTGCAAAAAGACCCCCGCACCGACTCACGGTGCGGAGGTGCCACTCTGCATCCCAGAGCTTCCAGCTAGCAAGGCAAAATCATGATAGCAAGCTGGACAAGAAAACAATGAACAAATAATTAACTAGCAGGGACTTAGCTTCTGCTGGAGTAGACAGGTCACCAGAAAGATCCAAGAACGAACTGAACCAGTACAAGAACATTGACAGCTGGCATGGAGTAACGATCTGAGTTGAGTTAAATAGAGCAGCCAGCCAAAGAATAAACTAAGTCACCTGTGGAAGGAACCTCAGAACCAGCAGCTCCACTAACAGCCACCCGAGGGAGTCCATGGACAGAACTCGCCGAAGTACCATTCATGACCACAGGAGGGAGTTTGATAACAGAATTCACAACAGAGCCCGTTGTTCCCTCTGTTGATCCTCCGGCCCCTGTGTTGGTTGATGGGGAGTTGGAATATGTTGTTGAGAAGATTTTGGATTCCCATTTTTCGAGGCGGAAGCTTCAGTACCTTGTCAAATGGAAGGGTTATGGCCAGGAGGATAATTCTTGGGTTCATAGACACCAAACACGTCTAGGTTATTTTTTATCTAAGGCTAGGTTCCCATTGCGTTAGGGCAATCCGTTTAGCGCATAGTGCTAGCGGATTGCGCTAACGCAATGTTTATTTTGGGGCCGCGTTCACCGTCCCTGCTAGCGCAGATCGGGGAGGGACGGACCTCGGATTCTCCTCGGACGCTGCATGCAGCGTGCGAGGTCCGTCACAAAAGAACAGCACATCGCTAGCGCGTGTCGAAAATGGCACGCGCTAGCGATGCGCTACATGCAGAAATATCATTGCTGTCAGTGGGTGTGCTAACGGACCCGTTGCACGGCGTTAATTGCGACATTTTTGCCGTGCAACGTTGTCCGTTAGCGTTAACCCATTAACGCAATGGGAACCTAGCCTAAGTGGTAAAAAAAATTTCAAAACTTTGCTAAAAAGAAATAAAATAATTGCTCCATTTTCCGATACCCGTAGCGTCTATATGTTCTGAGATATCGGGTCGGGTGAGGGCTAATGCTCTCCACGGGAGATCGTCGTGGGACACTCATTTTAATTGGATTTCTGCGGATCAGGGAGTATATTGTTTGTTTATTATTTTAATATTTTTTACAGATGACACTGGCTTCGGGGAACAAAGTGACAAGTGATGGTGAGTACGTAATCTATGTTATATGTACTGTATATCTATATGTATGTTGCATGTATGTACTGTATGTATGTACTGTATGTGGCATGTCACATGATGTCACATGTTGCATGTCATCGCATGGTGCATGTCGTCGCATGTTGCATGTCACATGCTGCATGTTGGTGCATGTCACATGCTGCATGTCGTCGCATGGTACATGTTGCATGCTGTCACATGTTGCATGCTGCATGTTGCATGCTGCATGGTGCATGTCGCATAGTGTATGTTGTCACATGTCGCATGCTACATGTCATCGCATGGTACATGTTGCATGCTGTCACATGTTGCATTCTGCATGTCGCATGGTGCATGTCATCGCATGCTGCATGTCACATGTCGCATGGTGCATGTCATCGCATGGCGCACGGTGCATGGTGCATGTTGCATGCTGCATGGTGTCGCATGCTGCATGTCACATGTTGCATGGTGCATGTTGTCACATGTTGCATTCTGCATGTCGTCGCATGGTACATATTGCATGCTGTCACATGTTGCATGCTGCATGGTGCATGTCATCGCATGGTGCATGTCACATGTCGCATGGTGGATGTCACATGGTGCATGTTGTTACATGTCGCATGCTGCATGTCGTCGCATGCTGTCACATGTTGCATGCTGCATGTCGCATGGTGCATGTCGTCGCATGTTGCATGTCACATGTCGCATGGTGCATGTCGTCGCATGGCGCATGTTGCATGGTGCATGTTGTCACATGTTGCATCCTGGATGTCGTCGCATGGTACATGTCACATGCTGTCACATGTTGCATTCTGCATGTCGCATGTCATTGCATGCTGCATGTCACATGTTGCATGGTGCATGTCGTCGCATGGCGCATGTTGCATGGTGCATGTTGTCACACGTTGCATTCTGCATGTCGTCGCATGGTACATGTCGCATGCTGTCACATGTTGCATGCTGCATGTCGCATGGTGCATGTTGTCGCATGCTACATGTCGCATGGTGCATGTCATCGCATGGCGCATTGTGCATGTTGTCACATGTTGCATGCTGCATGTTGTCGCATGGTACATGTCGCATGCTGTCACATGTTGCATTCTGCATGTCGCATGGTGCATGTCATCGCATGCTGCATGTCACATGTCACATGGTGTCGCATGCTGCATTTCAAGTTGCATGTCATCGCATGGCGCATGTTGTCACGTCGCATGCTGCATGTAGTCTCATGGTACATGTCGCATGCTGTCACATGTTGCATGCTGCATGTCGCATGGTGCATGTTGTCGCATGCTACATGTCGCATGGTGCATGTCATCGCATGGCGCATTGTGCATGTTGTCACATGTTGCATGCTGCATGTTGTCGCATGGTACATGTCGCATGCTGTCACATGTTGCATTCTGCATGTCGCATGGTGCATGTCATCGCATGCTGCATGTCACATGTCACATGGTGCATGTTGTTGCATGGCGCATGTCGCATGGTGCATGTTGTCACATGTCACATGCTGCATGTTGTCGCATGGTACATGTTGCATGTCGCATGGTGCATGTTGCATGGTGTCACATGCTGCATTTCACGTCGCATGGTGCATGTCGTCGCATGTCATCACATGTTGCATGCTGCAGGTCATCGCATGGTGCATGTTGTCACGTCGCATGCTGCATGTCATCGCATGGTACATGTTGCATGCTGCATGGTTCATGTCGTCGCATGCTGCATGTCACATGGTACATGTGGCATGCTGTCACGTGTTGCATGTTGTCACATGTCGTAGCATGTTGCATGTCTCATGTTGCATGGTGCATGTTCTGTATGTGTGTTCTATGTATGTACTGTATATGTGTTTTTTGTTTTTTTATTCACTCTTGAGTGACTGATGCCTGTGGAGCCTTGGTCACGCCTGTTGCTGACATCACATCAATTTCCAGAGTCTGGAAATTGACGTGATGTCGGCGGAAATTAGCGGTGGCTGCAGCCTGGGGGTCACGTGACCCGGACTCAGCTGCTTCCATAGCGCCGCTCACAGGCGAAAACGGCAACAGAAGGAATTTACACAATTCATTAGGGGCTCCGGGGGGATACATTGGGGGGTTAACTGAAAGTAGTGGACAATCCCTTTAAGCCCCTATACATGTCCTGGTTTTCTGAGTCATCTGCTGGGACATCGGGTTCGTCTACGGACGATTTCGAGGTGAATGCTATTTTGGGGAGCAAGGTGGTACGTGGCAAAAAATTTTATTTGGTGGACTGGAAGGGTTACGGTCCTGAGAGCCTGTTGAGCACATTCAGGCTCCGCAGCTCATTGCCGCCTTCAAGCGTAGCGAGGCCCAAGTAGGGGGGCCCTAGGAGGGGGGGTAATGTTAGGGGTCGAGTTCCCGCCTCTGCACAGGGGGAATCTCGGGCCGTCTCCTCTGCGGTCTCCCATTCTTCTCCTGCCACAGTGGAGTCTGCTCAGCGGAGACGTCGGTCCCAGTGTCTTGCTCAGTACCACTCTGTACAAAGAGTTGCTGCTGCTTTTCCTGCTTCTGCCATTGAAGTCAGTGTTGGGCAGCGGCGAGCAGATGCTTTTGGGACTAAGTCCTGCTTTTCTCTTTCTGAGCATGCCCAGGGCAAGATCTCCCGTTGGAGATCGAGGGTCACATTCTCCGGTACTGCAGCACATCTCATTGGTCTCATTGCAACTATATAAGCTGCGCATGACCGCACGGCCATGCGCTAGTATTGACTTGATATTATATGTGTGTGTAGATGGATGTATGTCGATGGATGAAAAGCTCCTAAATCATTCCCATTCCTAGTGTTGTTGACTGTTAACGAATGATGGTAGCTATCTAGCGCCCGACTAAGCCATCAGCATGAAACACACATTACAGCGTCTAGTTGCTGTGACCGCCAGTGTGGCACCGTGCGCTTTCTCAGCTTTTTCTTGACCCAAGCCTGGGTGGTTAGTGGCGTCCGCCAGTGCAGCACTGCACGCACTCACGTGCATCTTTAATACATTTATTTCTGTCACTCTGACACCCCAGTAGCGGTGTTGAGCGCATGAGGTTTTTTATGAACTCTATTCCTGTGTCTTGGGATTGAGTTCTGAGACTCCTTGCTTGCGCTCTTGGTGCGGTACCGCGGCCCTGTGACGCAACAGGGTTCGCTTCCGTCACACAGGGTGAAGTAAACCCGTGTGTGTATTCACATTGTACCACCATATCGTCCGTCATCACTAGCAGCAGGTTTTCACCTGCACAGTGGACCCCGGACTGCTAATGCACCTGATACTATTCCACCTTAAACTTGGTGCGTTCCGCCAGTCCTAACACACAATGTAAGTGGCACAACGTGGCTGGCAGATATACAACCAACAGAACTGACGTATAGAAACTTGTTGGCAATTTAAATCTCCCTTTTTTGGGGGGGAGACTACAGCTAAAATCAGGCCCTGTGTATTACACTGCACAATGTTAGTGGCACAACGTGGCTGGCAGATATACGACAAACAGAACTGACATATAGAAGCTTGTTGGCAATTTAAATCTCCCTTTTTTGGGGGGAGACTGCAGCAAAAAACAGGCCCTGTGTATTACACTACACAATGTAAGTGGCACAACGTGGCTGGCAGATATACGAGAAACAGAACTGATGTATAGAAGCTTGTTGGCAATTTAAATCTCACTTTTTTTGGGGGGAGACTGCAGCTAAAAACAGGCCCTGTGTATTACACTACACAATGTAATTGGCACAACGTGGCTGGCAGATATACGACAAACAGAACTGGCGTATAGAAACTTGTTGGCAATTTAAATCTCCATTTTTTGGGGGGGGAGACTGCAGCTAAAAACAGGCCCTGTGTATTACACTACACAATGTAAGTGGCCCAACGTGGCTGGCAGATATTTAAAAAAAATACAAGGGCTGTAGTACAATTTCAATCTCCCTACAATGATCAAAGGACAAGTATGGCAGCAATAAAAAGGACTGCTGCACACAAAAATGTGGACAAAGAAACAAAAGAACTGTGCAGAAAGGAGCAACTGGATTTTTGCTTTTAAAAAAGCAGTTGGTTTGCACAGCGGCGTACAAACAGCAATGCAGCTATCAGGGAGCCTTATAAGGCAGCCTAATAAGCTACAGAGCTGATGCACAAAAAAAACTCCACTGTCCCTGCAAACAAAAGGTGGTGTTGGACAGTGGAAATCGCTACAGCACAAGCAGTTTTGGGGTTAATCTTCCCTCCCTAACTATATCCCTTCTTCTGATGAAGCTGCAGCAACCCCTCCCTATGCTAAGATCGGCAGAAGTAAGATGGCGTTCGGCGTGCACGCCCCTTTATAGCCTCTGTGATGCCGCAGAAAGCAAGCCAATCACTGCCATGCCCTTCTCTAAGATGGTGGGGACCGAGACCTATGTCATCACGCTGCCCACACTCTGCGTCCACCTTCATTGGCTGAGAAATGGCGCTTAAAGCATCATACGAAACATGACTTTGGTGCGAAGATTGCCGACCTCATGGCCGATCCCACACTAGGATCGGGTCGGGTTTCACGAAACCCGACTTTGCCAAAAGTCGGCAATTTTTTAAATTGTCCGATCCGTTTTGCTCAACCCTAATGCCCCCTTTTCTAACATCTTTTACTGCAAATCCAAAGGACTTTGACTGTAATCAATCTTTAAAAAACAGATGCTGCCATGTATTTCTTGTATAATTGTTGATCCAGCTGTCAGGTTCCCTTTAATTTTTTTAATATAGAGATTGCAAAAAAATCATCATAACAGGAAGAGAAAGGAATGTGATAAGAGAGGGAACTCAAGCGAACAAGAATCTGTTATTGACCTATAGGCAGTAGTGATTAAGAATATGTTCACACGATGTATTTCCATTACATTGTTTTTCTGTGATAATCCAAAACTGCGATGACAACACATAATTCTTACTGTAATTTTCAAAAATTGCACCAAAAATGCACCAGTCTTACAGCAATTTACAGTAATTGAGATAAGATATTGAATCTTGTCAACATATCTTAACCCCTTCTCCCCGAAGTCTGTTTTCACCTTCCTGACCAGGCTAATTTTTAGAATTTTGACCACTGTCACTTTATAATGTCATAACTCTGGAATGCTTCAATGAATCTCACTGATTCTAAGATTCTTTTCTCGTGACATATGACATATTGTACTTCATGATAGTGGTAAAATTTATTTTATACGACTTCCGTTTAATTGTGCAGTCTGGGATGTACACTCCATTTTGAATATCTCCTTTATTTACTGCATCCCCATTTATTTCTGTATTTTGATACAAACAGGACAATAATTGATAGAAGAGTTCTTGCTTTAAATCTACAAACATTTTTTCAGCATCAACAGTGTATTGTTTATAAAAATTAAGCAAAATTTCCAGAGCGTGCACCAAATAAAAAGTTAAATATGCTAGGTTGTGGATCTTTGATTTTGGAGAAGCTCAATGTCTTACTTAAAGGGGTTGTCAGGTCTTCCGCTAAAAGTCTGCAGTCACTTTATATGACTGCGAACTCCTACATTTTTGCAGTGCGCAAACTATATGCTCTCACAATTCCTCAGTGTTCCTGCTAAAAACATGACCACAAGTAAGTGATTTGCATTCTTTCTGACACATTTCAACTAGACATGCTAGGACTCACTTAATTCAAGTGTTTAGTCAGCACAAGACTACATGTAAGAAATTGCCTACTTGTGGTCACATGACCAGCAGCTCTCACTGGCAATACCGGAGAATCCTCAAAGCGTGCAGAATCAGAATTCTGAAATCACTAAGGATGCTTTCACACATCAGGTTTTTGCCGACAGGCTGAATCCGGTGAGCTTTGAAAAAAACGGATCCGGCGAATGATGCCACTGGATCCGTTTTTTTCTCATAGACTTGTATTAGCGTCGGATTGCGCCGGATAGCCTCACATTTCGTCCAGTGAAAATTGTTTGTCCGGCTCCTGGAAAAAACGTACAAAGTTGTTTTTTGTCTGTGGTGAAAACCGGACAGTGCCGGTTCTGGCGCTTCCTGCTTTTTGCTAGAATGGAAGCGTATGGGCACCGGATCCATGAAATGATGGATTCCGTCACAGGATTCCGTGTTTTTTAACTACACATGCTCAGATTTTTTAGGATCCAGTTAGCTGGATCAGCTAGTCAGATCCGTCGAAAAAACGGATCGGTCTTACCAGTTTTTCACAATCTGTGACGGATCCATTTTTTCAACATTCGCCGGGTTGTGCCTGATGGCAAAAATCTGATGTGTGAAGGCATCCTTAGAGTGACTGTAGACTTTTAGCAGAATACTGGACAACCCTTTTCAATCAATTCTGCTTGATGCATTACTATCCCTCCGTCACATACAACTGATCTGACAGGCGCTTCTCTTTTACTTTCATTTCTCCTTCCTCACCAGATTGTGAGGAAACCCCCTCCCTCCAGGCAGTCTCCTGTCTCTTGAAGGTCTGTGAAACCTGATATCACAGTTGGATTTCAGAGGTTCAGGGGAGAGGATATAGCTGCACAGATCTCTCAGGCTCATTGTATGTGAATACGTCACATTCAGTAAGGTTGGTATTTTATGTTTTTATTCATCACAATAGTTTATTTAGCTTGTTTTATGAATGTATAGCACAAAATGTGAGGATATTTCATAGAAATAAGGGAGATTTTATAAAAGAAAGTGTGCTGCTCAGGCATATACAGTAGTTCCCTAACATATTCCTTCTCTTGCTTCAGATTATCTGCTGAAATGGAGAGGAAAATGTACAATTTATCCAAACAACTTGATGTTGAGGAAGTAACAAACATGCTGTTAGATGATAGAGACCTCACACTGAATGAGGATTTAGGAGAGGAAAGTGAGATTGATTCTCATGATGAGGTGGAAGAATGTGTCCTGGATTCTGAAACAGAGCAAGATGGTGACAGTGGTGAGGATGAAGAAGTTGGATCATATTATATTGGAAAAGATAAAAATACTAAATGGAACAAGAAGCCATTCCAGAAAAAACGTAGGGAACCTTTAAACATTATTACTCACCTTCCTGCAGTAATAGGAACTGCACGTAATGCAAAAACTGCAGTTGAATGCTGGAACAGTATATTTACAGATGACATTCTGGACTCTATTGTCACATATACCAACCAATATATAGACATTATAAAGGACAAGTACATCTGTAACAGAACCATCAAGCCCACAGATAAAATAGAACTGCGTGCTTTTTTTGGATTACTGTACCTTGCAGGAGCTTATAGGGCAAATAGACAAAGTTTGGAGGAACTTTGGGGTAAAGATGGGGATGGAGTTGAAAAATTTAGCCTTGTTATGTCCATAAACAGATTCAAGATTCTAATTCGTTGCCTTCGGTTTGACGGCAGAACTACCCGAACCGAACGCAAAACACATGACCGACTTGCTCCAATTCGTGATATATTTCAAAGATTTGTTGTAAACTGTAAACAAAGTTATTACCCTGGAGAGAATCTCACTATTGACGAAATGCTCCCTGGTTTTCGTGGTAGATGTGCCTTTCGTCAATATATTCCATCAAAGCCAAACAAATATGGAATCAAAATTTATGCCCTTGTTGATGCCAGTAAGACCTACACTTACAACCTGGAAGTTTATGCAGGAAAACAACCAGAAGGTCCTTACTGTGTGAGCAACAAACCCATTGATGTTGTAAAAAGACTGGCTGAACCCTTATTTGGATCGGGTCGCAATATTACAGCTGACAATTGGTTTACAAGTTGTGATCTGATTGATTATGTGAAAATTCAGAAGCTGTCATATGTGGGAACTGTAAGAAAAAACAAAAGGGAATTGCCGCCACAGTTTGTAAGTGTGAAAGAGAGACAACAGTACAGCAGTATGTTTGCATTCCATAATGGAAAGGCTTTAGTTTCCTATGTACCACATGCCAAAAAAATCGTACTTCTTCTATCAACACTTCATGATGATGCTGCCATCGATCCTGGGACTGGGGCAGAAAAAAACCCGGAGATAATTACATTTTACAATGCCACCAAAGGGGGTGTGGATACAGCAGATCAGATGTGCTCCACTTTCAACGTCAGCAGAAACATCAAACGCTGGCCAATGGTCATATTTTTTGCTATGTTGAATTTGGGTGGTATAAATTCACAAGTAATTTATCTTGAAAACAAGCTTGAACCACTCCGTAGACGATTGTATCTGAAAAAATTGGCCCATGAACTAGTACTTGGAGAGCTACGCAGGAGAAGCGTGAAAACAATCGGTATCCCCTCTCGCCTTCAAGTTCAGCTCAAAAGGTTCCGCCCAGAAGATGATGGTGAAAAGTCACCATCTGCACCACCTCACAAAAGAAGGAGATGCACCACCTGCCAAACGGAAAGCGGAACCAGAAGGCTTTCAAATTATGAATGTCTCAAATGTCATAAAGCAATTTGCCTGACACATGCAAAAATGGTGTGTAATTCTTGCTATTTGCTCTGCAAGTGTGACTTTTCTGGGGAAACCTCAGCATCTACTTCTGATTGAATATGTTTTTAATCGTACTTAAGGTACCTTAAAATTAAGTTTGTGTTCAAAAATTTTCTTTGTACATTTTTTTGAGAGAGTCGAACTGGGGACTATTTGGCGGGAGTTTTGAAAAGTTTGTATTTCATAGTTATTAGTTTTATGTTAAGTAAATGTTTTTTTTTGCAACTGATTATGTGTAGTCTCTTTTATTACATCCCTATGAAGGTCACTGATCACTTTTAGAGCACTGAAATTGCAAACATTAGATATTATAGGTATTTTTCCAGCAGGCGCCTGACAGGCACATTGTATGTGAACTCGTTAGTCCGAATATTGTATGTGACGGAGGGCTATGTGTCAAAAAGAGAGGCCTGGATTTTTTTTAAAAATATGGTGTTTGAAAGAAAACTACCTCAAAATTACTAATAAATCTGCCACCCATTATTTTGAGTTTTGCCCTAAGCTAAATTTGAAGGAGTCATCATTAATTACCATACTCAAATTGGAACATTCTATAATGCTGTTGATGTCTCTTCATATGTTCACTCAGGCTTTTAACAGATTTCATTTTTTCTGAATAATTTAGATAAAATCAATACACACTGTATAATGTTGCCTTGTTAAATTTGGGTTAAATATAAAGTGATTATATATCTCAATAGTAAGGAGTTAAGGGAGTAATAAAAGCAGAATAATTGTAATAGTAACACATGTTGCAAGATTTAGCGGTGCCTGAAGGCTGTTTATGCATTAGCCCAAGAGAAAAATATGAATTGAAATTACATTGATTTAGACTACAATAGGTGTTTGATAATGAGTTTTTGCTACACCGTTCTTTATGCTGGATTTACTAGAATAGAAAGAAAAAATCTATCACATTAGTGGTATTTCACATTAAAGGGGGTTTTCCATGAAAAGACCACTATTTAATTTGTTGATTATTTTTACCATAGCATATTCATGTCTTTATTAGTGTTGAGCGATACCTTCCGATATCCAGAAGTATCGGTATCGGATTGGATCGGCCGATATTCAAAAAATATCGGATATTGCCAATACCGATACCCGATACCAATGCAAGTCAATGGGACAAAAATAAACCCTTTCTTTCCTTGTAGGTTAATTCTACATGAAGGAAAACAACTAAGAATAATGTAGGATGTATTGGGGGAGGTGGAGGAGACATTAAAGGCATACAGGTTTAGCCCAATCAAATGGAATAGCAGGAATTAATTTTTTTTTAAGACGTTCGGAGTTACAAAGCTATTGACTATGTTACGATTTTTTATATTTAGTCAGATATTTATGTTTCACGACTTCCATGCTGTTCACCTTTTTTGAACTTATCCCACACTTTCTTCTTCATTATCCTCAGCAGCATCATCTTTTCCATCAACTTCTCCTTCACCTTATTCATCTTCTTCACCTTCTTCATATTATTTTTTTTTACATTCTTCATATTCTTTTTATTCAATTATTATTCTTCTTCATAATCAACTTTTTCATCTTCTTCATATTCTTCTTCTTCATCATATTCTTATTTGTGGCAGCAAGGCCTTCCTGTAGTTGTTATCTATAAAAGTTTGAAGATTACACCTTCTGCTCTGCCTGTCACAAAAGATTTACAACAGGATTTGTCCGCGTTCAGTTTGGCCTGCAGCAGCAGGTTTTTTCCAGGGGCACCACGAGGAGGAATGGACTCACCCTCATACACTGCTTAGTCTTCTTCTGCTTATAATTTAGATAATATCTTTTGCTCTGATTTTTAGTCTTATGTTTAATGTTCTTCTGCTTTTTGTTCTGCAGCTTCTTGTTCTTCTGCTTCTCGGTCTTCAGGGTCGTCATCTTTAGGGTCTTGAACTTGGAAATGTAGCAGAAGGTGCAAGAGCAAAAGACACTGCCGAGAACCAGCTGACAGTACTGGAACCCGGATGGCTAGCCGAAGGTACAAGAGTCAATGGAACTACCGAGAACCAGCTGACGTTACTGGAACCCGGTTACTAAGCAGGAGGTACCCGTGCCTGAAAGCACTACCAAGGACCACCTGACATTGGTGGAACTCGGACACCCAGAAGGCGGCACCTAAGCCAAAGGCTCTGCCCAGAACCAGCTGACGGTACTGGAACCAGCATGGGGAGCAGGAGGTACAAGAGCCAAAGACACTGCCGAGAACCAGCTGATGGTACTGAAACCAGGATGGCTAGCAGAAGGTACAAGAGCCAATGGAACTAACGAGGACCAGCTGACGTTACTGGAGCCTGGTTACTATTCAGGAGGTACTCATGCTACAAAGCACTACCAAGGACCACCTGACGTTGGTGGAACTCGGATACCCAGAAGGAGACACCTAAGCCAAAGGCTCTGCCCAGAACCAGCTGACGGTACTGGAACCAGGATGGGGAGCAGAAGGTATAAGAGCAAAAGACACTGCCGAGAACCAGCTGACGGTACTGGAACCTGGATGGCTACCCGAAGGTAGAAGAGCCAATGGCATGACCGAGGACCAGCTGATGGTGCTGGAACTCGGTTACTAAGCAGGAGGTACCCATGCTACAAAGCACTACCAAGAACCGCCTGACATTGGCGGAACTCGGATGCCCAGAAGGAGGCACCTAAGCCAAAGGCTCTGCCTGGAACCAGCTGACGGTGCTGGAACCAGGATGTGGAGCAGAAGGTCCACAGGAGAAGAGATAACAGCTTGGCCGCGAGGTTGCCGCAGTTACCAAACACCAACAGTCCTACAGGGGGAGCTTGTCCTGTTGGCACTACAGAACCAGCCTTGATTGCCACTTCCCGCAGACAACATAGGAAGCTCCTAAACTGGAGGTACCATGGAGTCGGCTAACCTGACCGCAAAATGACAGGACAACGTATAGGAGTCTAAGTGACCTTGACACTACCCGGAACCAGCTGACGGTGCTGGAACCAGGCTGGGCAGGAGGGAGTACCCGTGACAAAGACACTGCCGAGAACCAGCTGACGGTACTGGAACCCGGATGCGTTGCCCAAGTGTGCAAGAGCCAATGGCATGACCGAGGACCAGCTGACGGTGCTGGAACCCGGTTACTTAGCAGAAGGTACCCATGCTACAAAGCACTACCAAGGACCGCCTGACATTGGCGGAACTCGGATACCCAGAAGGAGGCACCTAAGCCAAAGGCTCTGCCCGGAACCAGCTGACGGTGCTGGAACCAGGTTGGGCAGGAGGGAGCACCCGTGCCAAAGAGACTTCTGAGCAGCAACTGGCGGTGTTGGAGCCCAGGGATTGCATGACAAACAGAGTGTAGGCCTCATTGGAGCAAGATGAAAGGGAACCTTTAACCCCCCAGGCGTTAGTAACTGAAAGAACCACCTTGTGCAGCACTAATGCAGCTCAAGGAAAAGGTGGCTCTTTTAAATTATGCTCCTTGCACACGCTGAACTAAACACTTATAAAATGTGTCCCCTGACACCGTGAAACCTCCCCGGAAGTGGGACTTTCCTTCGTAATGACACACAGCACAGCCGGCATTCATACCCCTTTGGCGCCAGGCGCCGCCTCCTCAGCGTTGTTTGAATCTGTCACAGAGCCCGCGCTGTTGTGTTAAACCTTGGCCATGCGCAGTTAGCGCTGCCCATCTTCTGACATCTTTTGTTGTCAGGATGACTGGGCCTGTGCGGCCACGCAGCCCGAGATCCCGACACGCAGTGTCTTCTGATTTACTCACACTGTGGGGCTGAGATTCATGGCCATGCGCAGTGCATATCTTTGCCTCTCACTCCTCTACATCCACCTTCTTCAGAGTGTCTGGTGTCAGCTGATCCCTAATCACATGCCACGGCCGTGACGCTGCACAGTCAGAGGAAGGCGGAAGGAGATGAAAGAGAGGCGATTGGCGAAGATACGTACAGCGCATTCCCATGAATCCCAGCCCCGCAGTGTGATAAAATTGGAAGACACTGCGGGGCTGGGATTCATGGCCTTGCGCAGTGCCTGTCTTCTCAACTCACTCATCTCCTTATACCTTCCTCTGAGTGGGCGGCGTCAGCTGATCCCAAATCACATGCCACGGCCGTGACGCCGCACAGTCAGAGGAAGGCAGAAGGAGATGATAGAGAGGCGATTGGCGAAGATATGCACAGGGCATTCCCATGAATCCCAGCCCCGCAGTGTGAGTAAATCAGAAGACATTCCGTGGCAGGATCTCGGGCTGTGCGGCCGCACAGGCTCCGTCATCCTGACACCAAAAGATGTCAGAAGATGGGCACTGGCGCCAAAGGGGTATGAATGCAGGCTGTGCTGCATCTCATTGCAAAGGAAAAGGCCCACCTCTGGTACGGTTTCACGGTATGAGGGGACACATATTTATAAGTGTTAAGTGCAGCATCTGCACGGAGCATAACTAAAAGACCCACCTGTTCCTTGTGCAGCATTACTACTGAACTAGGTGGCTCTTAGAGTTACAAACGCCTGAGAGGGGGGGACAGGTTCTCTTTAATTGCTGTTATTGTGCCAGCATGGCGGTCACATGACACATTGCCAGATACACAGCAGGGGAGCAGCTGGCGTTACTGAACCCCACTAACACATTGGCGAGGTGTTTGGCTCTGTGCAGCCAGCACTTCCGGGCAGCAACCAGCGTTGTCGGAGCCCAGGATCAGCAAGAGGAGCAGAGTGTAGGCCGAAGCCTGCACTGGAAGCATTTGAATGTCTGTTATTGTGCCAGCATGGCGGTCGCATGACATGTTGCCGGATACACAGCAGGGGAGCAGCTGGCGTTACTGAACCCCACTAACACATTGGCGAGGTGTTTGGCTCTGTGCAGCCAGCACTTCTGGACAGCAACCAGCGTTGTTGGAGCCCAGGATCAGCAGGAGGAGCAGAGTGTAGGCTGAAGCCCGCACTGGAGGCATTTGAATGTCTGTTATTGTGCCAGCATGGCGGTCACATGACACGTTACCGAATACACAGGAGGGGAGCAGCTGGCATTACTGAACCCCACTAACACATTGGCGAGGTGTTTGGCTCTGTGCAAACAGCACTTTCAGGCACCAACTAGCGGTGTTAGAGCCCAGGATCAACAGGAGGAGCAGAATGTAGGCCGAAACCTGCACTGGAGGCATTTGAATGTCTGTTATTGTGCCAGTGTGGCGGTCGCATGACACGTTGCCGAATACACAGTAGGGGAGCAGCTGGCATTACTGAACCCCACTAACACATTGGGCAAATTTCCAACGGATGAGAGAGGATCTTGGTGCAATTAACTGGGACGATATCCTGAGACACAAAAATACACAGAGAAAATGGGAGACGTTTATTAGCATCCTGGATAGGACCTGTCCACAGTATATACCGTATGGGAATAAACATATTAGAAATAGGAGGAAACCAATATGGCTAAATAGAGCTGTAAGGGGCGCAATAAGGGACAAAAAGAAAGCATTTAGAGAATTAAAGGAAGTAGGTAGTGAGGAGGCATTAAATAAATACAGAAAATTAAATAAATTCTGTAAAAAGCAAATCAAGGCAGCAAAGATTGAGACAGAGAGACTCATTGCCAGAGAGAGTAAAAATAATCCTAAAATATTCTTTAACTACATAAATAGTAAGAAACTAAAAAATGATAGTGTTGGCCCCCTTAAAAATAGTCTGGGTGAGATGGTGGATGAGGATGAGGAAAAAGCCAATATGCTAAATGACTTTTTTTCATCAGTATTTACACAAGAAAATCCCATGGCAGACAAAATGTCTAGTGATAAAAATTCCCAATTAAATGTCACCTGCTTAACCCAGCAGGAAGTGCGGCGGCGTCTAAAAATCACTAAAATTGACAAATCTCCGGGCCCGGATGGGATACACCCTCGAGTACTGCAGGAATTAAGTACAGTCATTGATAGACCATTATTTTTAATCTTTAAAGACTCCATAATAACAGGGTCTGTGCCACAGGACTGGCGTATAGCAAATGTGGTGCCAATATTCAAAAAGGGAACAAAAACTGAACTCGGAAACTATAGGCCAGTAAGCTTAACCTCTACTGTGGGTAAAATCCTGGAGGGCATTCTAAGGGACGCTATACTGGAGTATCTGAAGAGGAATAACCTCATGACCCAGTATCAGCACGGGTTTACTAGGGACCGTTCATGTCAGACTAATTTGATCAGTTTCTATGAAGAGGTAAGTTCCGGATTGGACCAAGGGAACCCAGTGGATGTAGTGTATATGGACTTTTCAAAAGCTTTTGATACGGTGCCACACAAAAGGTTGATACATAAAATGAGAATAATGGGGATAGGGGAAAATATGTGCAAGTGGGTTGAGAGCTGGCTCAGGCATAGGAAACAAAGGGTGGTTATTAATGGAGCACACTCGGACTGGGTAGCGGTTAGCAGTGGGGTACCACAGGGGTCAGTATTGGGCCCTCTTCTTTTTAACATATTTATTAATGACCTTGTAGGGGGCATTCAGAGTAGAATTTCAATATTTGCAGATGACACTAAACTCTGCAGGGTAATCAATACAGAGGAGGACAATTTTATATTACAGGATGATTTATGTAAACTAGAAGCTTGGGCTGATAAATGGCAAATGAGCTTTAATGGGGATAAATGTAAGGTCATGCACTTGGGTAGAAGTAATAAGATGTATAATTATGTGCTTAATTCTAAAACTCTGGGCAAAACCGTCAATGAAAAAGACCTGGGTGTATGGGTGGATGACAAACTTAAATTCAGTGGCCAGTGTCAGGCAGCTGCTACAAAGGCAAATAAAATAATGGGATGCATTAAAAGAGGCATAGATGCTCATGAGGAGAATATAATTTTACCTCTATACAAGTCACTAGTTCGACCACACTTAGAATACTGTGCACAGTTCTGGTCTCTGGTGTATAAGAAAGACATAGCTGAACTGGAGCGGGTGCAGAGAAGAGCGACCAAGGTTATTAGAGGACTGGGGGGTCTGCAATACCAAGATAGGTTATTACACTTGGGGCTATTTAGTTTGGAAAAACGAAGACTAAGGGGTGATCTCATTTTAATGTATAAATATATGAGGGGACAGTACAAAGACCTTTCTGATGATCTTTTTAATCATAGACCTGAAACAGGGACAAGGGGGCATCCTCTGCGGTTGGAGGAAAAAAGGTTTAAGCATAATAACAGACACGGATTCTTTACTGTAAGAGCAGTGAGACTATGGAACTCTCTGCCGTGTGATGTTGTAATGAGTGATTCATTACTTAAATTTAAGAGGGGACTGGATACCTTTCTGGAAAAGTATAATGTTACAGGGTATATACACTAGATTCCTTGATAGGGCGTTGATCCAGGGAACTAGTCTGATTGCCGTATGTGGAGTCGGGAAGGAATTTTTTTCCCCAATGTGGAGCTTACTCTTTGCACATGGGGTTTTTTTGCCTTCCTCTGGATCAACATGTTAGGGCATGTTAGGTTAGGCTATGGGTTGAACTAGATGGACATATAGTCTTCCTTCAACCTTAATAACTATGTAACATTGGCGAGGTGTTTGGCTCGGTGCAAACAGCACTTCCGGGCAGCAACCAGCGTTGTTGGAGCCCAGGATCAGCAGGAGGAGCAGAGTGTAGGCCGAAGCCTGCACGGGAGGCATTTGAATGTCTGTTATTGTGCCAGCGTGGCGGTCGCATGAAACGTTGCCGGACACACAGGAGGGGAGCAGCTGGCATTACTGAACCCCACTAACACATTGGCGAGGTGTTTGGCTCGGTGCAAACAGCACTTCCAGGCACCAACTAACAGTGTTAGAGCCCAGGATCAGCAGGAGGAGCAGAGTGTAGGCCGAAGCCTGCACTGGAGGCATTTGAATGTCTGTTATTGTGCCAGCGTGGCGGTCGCATGACACGTTGCCGGATACACAGGAGGGGAGCAGCTGGCGTTACTGAACCCCACTAACACATTGGCGAGGTGTTTGGCTCTGTGCAAACAGCACTTCCAGGCACCAACTAGCGGTGTTAGAGCCCAGGTACAGGAGGAGGAGCAGAGTGTAGGCCGAAGCCTGCACTGGAGGCATTTGAATGTCTGTTATTGTGCCAGCGTGGCGGTCGCATGACACGTTGCCAGATACACAGCAGGGGAGCAGCAGGTGTTACTGAACCCCACTAACACATTGGCGAGGTGTTTGGCTCTATGCAGCCAGCACTTCCAGGCACCAACCAGTGTTGTTGGAGCCCAGGTACAGCAAGAGGAGCAGAGTGTAGGCCGAGGCCTAATTGGATCAAGTTTAAAGTGAACCTTTAACCCCCCCATGCATTAGCAACTGAAAGAGCCAACTTGTGCAGCACTAATGGTGCACAAGGACAAGGTGGTTCTTTTCATTATGCTCCTTGCCCACGGTGAACTAAGCAATTATAAAATGTGTCCCCTGATACCGTTACATCGTCCCACAGGTGATACTTTCCGTCGTGATGAGACACAGCACAGCCGGCATTCATACCCCCATGCCGACGGGTGCCGCCTCATCAGCGTTGCTTGAATCTATGACGGAGCACTCACTGTTATGTTAAACCTTGGCCATGCGCAGTTAGCGCTGCCCAGCTTCTAACATCATTTAGTGTCGTGGTGGCTGTGGCTGTGCAGCCGCGCTGCCAGAGATCACGCCACGCTGTGTCTTCTGATTTAGTCCCACTGCGGGGCTGGGATTCCGGGGCCTGCGCAGTGCATATCTTCGACTCTCCCTACTCTACATCCGCCTTCTTCGGAGTGTGCAGCGTCACGGCCGTGGCATGTGAATTGGGATCCGCTGACGCAACACTGTCTGTAGAAGGCGGAGGGAGAAGAGGGAGAGGCGGAAATATGCACTGCGCAGGCCCATGAATCACAGCACCACAGTGTGACAAAATCAGAAGACACAGCGTGGCGTGTTCTCTGGCAGCGCGGCCGCACAGGCACAGGCACCATGACATCAAATGATGGCAGAAGATGGGCTGCGCTAACTGTGCATGCCCAAGGTTAAACATAACAGCGCAGGCTATGGGACAGATGCAAACAACGCTGAGGAGGCGGCGCTCGGCACCATGGGGTTATGAATGCCGGCTGTGCTATGTCTCATAGCAAAGGAAAGTCCCACCTACGGGACGGTGTCACGGTATGAGGGGACACATATTTAATAAGTGTTAAGTGCAGCATGTGCAAGAAGCATAGCAAAAACAGCCACCTGTTCCTTGTGCAGCATTACTGCTACACACGGTGGCTCTTTAAGTTACAAACGCCTGGGGGGAGGGGACAGGTTCCCTTTTATTTGCTGTTATTGTGCCAGTGTGGCTTGGGCAGGACACGTTGCCGGCTACACAGCAGGGGAACAGCTGGTGCTGCTGAACACCACTGACACGTGAGCGAGTGTTTTTTCTGTGTAGCCAACACTTCCAGGTGACAACTGACAGTGTTGAAACCCAGGGAATCAAAGAGGAGCAGAGTGTAGGCCGAAGCCTGCACTGGAGGCAGGAAAATGTCTGTTATTGTGCCAGCGTGGCTTGTGCTGGACACGCTGAGGAGGCGGCACTCGGCACCATGGGGGTATGAATGCCGGCTGTGCTATGTCTCATAGCAAAGGAAAGTCCTATGGGACGGTGACGCGACGATGTCACGGTATGAGGGGACATATATTTTATAAGTGTTAAGTGCAGCGTGTGCAAGAAGCAGAACTAAAGGATCCACCTGTTCCTTCTGCAGCATTTGTGCTACACAAGGTGGCTCTTTCAGTTACAGACGCCTGGGGGGGACAGGTTCCCTTTAATTGCGGTTGTAGTGCCAGTGTGGCGGTCGCTGGACGTGTTGTCGGATACACAGCAGGGGATCAGCGGACGTTACTGAAACCCAATAACACTGGGTCATGTGTTGTCTGTGCAGCCGGCACTTCTGGGCAGCAACTGGCGGTGTTGGAGCCCAGGGATTAAAGTTCAGGTGGTTGAAACATGAACACAGCTGGAGACCTGGATACTGTTGGTAACCAATTATTTAATCGGTAAGAGGAGTGGCAAATTCCTGTGAGATCCAGGCCTTGTTCATTTTCAAAAAAGTAAGCCGGTCAACGTTATCGGATGATAGTCGCATGCGACGGTCTGTTAGTACACCACCTGCAGCACTAAAGACACGTTCTGATAATACACTGGCAGCAGGGCAAGCCAGCACCTCCAATGCATACTGGCTAAGCTCTGGCCATGTATCCAGCTTAGAGACCCAAAACTTGAAGGGGGAAGAGCCGTCTGGGAGTACGTTGAGAGTGCAAGACATGTAGTCTGTCACCATCTGATGGAAATGGGGCCTCCTGCTGACTGGATCCGTCACCGTCAGTGATGGCGTAGACATTTGTGGCGGGCACACAAAACTTTGCCACTGTTGGAACAGACTGGTCTTGGCTTGTGCTGGGCCACTGCTCCTGCTACCTCTTTGTGCAGAGATTCCTCTACGCACAGAGCTGCTTTGTAAAGCTGTAGCTGGCGCAGCACTTCTCTCGATTGGACTGGAGAAGATGATGGACTGCACCAGTGTGTCTTGGTACAGCCGCATTTTCCGCTCCCGCTGCAACGGTGGTATGAGGGTTTGCAAATTGTCCCTGTAGCATGGGTCGAGGAGGGTGTACATCCAATAATCAGCCGTGGTAAGAATGTGGGCGATGCGGCGGTCGTTTCTCAGGCACTGCAGCATGAAATCCACCATGTGCTGCAGACTGCCAACTGGCCAAGAAACGCTGCCCCCTGCTTGAGGCGTGATAGCTGCCTGCTCTGCATCACCCCATCCTCGCTCTACATACTTACTACTGGAGATTTGTGTAACTCCCTCCTCTGGAAAGATGTCTTCCTCCTCCATTGACTCCTCCTCATCCTCCTCACCAAAGGTCCCCTGCCTAGTCCTTTGTGAGGAACCACGTCGCGCAGACTGTCCAGAAGCCGATGGCATTTCTGACTCCTCATCCTCTTCCACCACCTCATCCCTTAGTGCTTGCAAGGTTCTTTCAAGCAAGCAGATAAGGGGGACAGTCATGCTGACTAGTGCATCATCTGCACTAGCCATCTGCGTGGATTCATCAAAGGCCCGTAAAACCTGGCAGATGTCCTTCATAGTAGCCCACTCAGTGGTTGTGAAATCAGAACGGCGTGCACTGCGAATTCTTTGCGCCTGATGCAGCTGGTACTCCATTACTGCTGGCTGCTGCTCACACAACCGCTCCAACATATGTAACGTGTAATTCCACCTGGTGGGGAGGTCACATATGATGCGATGTTCTGGAAGACGGAATCGGTGCTGCAGACTTGCAATGCGCGATCTGGCCATGCTGGAACGCCGCAAGTGAGCACACTCAAGGCGGACCTTGTGCAGCAGTGCATCAAGATCCGGATAGTCCCTCAGAAAACTCTGCACAACCAAATTAAGCACATGTGCCAGACATGGAATGTGAGTGAGGTTGCCAAGGGCCAAAGCTGCCACCAGATTTCGGCCATTGTCACATACTACCATGCCTGTCTGCAGATTCGCTGGCGCAAACCACTTGTCGCTCTCAGAATTGATGGCATTCCAGAGCTCCTGCGCTGTGTGGCTTCGATTCCCCAAAGAAATTAATTTAAGTATGGCCTGTTGATGTTTGGCCACAGCTGTGCTCATATCGGTTGTAACAGGTAAGCGTTCACGGGTCAAGGTGGAGGTAGACCGTGATGACTCCTGCAGCGATGATTCTGAGGAACTGGAGTATGAGGAGGAGTCAATGTGCACAGACTGGATTCCTGCAATCCTTGGCGTTGGCAGTACTGTCATGATTCCAATGGCAGGGAATCACAAAAGGACAAGCACCAATGAGCTCTAGGGTGATGGAACCTGAGCTGACCGCGACCCTAAACCTGAACACACAAATAACAATAGCCGGGGAACGTGCCTACGTTGATCCTAGACGTCTCGCACCAGCCGAAGATCTAACTTCCCCTATTAGAAGAAACACAGACCTCTCTTGCCTCCAGAGAAATACCCCACAGAAATAGCAGCCCCCCACATATAATGACGGTGAAATGAGAGGAAGGCACATACACAGTATGAAAACAGATTCAGCAAAATGAGGCCCGCTAAAACTAGATAGCAGAGGATACAAAAGTAAACTGCGCGGTCAGCAAAAAACCCTTCAAAAAACCATCCTGTAATTACTTGAACTCATGTTCCAACTCATGGAACATGAGGAGCAATTACAGCCCACTAGAGCAACCAGCAGCAAAGAAACAATTATATGCAAGCTGGACAAGACAAAAATAAAACAAAACGTGGAACAAGAAAATCAAAAACTTAGCTTGTCCTGAAGATTACTGAAGCCAGAAGCTGAGGTAACAAAACACTCTGATAACCTTGATAGCCGGCGGGGAAATGACAAGAAAGCCCGGTTAAATAGGAAACTCCCAAATCCTAATAGAACAGGTGGACACCAGAGACAGCAGAACACAAATCACCCAGTACCATCAGTAACCACCAGAGGGAGCCCAAAAACAGAACTCTCAACAGTACCCCCCCCTTGAGGAGGGGTCACCGAACCCTCACGAGAACCACCAGGGCGACCAGGATGAGCCCTATGAAAAGCGCGGACCAAATCATCAGCATGAACATCAGAGGCAACCACCCAAGAATTATCCTCCTGACCATAACCCTTCCACTTGACCAAATATTGGAGTTTCCATCTGGAAACACGAGAATCCAAGATCTTCTCCACAACATACTCCAATTCTCCCTCCACCAGCACCGGAGCAGGAGGCTCAAGCGAAGGAACAACAGGTACCTCATACCTCCGCAACAACGACCGATGGAACACATTATGAATAGCAAACGATGCCGGGAGATCCAAACGAAACGACACAGGGTTAAGAATTTCCAAGATCCTATAAGGACCGATGAACCGAGGCTAGAACTTAGGAGAAGAGACCTTCATAGGAACAAAACGAGAAGACAACCACACCAAGTCCCCAACACGAAGTCGAGGACCCACGCGGCGACGGCGATTAGCAAACTGCTGAGCCTTCTCCTGGGACAACTTCAAATTGTCCACCACATGACTCCAAATCTGATGCAACCTATCCACCACCATGTCCACTCCAGGACAATCAGAAGGCTCCACCTGACCAGAGGAAAAACGAGGATGAAACCCCGAATTACAAAAGAAAGGAGAAACCAAGGTAGCAGAACTAGCCCGATTATTAAGGGCAAACTCGGCCAGCGGCAAAAAGGTAACCCAGTCATCCTGATCAGCAGAAACAAAACACCTCAAATAAGTTTCCAAGGTCTGATTAGTTCGCTCCGTCTGGCCATTCGTCTGAGGGTGGAATGCAGACGAAAAGGACAAATCAATGCCCATCTTAGCACAGAACGTCCGCCAAAATCTAGACACAAACTGGGATCCCCTGTCAGAAACGATGTTCTCCGGAATCCCATGCAAACGAACCAAGTTCTGGAAAAACAGAGGGACCAACTCAGAGGAGGAAGGCAACTTAGGCAAGGGTACAAGATGAACCATTTTAGAAAAGCGGTCACACACAACCCAGATGACGCACATTTTTTGAGAGACAGGGAGATCCGAAATAAAGTCCATGGAAATGTGCGTCCAAGGCCTCTTCGGGATAGGCAAAGGTGACAACAATCCACTGGCTCGAGAACAGCAAGGCTTAGCCCGAGCACAAACCTCACAAGACTGCACAAAAGAACGCACATCCCTCGACAAGGAAGGCCACCAAAAAGACCTGGCCACCAAGTCTCTAGTACCAAATATTCCAGGATGACCTGCCAACGCAGAAGAATGGACCTCGGAGATGACTCTACTGGTCCAACTATCCGGAACAAACAGTCTCTCAGGCAGACAACGATCAGGTTTACCCGCTTGAAACTCCTGCAAAGCACGTCGCAAGTCTGGGAAGACGGCCGACAAAATCACCCCATCCCTAAGGATACCAGTGGGTTCAGAATTTCCAGGGGAGTCAGGCACAAAACTCCTAGAAAGAGCATCCGCCTTCACATTCTTTGAACCTGGCAGGTATGAAACCACAAAATTGAAACGAGAGAAAAACAGTGACCAACGAGCCTGTCTAGGATTCAGACGCCTGGCAGACTCAAGGTAAATCAGATTTTTGTGATCAGTCAAGACCACCACACGATGTCTAGCACCCTCCAGCCAATGACGCCACTCCTCAAATGCCCACTTCATGGCCAAAAGTTCCCGATTACCCACATCATAATTCCGCTCAGCGGGCGAAAATTTTCTAGAAAAGAACGCACATGGCTTCATCACCGAGCAATTGGAGCTTCTCTGTGACAAAACCGCCCCCGCTCCAATCTCGGAAGCATCAACCTCAACTTGAAAAGGAAGCGAAACATCAGGCTGACGCAACACAGGAGCAGAAGAAAACCGGCGTTTAAGTTCCTGAAAGGCCTCCACAGCCGCCGGAGACCAATCAGCAACATCAGCACCCTTCTTAGTCAAATCCGTCAAAGGCTTAACAACACTAGAAAAATTTGTTATAAAACGACGATAGAAATTAGCAAAGCCCAAGAACTTCTGCAAACTCTTAAGAGATGCAGGCTGCGTCCAGTCACAAATAGCCGAACCTTGACGGGATCCATCTCAATAGTAGAAGGGGAAAAAATATACCCCAAGAAAGAAATCTTCTGGACTCCAAAGAGACACTTTGAGCCCTTTACAAACAAAGAATTAGCCCGCAGGACCTGAAACACCTTCCTGACCTGCTGAACATGAGACTCCCAGTCATCAGAAAAAAACAAAATATCATCCAAATACACAATCATAAATTTATCCAGATATTCACGGAAAATATCGTGCATAAAGGACTGAAGGAGCATTAGAAAGTCCGAAAGGCATTACCAAATACTCAAAATGGCCCTCAGGCGTATTAAATGCGGTTTTCCACTCATCACCTTGCTTTATTCGTATAAGATTATACGCACCCCGGAGATCAATCTTAGTGAACCATTTAGCCCCCTTAATGCGAGCAAACAAATCAGTCAACAAAGGCAAAGGATACTGATATTTTACGGTAATCTTATTCAAAAGACGATAATCTATACAAGGCCTCAAGGACCCATCTTTCTTGGCCACGAAAAAAAAACCTGCTCCCAAAGGGGACGAAGATGGACGGATATGTCCCTTTTCCAAGGACTCCTTAACATAATCCCGCATAGCAGTATGCTCTGGCACTGACAGATTGAACAAACGACCTTTAGGAAATTTACTACCAGGAATTAAATCTATAGCACAATCGCAATCCCTGTGAGGAGGAAGCGAACTGAGCTTAGGCTCCTCAAAAACATCCCGATAATCCGACAAAAATACAGGAACCTCAGAAGGAGTAGATGAAGCGAGAGAAATCGGAAGTGCATCATCATGAACCCCCTGACATCCCCAGCTTAACACAGACATTGTTTTCCAGTCAAGGACTGGATTATGAGTTTGTAACCATGGCAGACCAAGTACTAGAACATCATGTAAATTATACAATACCAGGAAGCGAATCACCTCCTGATGAACGGGAGTCATACGCATGGTCACTTGTGTCCAGTACTGAGGTTTATTCATAGCTAAAGGTGTAGAGTCAATTCCCTTCAAAGGAATAGGGACTTCCAGAGGCTCGAGACTAAACCCAGATCGCTTGGCAAATGACCAATCCATAAGACTCAGGGCAGCGCCTGAATCTACATAGGCATCGACGGAAATGGATGATAATGAGCAAATCAGAGTCACAGACAGAATGAACTTAGACTGTAACGTACTAATGGCAACAGACTTATCAACCTTTTTTGTGCGTTTAGAGCATGCTGATATTACATGAGCTGAATCACCACAATAAAAGCACAACCCATTTTTCCGCCTATAGTTTTGCCGTTCACTTCTAGACTGAACTCTATCACATTGCATTGTCTCAAGTGCCTGTTCAGAAGACACCGCCAAATGGTGCACAGGTTTGCGCTCCCGTAAACGCCGATCAATCTGAATAGCCATAGTCATAGACTCATTCAGACCCGTAGGCGCAGGGAACCCCACCATAACATCTTTAATGGCCTCAGAAAGGCCATCTCTGAACTTTGCAGCCAGGGCGCACTCATTCCACTGAGTAAGCACTGACCATTTCCGAAATTTTTGACAATATATTTCTGCTTCATCTTGTCCCTGAGAGAGAGCTAATAAAGCTTTTTCAGCCTGAATCTCTTGGTTAGGTTCCTCATAGAGCAAACCCAATGCCAGAAAAAACGCATCCACATTAAGCAACGCAGGATCCCCTGGTGCCAATGCAAATGCCCAATTTTGAGGGTCACCCCGCAGGAAAGATATAATAATCTTAACCTGCTGAGCAGGGTCTCCAGAAGAGCGAGATTTCAAAGAAAGGAACAGCTTGCAATTGTTCCTAAAATTCAGAAAACTAGATCTATCTCCAGCAAAGAACTCTGGAATAGGAATTCTAGGTTCAGACATAGGAGCATGTACAACAAAATCTTGTATATTTTGAACCTTAGCAGCAAGATTATTCAAGCTGGAAGCTAAACTATGGACGTCCATGATAAACAGCTAAGGTCAGAGCCATTCAAGGATTAAGAGGAGGAAAAAAAAATCAGCCAGGCTGCAATTAGGGCTAGGCAGCAACCTCAGAGGAGAAAAAAAAAAAAAAACTTCCTCAGACTACTTTTCCTCCTACTTCAGCCCAAACATTTTTGGCCGGCTATACTGTAATGATTCCAATGGCAGGGAATCACAAAAGGACAAGCACCAACGAGCTCTAGGGTGATGGAACCTGAGCTGACCGCGACCCTAAACCTGAACACACAAATAACAATAGCCGGGGAACGTACCTACGTTGATCCTAGACGTCTCGCACTAGCCGAAGATCTAACTTCCCCTATTAGAAGAAACACAGACCTCTCTTGCCTCCAGAGAAATACCCCACAGAAATAGCAGCCCCCCACATATAATGACGGTGAAATGAGAGGAAGGCACATACACAGTATGAAAACAGATTCAGCAAAATGAGGCCCGCTAAAACTAGATAGCAGAGGATACAAAAGTAAACTGCGCGGTCAGCAAAAAACCCTTCAAAAAACCATCCTGTAATTACTTGAACTCATGTTCCAACTCATGGAACATGAGGAGCAATTACAGCCCACTAGAGCAACCAGCAGCAAAGAAACAATTATATGCAAGCTGGACAAGACAAAAATAAAACAAAACGTGGAACAAGAAAATCAAAAACTTAGCTTGTCCTGAAGATTACTGAAGCCAGAAGCTGAGGTAACAAAACACTCTGAAAACCTTTATAGCCGGCGGGGAAATGACAAGAAAGCCCGGTTAAATAGGAAACTCCCAAATCCTAATAGAACAGGTGGACACCAGAGACAGCAGAACACAAATCACCCAGTACCATCAGTAACCACCAGAGGGAGCCCAAAAACAGAACTCACAACACAGTACACGTACAGCGCCACTCGCCATGTCTGTACCCAGCTCCACAACATTGACCCAATGGGCAGTGAGGTAAAGGTATCGTCCCTGTCCATGGTGACTGGTCCACGCATCAGTGGTGAGGTGGACCTTGCTACTAACGGCGTTTAGTAGCGCATGTTTGATGTTTGCCTCCACATGCTTTTGCAGGGCAGGGACGGCTTACCTGCTGAAATAAAAGCGGCTGGGCACATTGTATTGTGGGACTGCCAATGCCATCAAGTTACGGAAGCTGTCAGTCTCCACCAACCTGAATGAGAGCATTTCCAGCGACAGAAGTTTGGCAATGCCTGCATTCAGAGCCTGTGCTCGTGGGTGGTTTGCCGAGAATGCCCGCCTTTTCTCCCATGCCTGTACTACCGATGGCTGTAGAGTAGACTGGGAGTGTGAGGATGACTGGGAATGTGGTGCTGTGGGTGGAATTACACTAGGTCTCTGGACAACAGTGCCAGAGGTTCTTCCATGGCGATCCGGGGAGGACGCCAAACCAGCTGTGCGTGAGCTGGAGGAAGAGGCAACACGAGCTGAAGAGGTGGTAGGTGCCGCTGTTGGTTGGCCTAGGTCTTCAGTGTGTTTTTGCAACTCCACCGCGTGCCTGGTCCGCACATGTTTCCACATATTTGTGGTATTGAGGTTGCTGACACTTTTACCTCTTTTGACTTTCTGATGACACAGCTTGCATTTGACAAAACAAATGTCATCTGCAACTGTGTCAAAAAAGGACCATGCACTGCAAGTCTTGGGAGCGCCCTTTTTGGCTTTTGAAAGAGACAGGCTCCTAACGGGTGCCAAAGTGGAGGCTACAGGCTCCGCAGTCTTCCCCCTCCCTCTCCCTCTTTGGCCCATTAGGGGAATCTCTTCCTCTGAGCTGCTCCCACCACCTTCCTGTTCCTCACGCCACGATGGGTCAAGGACCTCATCATCTCCACTACCCTCTGCCACCAACTGCTCCTCCTGGGTAGTCTCAGCAGCACAGTACGCACCAGAAAGCGGCACCTGAGTTTCATCATCAGATGCGTACTGCGCTGTGGTGACCGCAGGCACTGACCCACCCGCCTCTTCAGAGTCAAAGAGACAAAGCTGTTGGGCATCACTGCACACTGCCTCTTCTTCAATTTCTCCAATACTGCTTGGCTGGCCCCCTGTTTCCAAGCCAAGAGATTCAGAGAACAGAAGTAGAGACGGCTCCTGTCCTGGGCTCTCTGACTGCCTGGCCAATTTGGCAGGTGGTGAAGAGACAGATGGCTGCTCTCCAGTGGTCTGTGCCTGAGAGGATGTGGCACTAATTGAAGTCGATGCCGATGCGTTAGCTGCCATCCATCCGACAACGGCTTCAATTTGATCTTCACGCAGCAGCGGTGCACGGCGCTCTCCGACAAAGCTGCGCATGAAGGACTGTTCCCTGCTGAAACTGAGTGATGACGAGTCACCGGTGCCCGCAGCAGGCACAGAATCACCACGTCCTCTCCCTGCTCCTCTCCCTGCTCCGCGCCCACGCCCACGTGCCTTACTCCCTGCCCTCTTCATCTTGGTTGACAGATAAAGATAAGCAGAAAAGTACTAAGGCCTTAGTGTGCTTATTCCTGAAATGCTCCTCCTAACAGGTGTAAGAAACACTAATGTTGTAAAGTGTGGACTAGACTTTATTATTTATAAAATGTGGCCTACACAAGTGTTAAGTGGTGTTTGGTGAACTTTCCTTTTTTTTTCTGCAGATTGGACTACAGAGCGAGTTTAACTCACACGGGGACCGTGCAGACAGCCGTAAACGGCGCTGCAAGGCCCAAAAACCCTCCTCTAGGTTATCCTATGTAGTGTTTTTCCACTATTTAGCTGGAGACGGGTGGAAAGACACTAATAGGAATTTTTTAAAAAATTTTTCAACAGGCTGCACTATTTGAAAAAAAGGACAAGTTATTCAACGGTATGAGGCAGTGACGAACCCTGTGCTGAATACAACGGGCTGTGGCTGCACACAGACTACAGGGCGAGCTGCGCTCACACGGAGACCGTGCAGACAGCCGTAAACGGCGCTGCAAGGCCCAAAAACCCTCCTCTAGGCTATCCTATGTAGTGTTTTTCCACTATTTAGCTGGAGACGGGTGGAAAGACACTAATAGGAATTTTTTTTTCAAAATTTCAACAGGCTGCACTATTTGAAAAAAAGGACAAGTTATTCAACGGTATGAGGCAGTGACGAACCCTGAGCTGAATACAACGGGCTGTGGCTGCACACAGACTACAATGCGAGCTGCGCTCACACGGAGACCGTGCAGACAGCCGTAAATGGCGCTGCAAGGCCCAAAAACCCTCCTCTTGGTTATCCTATGTAGTGTTTTTCCACTATTTAGCTGGAGACGGGTGGAAAGACACTAATAGGAAATTTTTAAAAAAATTTTCAACAGGCTGCGCTATTTGAAAAAAAGGACAAGTTATTCAACGGTATGAGGCAGTGACGAACCCTGAGCTGAATACAACCGGCTGTAGCTGCACACAGACTACAGGGAGAGCTGCGCTCACACGGAGACCGTGCAGACAGCCGTAAACGGCGCTGCAAGGCCCAAAAACCCCCCTCTAGGTTATCCTATGTAGTGTTTTTCCACAATTTAGCTGGAGACGGGTGGAAAAACACTAATAGGAAATTTTAGAAAAAAATGTGCAGCAGGCTGCACTATGAGCAAAAAAGGACAATGGATAGAACTGTGTGAGGCAGTGTGAACCCCCCCTGAGCTGAATACAACCGGGTATATGGCTGCACACAGACTACAGAGTGAGCTGCACACACACACACACACACACACACACACACAGAGACCTTGCAGAACGCTGATAAAACAGCGCTGCAAGGCAAGAGCAAGGTGAACAGTGAACAATACACAGCGTTTTTTGCTAAATTAGCCTTGGGAAAGCAAAATAAAGCAATTCGCTATCTCAACTGGCCCTCAGTTAGAACAAAGCGTCCTGTCCCTAACTGAAATCACAGCAGAGTGAGCGCAAAATGGCGGCAGCGTTTTTTATAGTGCAGAGTGACATCATTTCAGCAGCCAATCACAGCCTTGCCAATACTTGGATGCACACCATGCTAAACAAGATGTGCCCACACTTCCATTCATTCCTCATTGGCTGCTGCGTGCAGTTTGAATTCTGGGAACTTCCGATTCCGGTATCCGATAAGCGGGAAGTATCGGAATTCGGTATCGGAATTCCGATACCGCAAGTATCGGCCGATACCCGATACTTGCGGTATCGGAATGCTCAACACTAATGATTACATTTTAATGCAGATTGTCATATCACACAAAATACTTTAAAGTGTTGCCCAGTCTAAAATGAAAAGTCTGCGGGCACTCTGTGTGACTGTAGAATTATGACCCCTCCCCGCACTAGAACTTTGCGCTGTGAGGATTTGCCGGTTTCTAAGCTGGAAATGGCATTGAGGTATGTGATATGCAAACTTCCAGGAAGAATCCGTCTATTGGATGTGACCTCGTTGTTACATATACTTGTATGGAGCGAGACCATGCCCACTAAAAAGCCGTGTCACTAGATAGGTGCGGCATTGCTCTATACAAGTGCATAAAGCAAGGCTGCAGCTACTAGATGCCTTCTACCCAGGAGCATGCATAATGTATGTATTACTGCCATCCCTGGTTCACAAACCTGTGAATCTTGTCATTGCGCAGTGCGTGCGCTAGACCGGACAACCGCTTTACATCAGCACCATGTGTAAAATGTTAGTTTATTTTGTTAGGATGTTAGAAGTTTTAAAATTGTAGAAGTAATTTTTCATCTTTTCAAGGAAATTTACAAAACATTTTTTAGAAACCTATTGAGTTTTGAAGTGACTTTGGGGGACCCATAAATTGGAAAATCCCCCCTAAATTCATAATATTTTAAAAACAAGACCCCTGACCATATTCAAACCTGCTGTCAGATAGTTTATTAACACTTCAGACACTTTTTAGAGATTCAAGCAAAATGGCTAGTTTGGAATCAAAAATTTTATTTTTATCACCAAAATGTTGCTAACTTCTGAACAGAGGCCATCACTTGGCTGTGACTTGCCGTGGCAAACATTTGGACCCCAAAATCATGATTTCAAGGTGCCACAACCATAAATAGGGAACCTCACGCTCTATTAACCATCTACATGCTGTACTCACTAATAACAGTTTCATCTAAGGGGTTAAATGGCTATGGACTGTGCCAACACTGATTCTGTCTAATAAACACAAAAGCGCACAGAGAGGTCAAAAAATACTCTGTTGTAAAAAAGTCACAGTAAATAAGTAAGTGCTAGTCAAAAAATGAAAAAATACAGGGTATTTAGTTAATACGTTTTTTTGCAAAAAAAAGTATGTTAAGCTGCTCCACCAATCGCCAAGGTATACCCATAATAGAGCAGTCCTGTCTAATGTATATAATCTCTGTGCGCTTTTGTGTTTTCAAGTTCTTTGGTGGTGTGAACAGGTTCCTACAGACTTGTTCGCTATGCAGGTGGCCCATGTGTTTTTGGTTTTATTCTTGTTCTCTTGTTTCTACAAGACTGGGGAGTTCACCACTCCTCTGTGGGTCATTTGCATTGTGGCTGTTCCATCTCGCACGTTCAACGTGGATATTTTCTCTCTGAGCCCTGTTCATACAGGTACTATACAGATGATCATTTTTTTAAATACATCAGATAGGGATTATATACATTAGATAGGACTGCTCTATTATGGGTATACCTTAGCGATTGGTGGAGCAGCTTAACATACTTTTTTTGCAAAAAAACGTATTAACTAAATAACCTGTATTTTTTCATTTTTTGACTAGCACTTACTTATTTACTGTGATTTTTTTTACAACAGAGTATTTTTTACCTCTCTGTGCGCTTTTGTGTTTTCAAGTTCTTTGGTGGTGTGAACAGGTTCCTACAGACTTGTTCGCTATGCAGGTGGCCCATGTGTTTTTGGTTTTATAATTGTTCTCTTGTTTCTACAAGACTGGGGAGTTCACCACTCCTCTGTGGGTCATTTGCATTGTAGCTGTTCCATCCTGCATGTTCAACGTGGATATTTTCTCTCTGAACCCTGCTTATACAGGTACTACACAGATGATCAGGTTTTCAAATACATCAGATAGGGATTATATACATTAGACAGGACTGCTATATTATGGGCATACCTTGGCGATTGGTGAAGCAGCTTAACATACTTTTTTTTGCAAAAAAACGTATTGACTAAATACCCTGTTTTTTTCATTTTTTGACTAGCACTTACTTATTTACTGTGACTTTTTTTTACAACAGAGTATTTTTTGACCTCTCTGTGCGCTTTTGTGTTTTCAAGTTCTTTGGTGGTGTGAACAGGTTCCTACAGACTTGTTCGCTATGCAGGTGGCCCATGTGTTTTTGGTTTTATGATTCTGACTGATGTAGCAGGGTGTCAACTGTTGTGTACAGCAGGGTGTCAACTGTTGTGTACAGCAGACATGATGAATTTCCACGTGTCAGGGAATGTTATTCATTTATATCTCAGGTCAATTTTAAGTCAAATTGGTGGACACTGAGGGGTTAAACCTTAGAAAAGAGTGGGTAAGTGCAAAAATGTCCATAATGTTTTGCCTCTCGTTATGGATTACTTTATGGCACACATTGGCTGTTTATGTTATAAAAATAAAGAAATGTACCGTATATACTCGAGTATAAGCCGACCGAGTATAAGCCGACCCCCCTAATTTTGCCACAAAAAACTGGGAAAACATTTTGACTCGAGTATAAGCCCAGGGTAGGAAATGCAGCAGCTACCGGTGAATTTCAAAAATAAAAATAGATGCTCCATACCATTCATTATTGCCCCATAGATGCTCCACATAAAGCTGTGCCATATATAATGCTCTGCACCGTTCATTATGGCCCCATAGATGCTCCATATAAAACTGTGCCATAAAGAATGCTCTGCACCGTTTATATGGAGCATCTATTGGGCCATAATGAAGCTGTGCCATATAGAATGCTCTGCACCGTTCATTATTGCCCCATAGATGCTCCACATAAAGCTGTGCCATATATAATGCTCTGCACCATTCATTATGGCCCCATAGATGCTCCATATAAAACTGTGCCATATAGAATGCTCTGCACCATTTATATGGAGCATCTATGGGGCCATAATGAAGCTGTGCCATGTAGAATGCTCTGCACCGTTTATATGGAGCATCTATGGGGCCATAATGAAGCTGTGCCATATATAATGCTCTGCACCATTCATTATTGCCCCATAGATGCTCCACATAAAGCTGTGCCATATAGAATGCTCTGCACCGTTCAGTATGGCCCCATAGATGCTCCACATAAAGCTGTGCCATATAGAATGCTCTGCACCGTTCAGTATGGCCCCATAGATGCTCCACATAAAGCTGTGCCATATGGAATGCTCTGCACCGTTCATTATGGCCCCATAGATGCTCCACATAAAGCTGTGCCATATGGAATGCTCTGCACCATTCATTATGGCCCCATAGATGCTCCTTATAAAGCTGTGCCCCATATATATTGCTCTGCACCGTTGATTATGGCCCCATAGATGCTCCTTATAAAGCTTTGCCATATAGAATGCTGCTGCTGCAATAAAAAAAAATCACATACTCACCTCTCTTGCTCAGGACGCCGGCGCTTTCAATATTTACCTGCTCCTTGTGCAGCTCCGTCTTCGGCACTGACGCTCAGCAGAGGGTGCGCACTGACTACGTCACCGCGCCCTCTGACCTGAGCATCACTGCCAGAGGATGCTAGAGATGGAGCCGGAGTGAGGAGCAGGTAAATATTGAAAGCGCTGCGCTCCCCGTATACTTACCTGCTCCGGCGCGGTCCCTGCAGTCCCTGCTTCTCCCGGCGCTGCATCTTCTTCCTGTATTGAGCGGTCACAGTTACCGCTCATTTTCAGTCATCAATATGCGGCTCCACCTCTATGGGAGGAGGCACCGCATATTCATGACTGTAATGAGCGGTACCATGTGACCGCTCAATACAGGAAGAAGATGCAGCGCTGGAAGAAGCAGGGACTGCAGGGACTGCGACGGGAGTAGGTAAGTATAACTAGACAGCCCCCGCTCCCCCTCCCCTGCCAACCCCCAGGTATGACTCGAGTATAAGCCGAGAGGGGGACTTTCAGCCCAAAAAAAGGGCTGAAAATTTTGGCTTATACTCGAGTATATACGGTAATAACTTTATTTTTCACATCTAATTTGGTATTTTGAACTATTAAACTTCTTTCACTCCCCATACATAAAATGTGTAGGAACTTAATTTTAGGAACAGTTGAGTGTCAATGTGGTGGTGTGTGATGCCCCGTTTTAAAAATAATGCCTGATAAAAGCGGTATTATAATATTTATTAGAGTTATTGACGATATCTGAAATTAAGATAATCTCTCCTATATACTGACTGTACCTCATACCTTCATTACTTTTGATTTCTTTCCTTTGTACTAAATAAAGTTTTATTTAGTCACTTTTAAATGAGTCAATAACATGGTAAAAACTTAGGTTTCCTATGCTTAAATGTTTTGCTTTATAATATCCAAGGGTTCAAGAGAGGCCTGGATGTCTTCCTGGAGCAGAACAATATTGTATCATACAATTATTAGGTTCTGTAGAAGGACGTAGATCTGGGGATTTATTATGATGGAATATAGGCTGAACTGGATGGACAAATGTCTTTTTTTACTATGTTACTATGTTAATATAACATACCCTCTAAAAACGTACAAAGTACACTTAATAAATATAACAAAACAATTATTAAAATTTTGCAACCACAATCGTGGATTGAAATAATATTTTCCACTATTTGTCTCCATTTCCCTTTAGGTTTATAATTCTTTTTAATTTGCTACATTTGTTTCACACAAAAGAAATCATTTTTGTAACTAAACATCATGAAAAGCAGGTACAAAAACATGCAAAAGATTAACAGTCTACTAACACTTGAGCATTACAATTTTTGTCCATCGTTACACAGTATATGACAGAAAGAGCTATAATATTATCCTTGTATTTAAATGTGCTATTATCATAGAGTAAATCTAGGCAGTCAATACTTGATTGGAAGCCTTATCATCAGGACACATCCTTCCTTTCTATGACAGGTAATCTATTTTTCTCAAACGCTCAATTTAGACTTTATCTCGGCATAGGAAATAAAGACTTTGTTTTGTGCAATTACATCCTTCATAAAAATACATTTGTCCTCTAAATACGCTCACAAATCTCTTGAAAGTCAAATAAGCATTCTATTCACATTTAACTTGTTCTCTCGCTTATGTACTGAGAGTATTTTCTATCACTGTAATGTATATGTATGGAGTATTAACTGCATTCTTTTATTTTCTACATTCTTTGTGTGATGTTTAGTATGCGACTAGACAAAAAATAAATAGACGTGCTCCTATTGCAGATCAGTTATCCTGCGATTGAGTAATTGTGAGCTGCTTCATTCACCTGAATCCATTGTGCTATCCAGGCACAACATGGTGAAACATTGGGTGGCTCCTCTGTTGGCAGCAAATACGCCCAACGCTTCCTAGAACCATAAGCCCTCTAACTAAGGACTGAGGATTAAGAGGAAAAGATTGCAGGCTTCGTCCGTGCTACGACAGAAAAATACATCAAGGGAAGTGATGAGTAAACCTTTTATTCACGCTACGCGTTTCAGATACCGATCGGCTCCAAAACGCGTAGTTTGAATAAATATTTTAGTCATCATTGCCCTTGATGTATTTACCTGTGGTAGTGCTGGCGAAGCCAGCTATCTTTTCCTCCTGACACTATACTACTGTAATTTTTTACAGAGTTTTAGTAAAGCTATTGGTTATCATGACAACTATCACAATGCAATAATCCGATCAATGATTGTTGAAAAAAATAAACCAAATTTGACAAAAGCTTGATTATATTAAATAATAAATGCCAACTATTTTTACTACTATTAATAGCATTTCAAAAATTAAGTACACTACATCAGGAATGTTTCCATGTAGCACAAAGATCTGGAAAGTAAATCCACTGTGATTTTCAGTACCAACATTTTGAATGAGATATCAAGAAATTTCATGTCATGGTGCAAAAAATAATCAACTGGGTAAATTTACCAGTGGCATAAATTTTAAATCTGTGAATGTAAGAGTTTATTAAAGGGGTTTTCCACTGATAGGAAAGAGGGCTCCAGTCAATCGCATAGTAGTAAAAAAGCGACTATGGATAGTATTCATGCTACCTTTGTCAAGCGCTGGACCCATGCCATTATCCTGGCATCTGTGTTTTGGCTACAGTGGTGATGTTATAAATGCAGAAAACATAACCATTGTGGCCAATCATTGAAACAGCTACTGTGCTGTTTACAGCATGAGTTATGAAACTCAGTGATTTGATACAGTGGTGATATACTCTGTAGTTCGACATCACCAATAACTAAATCCTATCTCCTGTAAACAAAGGTCTCGGCCTGGTACAAAATATAAATACCACTTTGAATAAGATACAATGATATTATAATGAACCTCTGTTGGTGGAAATCCAAAAATACATTTTTAGTCCAGCTACATAGATGAGACATAAAATCTTCTTTATTGAATACTGAGTAAAAACGTGCTGTAACACAGTAACATTCTAAGTTAAGGTATAGACCTACGAGCCTCGAGAATTTAACATTCACTATTCGGGGCATACAGTGTTTACCTAAAAAGCAAACTTAAATATCCACATATAAACATTTAAAATACAGTGGGGATGGCACACTGGGTTAATTAGTGGAAGCTGGGACCCAGTCGGACCTTGCAAGTTGCAAGTTTCCCCACCAACAGAACGGAGATGTCTCTTATTTTTATCATAGATAAACTTCAACTGTGAGAGACAGAATCTTAAACTAAAAATCCATTATATTATATAATTTTTGCATAATTAATTTGCATTTTATTACAATAAATGAGTATTTGATACAATTGAAAAACAGAACTTATAATATTTGGCACAGACACCTTTGTATGCAATTACAGAGGTCAGATGTTTCCTGTAGTGATGAGCATGTATATTTGTTACTCGAGATTTCCCGAGTACGCTTGGGCATCCTCCAAGTATTTTTTAGTGCTCGGAGATTTAGTTTTCTTTGCCGCAGCTGAATGATTTACATCTGTTAGCCAGCTTGATTACATGTGGGGATTCCTTAGCTACGAGGCAACCCTCACATGTACTTATGCTGGCTAGCAGCTGTAAATCATGCAGCTGCGTCAACAAAAACTAAATCTCTGAGCACTTACAAATACTCGGAGACCCCCCGAGCATGCTCCCAAAATCTCGAGCAACGAGTATACTCGCTCATCACTAGATTCCTGTACTTCTTGACCAAGTTTGCATACATTGCAGCAAAGATTTTGGCCCATTCTTTCATACAGATCTTGTTAGGCACTTGGATTCTCCAGCTGCATGGGATGAATCCCAAGCCTTGGCTGCATCTGCGGTGTTCCATTCTGCTTTGACCGCTGAAGATGCTGCTGAGCATAGACATTGGTCCCAATGTCTTGCTCAGGCTCATGCTATATGTCTGGTTACTACTGGCTATTCAGCCAAGCCTATGGTAACCAGTGGTAATCAGCGATGAGGCCAGAACTCTCCATACTGAGCATGCTCGTGTTGTGGTGACTACTCATTGGTGGTCAGTCACCAGCTGCTCTGGTGATGTGGAAGCTCCGGTTTGGTCCACGGGCAAGGTCCTGTCTGACTGGTCTTGAGCTGTATGAGTAAAAGAATTTCAAAGGCTCATGCCGGTGCACTAGTATCAACTTATGTTTGCTACTCTGTGGTCTGTGTTAGCATGTGCTCAGTGTCGGCTGTAAGCTGTTGGAATTCCAGCACCTCCGGAGAGGAGTTTGTATGAATTTGGGGTTTGCATATAGCCACTAGAATTCCAGCACCTCCGGAGAGGAGTTGTTTTGAGTTCTGTTGCTGTCCACTCTGTATGCTACCTGGTCCATTAGTGAGCTTTGATCCTCTGTGAGGTTAACAGGGATCGTGTCTAGCATCACATCTTTTGTTACTGTGTGCGAGTGACACAGTTCTATTGCAGAGCATCTGCTCCATTACTGTGTGCGAGTGACACAGCTCTTTTGCAGAGCATCTGCTCTATTGCTGTGTGCGAGTGACACAGCCTTGTGTGCAATACACTGAGTCACGTGTAACTCAGTGCAAGCTAGCTATTGCTCGCTGTGTGTTTCACCATTGTTCACATTACCTGCAGTTTTCCATCTCTGCGCTTTGGACCTCGGGTTGCGATCGCACTTCATCATAATTTATATTTAGTGCGATTCGCCAACCCTAACTGTATACTAGTGCCAGGGTCTGGCTAGTAATGGCAGATGAGCAGTGACTACAGTGGTACATCCAGCAGCTGGAGGGCAGGTTGTCCGCTTTTGAGTGGGCAACTTCAGCAGAGGATTTTACCACAGATGCGGCATGAGCTGCCAGTGTCGCTGCTACAACAACTGTCCCATCTTTTCCATGTGTTCTGCCTCCCGATAAGTTCTCAGGTGAAAGGCTTGCAGGGGAGGGGTGCAGTTTTTAGAATGGTGTCACACTTGGGTATTTTCTATCATAAAGACCCATCAAAGTGACTTCAAATGTGATGTGGTCCCTAAGAAAAAATGGTGTTGAAAAAATGAGAAATTTCTGGTCATCTTTTAACCCTCATAACTCCCTAACAGAAAAAAAAAAAATTTGGTTCCAGAATTGTGCTGATGTAAAGTAGACATGTGGGAAATGTTACTTATTAAGTATTTTGTGTGATATATCTTTGTGATTTAAGGGCATAAAAATTCACATTTGGAAAATTGCAAAATTTTCAAAATTTTTGCCAAATTTCCTTTTTTTTCACAAATAAATGCAGGTAATATCAAAGAAATATTACCACTATCATGAAGTCTAATATGTCGCGAGAAAATAATGTCAGAAACATCAGGATCCATTGAAGCGTTCCGGAGTTATAACATCATAAATGGACAGAGGTCAGAATTGTAAAAATTGGCCCGGTCATTAACGTGCAAACCACCCTTGGGGGTAAAGGGGTTAAACAACAGAATATAACTCCAAGTAAATCAAACATCTCTGAAATTAATCTATCCACTTAGGAAGCAACACTGTTTGACAATCAATTTCATATGCTGTTGTGCAAATGGAATAGACAACAGATGGAAATTATTGGCAATTATCAAGACAAACTCAATAAAGGAGTGGTTCTGCAGGTGGGGACCACAGACCACATCTCAGTATCAATGCTTTCTGGCTGATGTTTTGGTCACTTTTGAATGTTGGTTGTTCTTTCACACTTGTGGTAGCATGAGACGGACTCTACAACCCACGCAAGTGGCTCAGGTAGTGCAGCTCATCTAGGAAGGCACAACATTGCAAGCTGTGGCAAGGCAAGAAGGTTTGCTGTGTCTGTCAGCGTGGTGTCCAGAGGCTGGAGGCGCTACCAGGAGATATCTCAGTACACCAGAAGACATGGAGGGGGCCGTATGAGGGCAACAACCCAGCAGCAGGACTGCTACCTCTATAAGGATGGTCTGAGTGCCAGACGTCCACAGATGGGGGTTGGACTCACAGCCCAACACCATGCAGGAAGCTTTGCATTTGCCACAGAACACCAGGATTGGCAAATTCGCCACTGGCACCCTGTGCTCTTCACAGATGAAAGCAGGTTCACACTGAGCACATGTGACAGACTTGAAAGAATCTGGAGACGTTGTGGAGAGCCATCTGCATGCAACATCCTTCAGCATTCCCGGTTTGGCAGTGAGTAAGTAATGGTGTGGGGTGGCATTTATTTGGAGGGCCACACAGCCCTCCATGTGCTTGCCAGAGGTAGCATGACAGCCATTAGGTACCGAGATGAGATCCTCAGACCCCTTGTGAGACCATATGCTGGAGCAGTTGGCCCTGGGCTCCTTCTAATGCAGGACAATGACAGACCTCATGTTTCTGGATTTTGTCAGCAGTTCCTGCAAGATGAAGACATTAATCACAAAGAAATTGCAGTCATAAGTCCCATTATAGAAATATATAAACTTTATTCAACAATAATACCAGGTGCACAGTAAAAAGTGGAAAACCCACCCGTGCCATCAACAGCACGCACAAATGGACGGGAGATTATGCACACTAACCCATATGATAAGTATCATAACCACATTGGTATACGGTATGCATATAGATAAAGAGAATCCCATAATAGCGATCAGATAACAGTGTCAAAGAATATACATACCAGTAGTATAAGATGGGTGTACGTGCGCATCAAAGACCCGTCCCCCCCAACGCGCGTTTCGGCAGATGCCTTTCTCAAGGGGTGACTGGGGTATAAACTAACAGAGGATATATACTAACAAAGCCGGAAGTGGAATGATACACATAACTCACGGCAGCTGTACCGCACGGCCGCATCACCCGGAAGCACAGGGGCCCCATGTGATTACCAGGCTGCAGCACCGCGGTATCGTAGACCGGAGATGACACATATACTAAGGGGGTGCATACGCCGAGCCGCCATCATGGTGTAGCCCGCGGACATGCGCAGACGCAGCTGCGGGGACATAGATCATAAATTCTAACTGCGCATGCGCAAACAGCCGTCCACAACCATACTGTTGGAGACCACAGGGTGCCGCTCTAGAATTCACATTGCGGCCATCTTGGGGAAGATAACAGCAGTGTAAGTATAAGTCTAACCACTACAACCGCAAACACAGAAACTACACCCGACGGTCGCCGAAACATGATTACGAAAAGGATAGGGAGAACGAAATTATCCCTATAATAAGGCGGCAAAAACCCACTGATGACCAAGAGGATAAAGAGAGAGAACCAAATAGCAAACAAAGAATGGGAATGAAATAAATTATATTACATTAAATCGGCGAACAAGTGCCCATGTAGATCATAAATCCAGATAAATCATGTTTACATATACATGCATATATCCTTCCCCACATAAACATATAGGGAGCACACACGTGTGCGTCATGCATACCAAATACATTAAACCAATATGCATAAATACAATAGATGGAATATTGAAAATGATATAATATTGATTATTAATAAATACATAAAAATATGTGGCATGTATCACACACGTGTATCTACATAAAGCTGATTACACATCTTCGCAACTGCATATATCATAAAGAATACGCCAATCATGTCCTCTTCTACAGCACCAGATAGAAGTCCAAGAAAAGTTTTTTCTGCGTCACCATTCAACCACCAAGGTCACCAACTGCCATGTGTTGTGGTCCATAATACTAGGAAAAATTAATAAAATCAATTAAAATCAGATAAAACCCATACATGCGGGAGATGTGCACTGGGATGGGGAACAAACAGCAAGCGGCGGACTACAGGAATGGGGCAAAAGACAGATTTTCATTAAGTCCATCTGGGTGGACAGTTTGGAGACGCCATATCCATTGGGTCTCCAATTTAGCCAGTCTCTTGGATAATTGTCCACCCCTAATATTGATTTTCAGGGCTTCAATGCCCCTCACTCTTAATAATGTTGCATTACATCCATGATGTTCCCAAAAATGTCTTGGAATGGTTTTCAATGTAGATCCATCCGTGTGGCCAGAGGCCGCCTGTATACCCAGTACATGCTCTCTAATGCGGACTTTAAGTTGGCGAGTAGTAAGACCAATATAAATCAGTCCGCAAGGGCATGTAGCATAATAGACAACATACCTTGTTGTACAAGAAATATGCTGTCTAATCGAAAAAGTTTTCGTGCCCTTGGAATTGAGAAAGGAAGAACTCCTTTCCACGTTGGGACAGGCGACACAGTGGCCACACGGACTACAGCCAAGTTTGGGTGAAAAATTATCCAAAAATGTCCTGACAGGCTGACAACTATAATGGCTCTGGACTAAATGGTCCCTGAGATTCCTCGCACGCCTGAACGTTAAAGAAGGCCGATCAGGGAGGAATTTCTTTATAGTAGAATCAACCATCAATATTGGCCAGGCTTTTTGTAATATCTGGCGTACCTGATAAGATTTAGTACTATACGTGGTAATGAACCTCAGCTTGTCACTACCACCCATCACTGCACGGTCTGAAGTACCATAGATTAAACTATCACGTGTAGTATGTTTAGCTCTTAAATAGGCCCTTTTAATCAATCTACCGCTATATCCACGTTCCTTGAAGCGCCTCCTTAGTTCATCCGCCCTCTTTTCAAAATCACAGTCGGTGGAGCAGATCCGTCTAAGACGAAGGAACTGTCCCACCGGTATGGATCGAATCATATGGGCCGGATGTCCAGAGGAGGCGTGCAACAGAGTGTTTGTAGATGTTTCTTTACGGAAAATATCGGTATTAATAATTCCCGTAGGGCCCTTCTTCACAGTAACATCCAAGAAATCTATAGATGTAGCATCGGCCACAAAAGTGAGGTGAATATTCATGTCGTTGCTGTTCAGTCGAGACATATATTGAGCAAGGTCGACGGATGTGCCCTGCCAGATGAAGAAGATGTCATCGATATACCTTGTCCACAATGGGACATGATCTATCGATCCCTGTTCATCTGACAGGAGGAGGTCCCTCTCCCACAGCCCCAGGAAAAGACCGGCATAGGAGGGCGCAAAGGCCGCACCCATGGCGGTCCCCTGGAGCTGTAGATAGAAGGACCCCTTAAACACAAAAAAATTGTGGGTGAGGGCGAACTCCAGAAGCTCCAGCAGAAGTGTTCTCATACTCACAGACAATGATGAGGAGTCTAAAAAGAATTTCACGGCATTAATGCCGTCACTGTGTCTGATATTGGTGTAAAGAGATTCCACATCCGCTGTAACCAATAGAGTTCCACCCCCCAAACACAATCCGTCGACCCTACGCAATAGATCCCCAGTATCTTTGAGGAAGGATGGGAGGCTAGTAACCAGGGGCTGAAGATGGAAATCAATCCACCTGTTTACATGTTCCAACAGGTTTCCTCGTCCTGAAATAATGGGTCTGCCAGGTGGTGACCGGAGGTTCTTATGTATTTTCGGGAGCAAATACAATGTTGGTACAATGGGTTCCTTTACAGCTAAAGCAACAGCTAGATCTTTGGTGATAACGTCGTCCCGTAAGGCCCGCTGGATAATGGAATCCAACTTATCGGAAAAAGTGGAAAGTGGATTATAAGTTAGTTTTTTATAGCAGATCTTATTGTCCAATTGTCTATATACTTCTTTCTCATACATGTCCACGGGCCACAGGACGACGTTACCACCTTTGTCTGCCGGCTTGATGACTATATCCGGCAGGTTTTTAAGAAACCTAAGTCTTTCCCTCTCAGCTCTAGATAGATTGTCCTGTATAAATGAGCATTGGATGTTCCTGAACTCCTCCGTCACCACCTGGACAAACAATTCAATATTGGCACAGGAAGATAGTGGAGGAAACCTGTTGGAATGGGGGCGAATCGATGGAGGAATCTTACCTCCATCATGCCTATGTTCTATCGCCAACTCCTCCAGAATCCTCAACGCATTCTGTTCTTCCTCTGTGGGGAACAATAGATGTAATTCATTATTGAAATGGTATCGCTTGAACAGCAACGACCGGGCAAATAGATGAAGATCTTTAACACTGGAAAACATATCAAAATTCGATGTAGGGGAAAAAGAAAGGCCCTTCTCCAAAAGTTTGAAATCCGTAACAGATAGTATATGGTTACTTAAATTAATCACCTTGTTGTCCCTTTTAGGTAAATCAGACGATGTATTGCCTCTCTTATAGGGGTGGTAGGAATGATCCCGTAGTCTACCACCACCACCTCCAATTGTGGAAACCGATGCTGAAGATAGATCAGACCGTGCGCTCAGGGACGACAGAGATGTACTTGAGGTTGTTCTTATTAATGGCTGGTTATTTTTATTCCTCCACAAATATACCTTCCTAGTTTGATAATCCTTGGTGTCTCTACCAAATTTAGAGAGTTGAGATTCCTGGATTTTTTTAGCCAAAGCGTCCATTGACTTATCAAGGTCTCCCTCAAAACTCTGCAATTTATCGGTCGGACAACCAGTCCTGACCTCAGCTTGCATAGAGTCAATCATCTTGTCCAGTTCCACAATAGAATTTGTATTGAAATTAATCAATAATTGCATGAGTGTATTCGAACATAGGGTACAAGCATCTTCCCACTGTGTAACAAAAGATGTATCTTCTACCGGGAAGGATGGAATTACCCTGACCCTAAGTCCTCTAGGGACCATTTTGTTCCTAACATATTTCTCCAGAAATAGTCTATTCCACCACAGACGTGAACGTTTCAATAACATAGTTTTGATAGAATGTAATTTATCATCCCACTCCAAGTCCACCGCTTGCTGCACATCCGTCCCACTGCCACTGAACACCTGATCCACCTGATCAAGCCATATTTTCTCCTTGGCTCTATAGTCCATGTCGATCCCCACGTAACCTGTGCATAACACAGCAGATAAAATTAATAACAAATACTTAGTGGGAAGCATATCAGTCAATACCACTATATCACTGATCTCAATACCAATCTATGACTGACTAGGACCATCACGGACAAACTGCTTACTCACAGAGAACATAAATCACAAAGAAATTGCAGTCATAAGTCCCATTATAGAAATATATAAACTTTATTCAACAATAATACCAGGTGCACAGTAAAAAGTGGAAAACCCACCCGTGCCATCAACAGCACGCACAAATGGACGGGAGATTATGCACACTAACCCATATGATAAGTATCATAACCACATTGGTATACGGTATGCATATAGATAAAGAGAATCCCATAATAGCGATCAGATAACAGTGTCAAAGAATATACATACCAGTAGTATAAGATGGGTGTACGTGGCACGGGTGGGTTTTCCACTTTTTACTGTGCACCTGGTATTATTGTTGAATAAAGTTTATATATTTCTATAATGGGACTTATGACTGCAATTTCTTTGTGATTTATGTTCTCTGTGAGTAAGCAGTTTGTCCGTGATGGTCCTAGTCAGTCATAGATTGGTATTGAGATCAGTGATATAGTGGTATTGACTGATATGCTTCCCACTAAGTATTTGTTATTAATTTTATCTGCTGTGTTATGCACAGGTTACGTGGGGATCGACATGGACTATAGAGCCAAGGAGAAAATATGGCTCGATCAGGTGGATCAGGTGTTCAGTGGCAGTGGGACGGATGTGCAGCAAGCGGTGGACTTGGAGTGGGATGATAAATTACATTCTATCAAAACTATGTTATTGAAACGTTCACGTCTGTGGTGGAATAGACTATTTCTGGAGAAATATGTTAGGAACAAAATGGTCCCTAGAGGACTTAGGGTCAGGGTAATTCCATCCTTCCCGGTAGAAGATACATCTTTTGTTACACAGTGGGAAGATGCTTGTACCCTATGTTCGAATACACTCATGCAATTATTGATTAATTTCAATACAAATTCTATTGTGGAACTGGACAAGATGATTGACTCTATGCAAGCTGAGGTCAGGACTGGTTGTCCGACCGATAAATTGCAGAGTTTTGAGGGAGACCTTGATAAGTCAATGGACGCTTTGGCTAAAAAAATCCAGGAATCTCAACTCTCTAAATTTGGTAGAGACACCAAGGATTATCAAACTAGGAAGGTATATTTGTGGAGGAATAAAAATAACCAGCCATTAATAAGAACAACCTCAAGTACATCTCTGTCGTCCCTGAGCGCACGGTCTGATCTATCTTCAGCATCGGTTTCCACAATTGGAGGTGGTGGTGGTAGACTACGGGATCATTCCTACCACCCCTATAAGAGAGGCAATACATCGTCTGATTTACCTAAAAGGGACAACAAGGTGATTAATTTAAGTAACCATATACTATCTGTTACGGATTTCAAACTTTTGGAGAAGGGCCTTTCTTTTTCCCCTACATCGAATTTTGATATGTTTTCCAGTGTTAAAGATCTTCATCTATTTGCCCGGTCGTTGCTGTTCAAGCGATACCATTTCAATAATGAATTACATCTATTGTTCCCCACAGAGGAAGAACAGAATGCGTTGAGGATTCTGGAGGAGTTGGCGATAGAACATAGGCATGATGGAGGTAAGATTCCTCCATCGATTCGCCCCCATTCCAACAGGTTTCCTCCACTATCTTCCTGTGCCAATATTGAATTGTTTGTCCAGGTGGTGACGGAGGAGTTCAGGAACATCCAATGCTCATTTATACAGGACAATCTATCTAGAGCTGAGAGGGAAAGACTTAGGTTTCTTAAAAACCTGCCGGATATAGTCATCAAGCCGGCAGACAAAGGTGGTAACGTCGTCCTGTGGCCCGTGGACATGTATGAGAAAGAAGTATATAGACAATTGGACAATAAGATCTGCTATAAAAAACTAACTTATAATCCACTTTCCACTTTTTCCGATAAGTTGGATTCCATTATCCAGCGGGCCTTACGGGACGACGTTATCACCAAAGATCTAGCTGTTGCTTTAGCTGTAAAGGAACCCATTGTACCAACATTGTATTTGCTCCCGAAAATACATAAGAACCTCCGGTCACCACCTGGCAGACCCATTATTTCAGGACGAGGAAACCTGTTGGAACATGTAAACAGGTGGATTGATTTCCATCTTCAGCCCCTGGTTACTAGCCTCCCATCCTTCCTCAAAGATACTGGGGATCTATTGCGTAGGGTCGACGGATTGTGTTTGGGGGGTGGAACTCTATTGGTTACAGCGGATGTGGAATCTCTTTACACCAATATCAGACACAGTGACGGCATTAATGCCGTGAAATTCTTTTTAGACTCCTCATCATTGTCTGTGAGTATGAGAACACTTCTGCTGGAGCTTCTGGAGTTCGCCCTCACCCACAATTTTTTTGTGTTTAAGGGGTCCTTCTATCTACAGCTCCAGGGGACCGCCATGGGTGCGGCCTTTGCGCCCTCCTATGCCGGTCTTTTCCTGGGGCTGTGGGAGAGGGACCTCCTCCTGTCAGATGAACAGGGATCGATAGATCATGTCCCATTGTGGACAAGGTATATCGATGACATCTTCTTCATCTGGCAGGGCACATCCGTCGACCTTGCTCAATATATGTCTCGACTGAACAGCAACGACATGAATATTCACCTCACTTTTGTGGCCGATGCTACATCTATAGATTTCTTGGATGTTACTGTGAAGAAGGGCCCTACGGGAATTATTAATACCGATATTTTCCGTAAAGAAACATCTACAAACACTCTGTTGCACGCCTCCTCTGGACATCCGGCCCATATGATTCGATCCATACCGGTGGGACAGTTCCTTCGTCTTAGACGGATCTGCTCCACCGACTGTGATTTTGAAAAGAGGGCGGATGAACTAAGGAGGCGCTTCAAGGAACGTGGATATAGCGGTAGATTGATTAAAAGGGCCTATTTAAGAGCTAAACATACTACACGTGATAGTTTAATCTATGGTACTTCAGACCGTGCAGTGATGGGTGGTAGTGACAAGCTGAGGTTCATTACCACGTATAGTACTAAATCTTATCAGGTACGCCAGATATTACAAAAAGCCTGGCCAATATTGATGGTTGATTCTACTATAAAGAAATTCCTCCCTGATCGGCCTTCTTTAACGTTCAGGCGTGCGAGGAATCTCAGGGACCATTTAGTCCAGAGCCATTATAGTTGTCAGCCTGTCAGGACATTTTTGGATAATTTTTCACCCAAACTTGGCTGTAGTCCGTGTGGCCACTGTGTCGCCTGTCCCAACGTGGAAAGGAGTTCTTCCTTTCTCAATTCCAAGGGCACGAAAACTTTTTCGATTAGACAGCATATTTCTTGTACAACAAGGTATGTTGTCTATTATGCTACATGCCCTTGCGGACTAATTTATATTGGTCTTACTACTCGCCAACTTAAAGTCCGCATTAGAGAGCATGTACTGGGTATACAGGCGGCCTCTGGCCACACGGATGGATCTACATTGAAAACCATTCCAAGACATTTTTGGGAACATCATGGATGTAATGCAACATTATTAAGAGTGAGGGGCATTGAAGCCCTGAAAATCAATATTAGGGGTGGACAATTATCCAAGAGACTGGCTAAATTGGAGACCCAATGGATATGGCGTCTCCAAACTGTCCACCCAGATGGACTTAATGAAAATCTGTCTTTTGCCCCATTCCTGTAGTCCGCCGCTTGCTGTTTGTTTCCCATCCCAGTGCACATCTCCCGCATGTATGGGTTTTATCTGATTTTAATTGATTTTATTAATTTTTCCTAGTATTATGGACCACAACACATGGCAGTTGGTGACCTTGGTGGTTGAATGGTGACGCAGAAAAAACTTTTCTTGGACTTCTATCTGGTGCTGTAGAAGAGGACATGATTGGCGTATTCTTTATGATATATGCAGTTGCGAAGATGTGTAATCAGCTTTATGTAGATACACGTGTGTGATACATGCCACATATTTTTATGTATTTATTAATAATCAATATTATATCATTTTCAATATTCCATCTATTGTATTTATGCATATTGGTTTAATGTATTTGGTATGCATGACGCACACGTGTGTGCTCCCTATATGTGTATGTGGGGAAGGATATATGCATGTATATGTAAACATGATTTATCTGGATTTATGATCTACATGGGCACTTGTTCGCCGATTTAATGTAATATAATTTATTTCATTCCCATTCTTTGTTTGCTATTTGGTTCTCTCTCTTTATCCTCTTGGTCATCAGTGGGTTTTTGCCGCCTTATTATAGGGATAATTTCGTTCTCCCTATCCTTTTCGTAATCATGTTTCGGCGACCGTCGGGTGTAGTTTCTGTGTTTGTGGTTGTAGTGGTTAGACTTATACTTACACTGCTGTTATCTTCCCCAAGATGGCCGCAATGTGAATTCTAGAGCGGCACCCTGTGGTCTCCAACAGTATGGTTGTGGACGGCTGTTTGCGCATGCGCAGTTAGAATTTATGATCTATGTCCCCGCAGCTGCGTCTGCGCATGTCCGCGGGCTACACCATGATGGCGGCTCGGCGTATGCACCCCCTTAGTATATGTGTCATCTCCGGTCTACGATACCGCGGTGCTGCAGCCTGGTAATCACATGGGGCCCCTGTGCTTCCGGGTGATGCGGCCGTGCGGTACAGCTGCCGTGAGTTATGTGTATCATTCCACTTCCGGCTTTGTTAGTATATATCCTCTGTTAGTTTATACCCCAGTCACCCCTTGAGAAAGGCATCTGCCGAAACGCGCGTTGGGGGGGACGGGTCTTTGATGCGCACGTACACCCATCTTATACTACTGGTATGTATATTCTTTGACACTGTTATCTGATCGCTATTATGGGATTCTCTTTATCTATATGCATACCATATACCAATGTGGTTATGATACTTATCATATGGGTTAGTGTGCATAATCTCCCGTCCATTTGTGCGTGCTGTTGATGGCACGGGTGGGTTTTCCACTTTTTACTGTGCACCTGGTATTATTGTTGAATAAAGTTTATATATTTCTATAATGGGACTTATGACTGCAATTTCTTTGTGATTTATGTTCTCTGTGAGTAAGCAGTTTGTCCGTGATGGTCCTAGTCAGTCATAGATTGGTATTGAGATCAGTGATATAGTGGTATTGACTGATATGCTTCCCACTAAGTATTTGTTATTAAGATGAAGACATTGAAGCTATGTACTGGCCCGCTCGTTCCCTAGACCTGAAGCCAATTGACACATCTGGGACATCATGTCTTGAACCATCCATCTATGTCACATTGCACCACAGACTGTCCAGGAATTGGCGGATACTTTAGTCCAGGTTTGAGAGGAGATCCAACAGGAGACCATCCGCCACCTCATCAGGAGCATGCCCAGGCATTGTAGGGAGGTCATATAGGCACGTGAGGCCACACACACAACAGAACATCATTTCCTTGTCTTGAGGCATTCCCAGTGAAGTTGGACCAGCCTGTAATTTGATTTTCCACTTTGATTTTGAGCATCATTCCAACTCTAGACCTCTGTAGGACATTAGTTGTGATTTACAGTGATCATTTTTAGGTTTTATTGTTCTCAACACATTCCACTATGTAATGAATAAAGATTTACAACTGGAATATTTCATTCAGTGATATCTAGGATGTGGGATTTTAGTGTTCCCTTTATTTTTTGAGTGTATCTTAATAGATTTGTAAGAGACTGACCTCTAAGAAATTTTTTTTTACAGAAAAAGAAGATTCACAAGATCACACCTAGGTTACATTCATCAATTGCTTTGAAAACCAACATTTTTTAGAGCAAAGCAGTTTATTATGTCTCATTGATATGAACCCACATGACAGACCATCACTGAACCCCAGCATGATCTCTTCTTTAAAAACAAAAATTCTTCTTTTATCCAAAAAAAACCACGCAAAGGGGGCAAAAAGACCCTCCGTACCGAACTAACGGCACGGAGGTACACCCTTTGCGTCCCAGAGCCTCCAGCAACAAATTAGACAAGCTGGACAGAAAAAATAGCAAACAAATAGCAAAGAAGAACTTAGCTATGCAGAGCAGCAGGCCACAGGAATGATCCAGGGAAAAGCAAGTCCAACACTGGAACATTGACAGGAAGCCAGGATCAAAGCATTAGGTGGAGTTAAGTAGAGAAGCACCTAACGACCTCACCAGATCACCTGAGGGAGGAAACTCAGAAGCCGCAGTACCACTTCCCTCCACCAACAGAAGCTCACAGAGAGAATCAGCCGAAGTACCAGTTGTGACCACAGGAGGGAGCTCTGCCACAGAATTCACAACAGTTACCCCCCCTTGAGGAGGGGTCACCGAACCCTCACCAGAGCCCCCAGACCGACCAGGATGAGCCACATGAAAGGCACGAACAAGATCGGGAGCATGGACATCAGAGGCAAAAACCCAGGAATTATCTTCCTGAGCATAACCCTTCCATTTAACCAGATACTGGAGTTTCCGTCTAGAAACACGAGAATCCAAAATCTTCTCCACAATATACTCCAATTCCCCCTCCACCAAAACCGGGGCAGGAGGATCAACAGATGGAACCATAGGTGCCACGTATCTCCGCAACAATGACCTATGGAATACGTTATGTATGGAAAAAGAATCTGGAAGGGTCAGACGAAAAGACACAGGATTAAGAACCTCAGAAATCCTATACGGACCGATGAAACGAGGTTTAAACTTAGGAGAGGAAACCTTCATAGGAATATGACGAGAAGATAACCAAACCAGATCCCCAACACGAAGTCGGGGACCCACACGGCGTCTGCGATTAGCGAAACGTTGAGCCTTCTCCTGGGACAAGGTCAAATTGTCCACTACATGAGTCCAAATCTGCTGCAACCTGTCCACCACAGTATCCACACCAGGACAGTCCGAAGACTCAACCTGTCCTGAAGAGAAACGAGGATGGAACCCAGAATTGCAGAAAAATGGCGAAACCAAGGTAGCCGAGCTGGCCCGATTATTAAGGGCGAACTCAGCCAAAGGCAAAAAGGACACCCGGTCATCCTGATCGGCAGAAACAAAACATCTCAGATATGTTTCCAAGGTCTGATTGGTTCGTTCGGTCTGGCCATTAGTCTGAGGATGGAAAGCCGAGGAAAAAGACAAGTCAATGCCCATCCTACCACAAAAGGCTCGCCAAAACCTTGAAACAAACTGGGAACCTCTGTCAGAAACGATATTCTCTGGAATGCCATGTAAACGAACCACATGCTGGAAGAAAAATGGCACCAAATCAGAGGAGGAAGGCAATTTAGACAAGGGTACCAGATGGACCATCTTAGAAAAGCGATCACAGACCACCCAAATGACTGACATCTTTTGAGAAACGGGAAGATCAGAAATAAAATCCATAGAGATATGTGTCCAAGGCCTCTTCGGGACCGGCAAGGGCAAAAGCCACCCACTGGCACGAGAACAGCAGGGCTTAGCCCGAGCACAAATCCCACAGGACTGTACAAAAACACGCACATCCCGCGACAGAGACGGCCACCAAAAGGATCTAGCCACCAACTCTCTGGTACCAAAGATTCCAGGATGACCAGCCAACACCGAACAATGAACCTCAGAGATAAATTTATTGGTCCACCTATCAGGGACAAACAGTCTCTCCGCTGGACAACGATCAGGTTTATTAGCCTGAAATTTTTGCAGCACCCGCCGCAAATCAGGGGAGATGGCAGACACAATTACTCCTTCCTTGAGGATACCCGCCGGCTCAGACAAACCCGGAGAGTCGGGCACAAAACTCATAGACAGAGCATCCGCCTTCACATTTTTAGAGCCCGGAAGGTACGAAATCACAAAGTCAAAACGGGCTAAAAACAGTGACCAACAAGCCTGTCTAGGATTCAACCGCTTGGCAGACTCAAGATAAGTCAAGTTCTTATGATCAGTCAATACCACCACGCGATGCTTAGCTCCTTCAAGCCAATGACGCCACTCCTCGAATGTCCACTTCATGGCCAGCAACTCTCGGTTGCCCACATCATAATTTCGCTCAGCAGGCGAAAACTTCCTGGAAAAAAAAGCGCATGGTTTCATCACTGAGCAATCAGAACCTCTCTGCGACAAAACAGCCCCTGCTCCAATCTCAGAAGCATCAACCTCGACCTGGAACGGAAGAGAAACATCTGGTTGACACAACACAGGGGCAGAAGAAAAACGACGCTTCAAGTCTTGAAAAGCTTCCACAGCAGCAGAAGACCAATTGACCAAATCAGCACCCTTCTTGGTCAAATCGGTCAATGGTTTAGCAATACTAGAGAAATTGCAGATGAAGCGACGATAAAAATTAGCAAAGCCCAGGAACTTTTTCAGACTTTTCAGAGATGTCGGCTGAGTCCAATCATGGATGGCTTGGACCTTAACAGGATCCATCTCGATAGTAGAAGGGGAAAAGATGAACCCCAAAAAAGAAACCTTCTGCACACCAAAGAGACACTTTGATCCCTTCACAAACAAAGAATTAGCACGCAGGACCTGAAAAACTGTTCTGACCTGCTTCACATGAGACTCCCAATCATCCGAAAAGATCAAAATGTCATCCAAGTACACAATCAGGAATTTATCCAGGTACTCTCTGAAGATGTCATGCATAAAGGACTGAAACACTGATGGAGCATTGGCAAGTCCGAATGGCATTAGATACTCAAAATGACCCTCGGGCGTATTAAATGCAGTTTTCCATTCATCTCCTCGCCTGATTCGCACCAGATTATACGCACCACGACGATCTATCTTGGTGAACCAACTAGCCCCCTTAATCCGAGCAAACAAATCAGATAACAATGGCAAGGGGTACTGAAATTTAACCGTGATCTTATTTAGAAGGCGGTAATCTATACAAGGTCTCAGCGAACCATCCTTCTTGGCTACAAAAAAGAACCCTGCTCCTAATGTTGACGATGACGGGTGAATATGCCCCTTCTCCAGGGATTCCTTCACATAACTGCGCATAGCGGCGTGCTCAGGCACGGATAAATTAAACAGTCGACCTTTTGGGAATTTACTACCAGGAATCACATTTATAGCACAATCACAATCCCTATGCGGAGGTAGGGCATCGGACTTGGGCTCATCAAATACATCCCGGTAATCAGACAAGAACTCTGGAACCTCAGAAGGGGTGGATGACGAAATAGACAGAAATGAAACATCACCATGTACCCCCTGACAACCCCAGCTGGACACCGACATGGATTTCCAATCTAATACTGGATTACGGACTTGTAGCCATGGCAACCCCAACACGACCACATCATGCAGATTATGCAACACCAGAAAGCGAATAACCTCCTGATGTGCAGGAGCCATGCACATGGTCAGCTGGGTCCAGTATTGAGGCTTATTCTTGGCCAAAGGCGTGGCATCAATTCCTCTCAATGGAATAGGACACTGCAAGGGCTCTAAGAGAAACCCACAACGCTTAGCATACTCCAAGTCCATCAAATTCAGGGCAGCGCCTGAATCCACAAATGCCATGACAGAATACGATGACAAAGAGCAGATCAAGGTAACGGACAGAAGAAATTTTGACTGTACCGTACCAATGGTGGCAGACCTAGCGAACCGCTTAGTGCGCTTAGGACAATCAGAGGTAGCATGAGTGGAATCACCACAGTAGAAACACAGCGCATTCAGACGTCTGTGTTCTTGCTGTTTAACTCTGGTCAAAGTCCTATCGCACTACATAGGCTCAGGTTTAAGCTCAGGTAATACCGCCAAATGGTGCACAGATTTACGCTCACGCAAGCGTCGACCGATCTGAATGGCCAAAGACATAGACTCATTCAAACCAGCAGGCATAGGAAATCCCACCATGACATCCTTAAGGGCTTCAGAGAGACCCTTTCTGAACATAGCTGCCAGCGCAGATTCATTCCATTGAGTGAGCACGGACCACTTTCTAAATTTCTGACAATATACCTCTATCTCATCCTGACCCTGACAAAGAGCCAGCAAATTTTTCTCTGCCTGATCCACTGAATTAGGTTCATCGTACAGCAATCCGAGTGCCAGGAAAAATGCATCGATATTACTCAATGCAGGATCTCCTGGCGCAAGAGAAAATGCCCAGTCCTGAGGGTCGCCACGCAAAAAAGAAATAACAATCAAAACCTGTTGAACTGGATCACCAGAGGAGCGAGGTTTCAAGGCCAGAAACAATTTACAATTATTTTTGAAACTCAGAAACTTAGCTCTATCTCCAAAAAACAAATCAGGAATAGGATTTCTTGGTTCCAACATAGCTTTCTGATCAATAGTGTCTTGAATCTTTTGTACTCTTGCCGAGAGCTGATCCACAAATGAAGACAGACTTCTAATGTCCATCGCTACACCTGTGTACTGAACCACCCAAATGTCTAGGGGAAAAAAAGGCAAAACACAGTGCAAAGAAAAAAAAATGGTCTCAGAACTTCTTTTTTCCCTCTATTGAGAATCATTAGTACTTTGGGCTTCCTGTACTGTTATGAAAGGCAATTCAGTACTACAATGGACATAGCGGTCAGAGCACATACAGTGATCTGACAATAACCCAAAATCATAGAACGAGCTCTGAGACGTGGGAACTCTGCAGACCGCAATCCCTAATCCTCTCCAAACAACACTAGAGGCAGCCGTGGATTGCGCCTAACTCTGCCTATGCAACTCGGCACAGCCTGAGAAACTAACTAGCCTGAAGATAGAAAATAAGCCTACCTTGCCTCAGAGAAATACCCCAAAGGAAAAGGCAGCCCCCCACATATAATGACTGTGAGTTAAGATGAAAAGACAAACGTAGAGATGAAATAGATTCAGCAAAGTGAGGCCCGACTTTCTTAACAGATCGAGGATAGAAAAGGTAACTTTGCGGTCTACACAAAACCCTAAAGAAAACCACGCAAAGGGGGCAAAAAGACCCTCCGTACCGAACTAACGGCACGGAGGTACACCCTTTGCGTCCCAGAGCTTCCAGCAACAAATTAGACAAGCTGGACAGAAAAAATAGCAAACAAATAGCAAAGAAGAACTTAGCTATGCAGAGCAGCAGGCCACAGGAATGATCCAGGGAAAAGCAAGTCCAACACTGAAACATTGACAGGAAGCCAGGATCAAAGCATTAGGTGGAGTTAAGTAGAGAAGCACCTAACGACCTCACCAGATCACCTGAGGGAGGAAACTCAGAAGCCGCAGTACCACTTCCCTCCACCAACAGAAGCTCACAGAGAGAATCAGCCGAAGTACCACTTGTGACCACAGGAGGGAGCTCTGCCACAGAATTCACAACAACCGCCATCTTCCAAAATGGCGGGCGCATGTTCAGTGCGCCCCCGAATCTGCCGGCCAGCAGATTCATTCCAGGTACATTTTGATCACTGTGATAAAACCTATCACAGTGATCAAAATAAAAAAAATAGTAAATGAACACCCCTTTTATCACCCTCATAGGTAGGGACAATAATAAAATAAAGAAAATATATTTACTTTTATTTTTCCACTAGGGTTAGGGTTAGAACTAGGGTTAGGGTTAGAGCTAGGGTTAAGGTTAGAACTAGGATTAGGGTTAGAACTAGGGTTAAGGTTAGAACTAGGGTTAGGGTTAGAACTAGGGTTAGGGTTAGAACTAGGCTTAGAACTAGGGTTAGGGTTAGAACTAAGGTTAGGATTAGAACTAGGGTTAGAATTAGGGTTAGGGTTAGAACTAGGGTTAGGGTTGCAATTAGGGCTAGGGTTGCAATTAGGGTTAGGATTGCAATTATGGTTAGGGTTGCAATTAGGATTAGGGTTAGAATTAGGGTCAGAATTAGGCTATGTGCACATTGTGCGGATTTGGCTGCGGACCTGCAGCGGATTGGCCGCTGTGGATTCGTAGCAGTTATCCATCACGTTTACAGTACCATGTAAACCTATGGAAAACCAAATCCGCTGTGTCCATGGTGCGGAAAATACTGCGCAGAAACGCTGAGTTGTATTTTCCACAGCATGTCAATTCTTTGCGCGGATTCTGCAGCGTTTTACACCTGTTCCACAATTGGAATCCTCCGGTGAAATCACCACAAAAAACACTGGAAATCCGCGTTTTTTTTTTCCAAAAATGGTGCCAAAAAATCCTCACACGAATCCGCAATGTGGGCACATAGCCTTAGGGTTGGGGTTGGAATTAGGGCTAGGGTTGGAATTAGAGTTAGGGTTTGAAATAGGGTTTAGAATAGGCTTGTGGTTAGGGTTATGGTTGGGTTGGCATTAGGGTTAGGGGTGTGTTGGGGTTAGGGTTGTGGTTAAGGTTGGGATTAGGGTTAGGGTTGGGATTAGGGTTAGGTGTGTGTTGAGGTTAGGGTTGTGGTTAGGGGTGTGTTGGGGTTAGGGTTGTGATTAGGGTTATGGCTAGAGTTGGGATTAAGGTTAGGGGTGTTGGGATTAGTGTTGGAGTTATAATTGAGGGGTTTCCACCATTTAGGCACATCAGGGGTCTCCAAATGCAACATGGCGCCACTATTGATTCCAGCCAATCTTGTATTCAAAAAGTCAAATGGAGCTCCCTCCCTTCCAAGCCACGATGTGCGCCCAAACAGTGGTTTACCCAAACATATGGGGCATAAGCATACTCATGAAAAATTGCACAACAACTTTGGGGGTCTAATTTCTCCTGTTACCCTTTAGAAAATACAAAATGGGGGCTAAAAATTATTTTTATGGGAAAAAAATGATTTTTTTTATTTTTACGGCTCTGCGTTATAAAATTCTGTGAAGCACTTGGGGTTTCAAAGTGCTCACCCGATATATAGATAAGTTCCTTGGTGTTATGGTTGGCGGAATGCACAGAATATATATATATATATATATATACAGTGGGGCAAAAAAGTATTTAGTCAGTCAGCAATAGTGCAAGTTCCACCACTTAAAAAGATGAGAGGCGTCTGTAATTTACATCATAGGTAGACCTCAACTATGGGAGACAAACTGAGAAAAAAAAATCCAGAAAATCACACTGTCTGTTTTTTTAACATTTTATTTGCATATTATGGTGGAAAATAAGTATTTGGTCAGAAACAAAATTTCATCTCAATACTTTGTAATATATCCTTTGTTGGCAATGACAGAGGTCAAACGTTTTCTGTAAGTCTTCACAAGGTTGCCACACACTGTTGTTGGTATGTTGGCCCATTCCTCCATGCAGATCTCCTCTAGAGCAGTGATGTTTTTGGCTTTTCGCTTGGCAACACGGACTTTCAACTCCCTCCAAAGGTTTTCTATAGGGTTGAGATCTGGAGACTGGCTAGGCCACTCCAGGACCTTGAAATGCTTCTTACGAAGCCACTCCTTCGTTGCCCTGGCGGTGTGCTTTGGATCATTGTCATGTTGAAAGACCCAGCCACGTTTCATCTTCAATGCCCTTGCTGATGGAAGGAGGTTTGCACTCAAAATCTCACGATACATGGCCCCATTCATTCTTTCATGTACCCGGATCAGTCGTCCTGGCCCCTTTGCAGAGAAACAGCCCCAAAGCATGATGTTTTCACCACCATGCTTTACAGTAGGTATGGTGTTTGATGGATGCAACTCAGTATTCTTTTTCCTCCAAACACGACAAGTTGTGTTTCTACCAAACAGTTCCAGTTTGGTTTCATCAGACCATAGGACATTCTCCCAAAACTCCTCTGGATCATCCAAATGCTCTCTAGCAAACTTCAGACGGGCCCGGACATGTACTCGCTTAAGCAGTGGGACACGTCTGGCACTGCAGGATCTGAGTCCATGGTGGCGTAGTGTGTTACTTATGGTAGGCCTTGTTACATTGCTTCCAGCTCTCTGCAGTTCATTCACTAGGTCCCCCCGCATGGTTCTGGGATTTTTGCTCACCGTTCTTGTGATCATTCTGACCCCACGGGGTGGGAGTTTGCGTGGAGCCCCAGATCGAGGGAGATTATCAGTGGTCTTGTATGTCTTCCATTTTCGAATTATTGCTCCCACTGTTGATTTCTTCACTCCAAGCTGGTTGGCTATTGCAGATTCAGTCTTCTCAGCCTGGTGCAGGGCTACAATCTTGTTTCTGGGGTCTTTTGACAGCTCTTTGGTCTTCACCATAGTGGAGTTTGGAGTCAGACTGTTTGAGGGTGTGCACAGGTGTCTTTTTATACTGATAACAAGTTTAAACAGGTGCCATTACTACAGGTAATGAGTGGAGGAAAGAGGAGACTCTTAAAGAAGAAGTTACAGGTCTGTGAGAGCCAGAAATCTTGATTGTTTGTTTCTGACCAAATACTTATTTTCCACCATAATATGCAAAGAAAATGATAAAAAAACAGACAGTGTGATTTTCTGGATTTTTTTTTCTCAGTTTGTCTCCCATAGTTGAGGTCTACCTATGATGTAAATTACAGACGCCTCTCATCTTTTTAAGTGGTGGAACTTGCACTATTGCTGACTGACTAAATACTTTTTTGCCCCACTGTATATATGAGACAGTAGGTGCATTCGCAACCCGGGGTCCACTGTGAAGGAAAGAAACCTACTGCTAGTAACAGGTGGTACTATATGGGGGCATAAGCGAACACTGTTACTTCACAGATTCACTACGAAAAGAGAATGCCATGCCCTGTTAACCTCAAAGGAGATCACAGCTACCTAATAGAGCCCAAAGTGGTCATAAAGTCAGAATAGCACACAAGCAACTCCTCTCCGGTGGAGCCGGAATTCTAATAGCTATACCCAAGCCCTGAATCCACATACACAAGACTCCTCACCGGAGGTGCCTGTATTCTACGGGCTTATTTCAGCCAAACCCTGACCACATACAACTATGACCATACTAGCGCTGAACTCATAACATAGGCGTGATACTAGCACATGACCGTGCGGCCATGCGAACCTTTTATAGTTTTAGCACTCAAGGACCTTCCTAGTGGTCCAACAGGAACCGCTTCAGGACCTGCGCATGTGACCCCCGACCTCCAATGGAAGGTCGTCCCGTGGACATGCTCAGTATGGGAAAAGCAGGACTTAGTTCCAGAAAGATCTGCTCGCTGCTGATCAGTGCTGGCTACAAAGGCAGAGCCTGGAAGAACAGTAGTAACCAGTCACCCAGTATCAGCCTGAGTCAGATGCTGGGACCGACGTCTCCGCTGAGCAGGCTTCACTGCAGCTGGAGAAGAATGGGAGACCGCAGCGGAGATGGTTCAAGATTCCCAATGTGCAGAGGTGGGAACTCGACACCAAAACACTAGGGGGTCTAGTTTCCAAAATGGGGGCACTTGTGGGGGGTTGCCACTGTTTAAGCACACCAGGGGCTTTGCAAATGTTACATGACACCCGCAGACCATTCTATCAAATTCTGACTTCCAAAATGTCACTACTTCCCCTCTGAGCCTTGACGTGTGCCCAAACAGTCGTTCCCCTCCACATATGGGGTATCAGAGTACTAAGGGCAAATTGGACAGCAACCTTTGGGGTCCAATTTCTCCTGTTACCCTTGTGAAAATAAAAAATTGCGGGCTAAAAAATATTTTTTGAGGAAAGAAAAATGATTTTTTATTTTCACAGTTCTGCGTTATAAACTTCTGTGATGCACTTGGGGGTTTAAAGTGGTCACGACACATCTAGATTGGAGGTCTAATTTCCAAAATGGTGTCACTTGTGGGGGAGCTCCAATGTTTAGGCACACAGGGGCTCTCCAAACGCGACATGGTGTCCGCTAACGGTTGGAGCTAATTTTTCATTCAAAAAGTCAAATGGCGCTCCTTCCCTTCCGAACCCTGCTGTGTGCCCAAATAGTGATTTACCCCCACATGTGAGGTATCGTTGTACTCAGGAGTAGTTGCCCAATAAATTTTAGGATCCATTTTATCCTGTTGTCCATGTGACAATGAACAAATTAAGGCTAATATAATTTTTTGTGAAAAAAAAGTACTTTTTCATATTTACGGATCAATTTGTGAAGCACCTGGGAGTTCAAAGTGTTCACTATGCATCTAGATAAGCTCCATGGGGGGTCTAGTTTCCAAAATGGGGTTATTTGTGGGGGAGCTCCAATGTTTAGGCACACAGGGGCTCTCCAAACGCGACATGTTGTCAGCTAAAGATTTGCGGCCAATTTTTCATTGAAAAAGTCAAATGGCGCTCCTTCCCTTCCGAGCCCTGTCGTGCGCCCAAGCAGTGGTTCCCCCCATAAAAAGGGGTATCGGTGTAAAAATTGTACAATAAATTTTGGTGTCCCGTTTCTCTTTTTACTTTTGGGAAAATAAAAAAAATTGTTGCTAAAAGATCATTTTTGTGACTAAAAAGTTAAATGTTCATTTTTTCCTTCCAAGTTACTTCTGCTGTTGTGAAGCACCTGAAGGGTTAATAAACTTCTTGAATGTGGTTTTGAGTACCTTGAGGGGTGCAGTTTTTCGAATGGTGTCACTTTTGGGTATTTTCAGCCATATAGACCCCTCAAACTGACTTCAAATGTGAGGTGGTCCCTAAAAAATGGTTTTGTAAATTTTGTTGTAAAAATGAGAAATCACTGGTCAAATTTGAACCCTTATAACTTCCTATCAAAAAAATTTTTTCTTTCAAAATTTGTGTCGCATAACTCTCTGGTTTAACAGAATAAAAATTCTAAATTTGAAAATTGCGAAATTTTCAAAATTTTAGCCAAATTTCCATTTTTTTCACAGATAAACGCAAAAAATATCGACCTTAGTTTACCATAACATGAAGCCCAATATGTTACAAAAACCATTCTCAGAACCGCTAGGATCCATTGAAGCCTTCCTAAGTTATTACCTTTTAAAAGGACACTGGTCAGAATTGCAAAAAATGGCCAGGTCATTAAGGTCAAAATAGGCTGGGTCATGAATGGGTTAAAAGATGGTATAAGAATAGTATCCAGACGTGCACACACAATTAGTAACTCCCTGTTTCTGAGTTTATATTGTCCCAATACTAAATCTTCTTCTCATCACTGGTTATCCATGACCAGTTATTTCAAATGTGGACCATCCCCATGCAAACATGCACACACTACCAAAAAACTCTGAGTTTTTATGATCTGACATCACCAAGGTTTTTAAAATTAAAGATTATCTTAATTGTAACTCAGAATATGTAGTGTATATCATTGAATATCGTGTTTACAATTTAAAAAATATAGGCTTGACAACCAGATAATTAACAACTTTCTGCCATCGGACTGAAATGAATAGTATGTCCTATGGCAGAAGCCCCACTTTGATGCGGGCTCCAGCTTTGAAAGATGCTGAAGGAGTACCACAATAACTTATTAACACCTTACCTGCAATTTGTCTCCATTGAGGTGTTTGACCAGGTATAGCATATGACAGGCATCTTGTCAGGGATTATTGCCTAAATTCTAAAAAAAAAGCCCTCAAAGGTATGAACTGGGATATAAACTGGTATGCATGCAGCATATAAGCACATGTTCACAGTGGCCACTGAACAGAAAAAGATAGAAACATAATGAATACATTCCCTGCAGTAAATAGATAAATAGTATATTGCAGGAAAATAATATACAGTACTTAGTTAACATATTTTTTATTAAAAAAAAATGCAAAATCCTTCCTATCACTTTATGCTGACTGTTTATTGGGACAGTCCTAACTCTAATATTAAAAACTTTACCATTTGTCAAGTGACATGCATGTGGCTAACGGTTGAGAAGGACTAGGCCCAACTAGTGGATAAACGGCCATGGAAGACCACATCAATATAAGGCGCAGCTCAAAAAAGGCAGGCCGTACCTTTATATTAACATGCAACATTTTAGTGCTTGCTCATAACTAATCATTATTCATTTGTAGAAGCCACCCTCTTTTCAATTTCAGCATTGTTATAGATAGTGTTATGTTTGCATAAAGAACTTGCTGAAATGTCATTGAATCCATTCTTCTCTAAGTCTACGAAATGTTCCCCGTGACATTGGTTGCAACACAACCCCAAGGCTTGAACGATCCATCCCTATGCTTAATCGTTGACAAGATATTCTTTTCCTAAAATTCTGTGCCCATTTTTCTCCACACAGATGAGATGAGATGGAGGAGATTGGGGCCTATGAGGACTGCAAATTCCTTTCTGGGTATTAACACTAGGACTACTGGACTCGTGAACCCTGATTAGAACTACTGCAAGTAAGTAGTCAAAATGACTATACCAGTATCCTAGTGTTAATGACACATACAGTACAGACCAAAAGTTTGGATCCAACTCATTTAAAGATTTTTCTGTATTTTAATGACTACGAAAATTGTACATTCACACTGAAGGCATCAAAACTATGAATTAAATTGGAATTATATGCTTAACAAAAAAGTGTGAAACTGAAAATATGTCTTATATTCTAGGATCTTCAAAGTAGCCACCTTTTGCTTTGATGACTGCTTTGCACACCCTTGGCATTCTCTTGATGAGCTTCAATAGGTAGTCACCAGAAATGGTTTTCCAACAAATTTGAAGGTGTTCCCAGAGATGCTTAGCACTTGTTGGCTCTTTTGCCTTCACTCTGTGGTCCAGCTCACCCCAAACCAAACCAAACCAAGATTGAGTTCAGGTCTGGCGTAGGACCCCATCACTCTCCTTCTTGGTCAAATAGCACTTACACAGCCTGGAGGTGTGTTTGGGGTCATTGTCCTGTTGAAAAATAAATGATGGTCCAACTAAACGCAAACTGGATGGAATAGCATGCCACTGCAAGATGTTGTGGTAGCCATGCTGGTTCAGTATGCCTTCAATTTTGAATAAATCCCCAACAGTGTCACCAGCAAAGCACCCCCACACCATCACACCTCCTCCTCCATGCTTCACGGTGGGAACCAGGCATTTAGAGTCCATCCGTTCATCTTTTCTGCATCACACAAACACTCGGTGGTTGGAACCAAAGATCTTAAATTTGGACTCATCAGACCAAAGCACAGATTTCCACTGGTCTAATGTCCATTCCTTATGTTCCTTAGCCCAAACAAGCATCTTCTGCTTGTTGCCTGTCCTTAGCAGTGGTTTCCTAGCAGCTATTTTACCATGAAGGCCTGCTCCACAAGGTCTCCTCTTAACAGTTGTTGTAGAGATGTGTCTGCTGCTAGAACTCTGTGTGGCATTGACCTGGTCTCTAATCTGAGCTGCTGTTAACCTGCGAATTCTGAGGCTTGTGACTCGGATAAACTTATCTTCAGAAGCAGAGATCTTCCTTTCCTGGGGTGGTCCTCATGTGAGCCAGTTTCTTTGATGGTTTTTGCAACTGCACTTGAGTACACTTTCAAAGTTTTCCCAATTTTTCGGACTGACTGACCTTCATTTCTTAAAGTAATGATGGCCACTTGTTTTTCTTTACTTAGCTGCTTTTTTCTTGCCATAATACAAATTCTAACAGTCTATTCAGTAGGACTATAAGCTGTGTATCCACACCATTTATAAGGCAAGAAATCCCACTTATTAAACCTGACAAGGCACACCTGTGAAGTGAAAACCATTCCCGGTGACTACTTCTTTAAGCCCATCAAGAGAATGCCAAGAGTTTGCAAAGCAGTCATCAAAGTAAAAGGTGGCTACTTTGAAGAACCTAGAATATAAGACATAATTTCAGTTGTTTCACACTTTTTTGTTAAGTATATAATTCCACATGTGTTAATTCATAGTTTTGATGCCTTCAGTGTGAATTTACAATTTTTATAGTCAGGAAAATACAGAAAAATCTTTAAATGAGAAGGTGTGTCCAAACTTTTGGTCTATACTGTATTATCCTGTAAGTGTAGTAAGTGGGTGTGTCCTGAGCAGGGTGACAGTGAGCCATTGTTTCATATGAGCCTGCAATTTGATTCTTGTTATATGTTAATCAGCCCCCTGCTGTTTACTAGTCTTTACACCTTGAAGGACAAATATGCAAGTTAATTGAACAAGTGAAGAATTAAGGATTACCTAACCTACCTTCCCCGAATCCTGTGAGAGAATACCCTGAATGAGAGCTGTGGATAATAAAAGGGACCTGTGTGTCTCCAGCGTGACTTTACAGGAAATCAGTCAAGTGACCATGGCTCCAGCTGGTGGAATACACATCTTCTCCACTGCCTATCACTGTACCCACAACAACATGTGTAGAACCCAGTTTGAAATAATCAAGTCACCTGGCCACATGCTTCACAGTACTCAGTCAGTTTCGTAAGCTTGACGCTAATCCTCTCTGTGGGCCAAAAATGGGGTGCTATTGGTTGGGTAGTTGGCCCTACATGTGCCAAGGTCGCAGGTGTTCTAATTCCTGTCAAAGCCAGAAGAATGATGAGACTCTGTCATTTGCATCATCTTGTGTATTGCTGAAACTGTACTATACGTTGTTGACTGTTGGTTATCCAATAAAGCATTACCACAGTGTGTTACCCTCGCTCTTTTTTGTCTGAGTAATATTGTGCCCATGTTGAAGGAGTACAGGCATTCAGTAGGATAAGCCCTGGCCTGTGCAACTTTTCTAAAGACAGCCAAGCCAGCATGCGTGAGCATCCACAGACCCTTGTGTCTCCACACATAGTGATCAAGGAACTGACAAAGGAGCCCGGAGGGCATCTAGAATGGCTGAAAAAGTCTGACAGGGTGGATCTTAAAAGAATTGAAGATGAGAGTACTTGGAACATAATCTGAAAAGTAAACTTTGTTAAAAAAGCAGCCCAACACCTCCACATTCTCTGCTCAAAGGTCAGGGGGTGTGAGAAAAATGTATTCCACCATATGAGAGATCAGCAGTGGCAGTGGTGTCAGACTGCTGGCACAACGTTTCAGTAACAGCCAGAAGGTTAAGGGAGCAGGAAAGGAAAAAGTCATGGATGTAGAATAGTTTGTTACACACTGACTGTGAGTTCCAGGGGGCACAGTTGAAGAGTATAGAAGGCATGCAAGGAATAGTAATGAGATTTGCAGGGTTTCTGAATGTATCTGGAAATGAGCTAAAGTTACTATCACAAAAACGGCCTAGGTCAAGGGAAACATCTATTGTGACTGGGATAAATATTTTAGAGAGAGTAAGCAGATAGTTACGGTAATTGAGTTGAGACTGGCTGAGAGCAACTTTTGTATTGTTTGGTGGGGGTAAATTGATCTGTGAGGTTTAAGACTGTGAAAAGAGCATGAGAGCCAAACATACTGTAGGAGTGCCCTGGCACTTGAAAAATCTGCACAAGAACTCCCTGCACAAGTGCCTTGTCCTTGACTAAGTTTAAATATATAGGGAAGTTTATGCTTAGATCAAGTACTAATTTAACGCATAAACAATCAATCAACTGGCTTAAGACAGCAGGAAACATTAAAATGCAGAGAAAAACAAACTTGCTTGCACACCAAAATGGATCATAAATAGTGATGGACGAACCAAACAGTAATGTTTGAAGACTGTATTGGACACCTAAAGTCTGTGCACTGACTCTGAACACTGACTTCTCACAGAAGTCCGTCTTACTGTCTAAGTTTGGCAAAGCAAACAAAGTTTGTTTAAAGGCAGCAGCCCAGCCAATCATCAAGATTTTCTGGTGTGGGCACTTCAGGTCCCATCACAGCTATACCAAGTATCAGCATTAGGGATGAGCGAATAGCTTCAGATAACTCCTTATCCAAATAGCTATTGCATTTACTGAATTGCTGCATTGGGATCCTGAATACATGGAGCGCTCCCGATAATCAGCTGTTCGGCATTGCAGCTGCATGTGTCGCGGCTCTGCGACAGTCACAACACATGCATGGAGAGCCTGTCTGATTTATGAGCGCTGACATCAATCAGAGGTTAGTAATGGAGAGGCATTATTAAGATGCTCCCATTAATAAATCCATAGATAAATTGTTAAAAAAGAATAGAGCCAGAATAAAGTCCTTTAAAATCAAGGATTGAAGCTTGAATAGGTTAATTTGCATATTCCAGGTGCCTTCTGGGAAAAGCTAAGAGTCTCCCTCAGCAAGAAGATCGTTGAGTACAGCCAGGACCAGCTGCTTGGAAAGCATCGCCAAGCCAGGGATTTAAGCTTGAATAGGTTAATTTGCATATTCCAGGTGCCTTCTGGGAAAAGCAAAGATTCTCCCTCAGCAAGAAGATCGTTGGTTACAGCCAGGTCCAGCTGCTTGGAAAGCATCGCCAAACCGAGCACCAAATTTTTGTCTCCAGGACATTATTGCAGGAAAGCTTGGCTGATTGAGTAGATTACACAAGAAGGAAAACACACAGAAGATTACACAAGAAGGTTGCACACAGTGGATTACACAAGAAGGAAGACACACAGCAAGTCAGCAGAATCTAGAAGCAACATGGCAGATGTGACAATCTACATGGTGAGCTGCAACATGTTTTATGTGTTCACAGATCGACCAGAAGAAGAATCCAACTTCATCTGAAAGAACTGTAGACTACTGGCCCTTTTAGAAGAAAACATGCGGGGTCTGGAAGAAAGAATTGCAACTTTGAAACTCATCAAAGAAAATGAAGACTTCATAGACAGAACATAAGCATCTCTACTGGTCATAGAAGGTGAAGAAAGTGTCAGATAACCTCCAAAAGCAGACGAGTGGAAGCAAGTGACCAAAAGAAGCAAGAAGACCATGGCAACAACACAAACCACACAACTGAGAAACCAATTCCAAGGCCTTGTGGAGGATGAAGATGGCACACCTAAGGATGAGGCACTACCAGAAAGCAAAGATGGAAAGGGCACACAGCAACACCCAGAAGTGGCAACAAAAAGTACAGCTAAGAAGCGAAGAAGAGTGGTAGTGGTGGGAGACTCATTACTGAGAGTCACAGAAGCAGCCATCTGCAGATTGGACACACCCCAAGAGAAGTGTGCTGCCTTCCAGGTGCGAAGATCAAGGATGTGACTGATTGGATACCAAAGCTCATCATTTCCAAGGACGTCCACCCATTTCTTCTGATACATGTTGGCACCAATGACATGGCAAGGAAGGACCTACCGAGAATCTGCAAGGACTTTGAAGAGTTGTGGAAGAGAGTAAAGGAACTGGATGCACAGGTAGTTTTTTCTTCTAGCCTTCCAGTAGACGGGCATGGCACAAGGAGATGGAACAGGATCCTTGATGCGAACAACTGGCTAAGACGATGGTGCAGTCAACAAGGATTCGGAATCCTGGACCACGGTGTGAATTACCTGTACGACGGACTCCTCTCTAGAGACGGACAGCAGTTCAACAAACCTTGGAAACAGACATTCGCCAGAAGACTCGCTACACTCATCAGTAGGGCTTTAAACTAGAAAAAGAGGAGACAGGAAGAAAAGCATTAGACTTGAACATGAAACCAGAAAATACACTGATGAAGGATATGAGGTGTGGCAAACAAGACCCAAGAAAACATACTCGGAAGGGAGGTAAGAGATCTTCTAAAACAATCCACAGGTAGGAGATTGGAACAAAACTACATCCTCTAAACTGCATGCTCGCAAACGCCAGAAGCCTGACAAACAATTTGGAAGAACTAAAAGCAGAAATATCTACAGGTAACTATGACATAGTGGGAATAACCAAGGCATGGTTAGATGAAAGCTATGACTAGGCAGTAACTTACAGGGTTACAGTCTGTTTAGAAAGGATCGTAAAAATCGGAAAAGAGGAGGGGTTTGTCTTTATGTAAATTCTTGTCTAAAATCCACTTTAAGGGAGGATATTAGCGAAGGGAATGAGGATGTCGAGTCCATATGGGTCGAAATTCATGGAGGGAAAAATAGTAACAAAATTCTCATTGGGGTCTGGTACAAACCCCCAAATATAACAGAAATCATGGAAAATCTACTACTAAGGCAGATAGATGAAGCTGCAACCTATAATGAGGTCCTTGATATGGGGACTTTAACTACCCAGATAATAACTGGGAAACAGAGACCTGTAAAACCAATAAAGGCTACAGGTTTCTGCTAATAAAGAAAAATTAACTTTCATAATTGGTGCAGAATCCAACCAGAGGAGCAGCACTTTTAGATCTAATACTATCTAGTAGACCTGACAGAATAACATATCTGCAGGTCGTCGGACATCTAGGAAATAGTGACCACAATATTGTACAGATTCACTTGTCTTTCGCTATGGGGGGCCTTGTCAGGGAGTCACAAAAACAATAAACTTTAGGAAGGCAAAGTTTGACCAGCTTAGAGATGCCCTTAATCTGGTATACTGGGACTATATTCTCAGAAATAAGAATACAGATAATAAATGGGAAATGTTTAAGAACATCCTAAATAGGTACTATAAGCAGTTTATACCTTGTGGGAATAATAGGACAATAAATAGGAAAAACCCAATGGGGCTAAACAAAGAAATAAGAGGGGCAATTAACAGTAAAAGGAAAGAATTTAAACTACTAAAGCAGGATGGCACCGCTGAAGCTCTAAAAATTATAGGGAGAAAATACTTTACCTAAAAAACTAATTAAAGCTGCCAAAAAGGAAACAGAGAAGAACATTGCTAAGGAGAGTAAAACTAATCTCAAACTGTTCTTCGACTATATCAGTTGTAATAAAAACATAAGTGAAAGTGTAGGCTCCTTAAAAAATTGTGAGGAAGGAATGACGAGGAAAAATCTAATATATCAAACACCTTCTTCTCCACGGTATTCACGGTGGAAAATGAAATGCTAGGTGAAATGCCGAGAGACAAAGAAAACCCTATATTAAAGGTCACTGATCTAACCCAAGAAGAGGTGCAAAACCAGCTAAATACGATTAAAATAGATAAATCTCTGGATCTTTGCAGATGATACAAAACTATGTAAAGCAGTCAATACAAGAGAATGATAATATTCTGCTACAGATTGATCAGGGTAAGTTGGAAACTTGGGCCAAAAGGTGGCATATGTGGTTTGACAATGATAATTGTAAGGTTATACACATGGGAAGAAGGAATCAATATCACCATTACTCACTAAATGGAAAACCACTGGGTAAATCTGACATGGAGAAGGACTTGGGGATCCTAGTTAATGATAAACTTACCTGGAGCAGCCAGAGCCAGGCAGCGGCTGCCAAGGCAAAAAGGATCATGGGGTGCATTAAAAGAGGTCTGGATACACATGATGAGAGCATTATACTGCTTCTGTATAAATCCCTAGTTAGACCGCACATGGAGTATTGAGCACAGTTGTGGGAACCGGTGCTCGGATGGATATAATGGAACTAGAACGAGTACAAAGGAGGGCAACAAAATTAATAAAGAGGACGGGGGAACTACAATGAGAGATTAGCAAAATTAGGATTATTTAGTCAAGAAAAAAGATGACTGAGGGGCGATCTAATAACTATGTATAAGTATATAAATATATAAGGAGACAATACAAATATCTCTCCAAGGATCTGTTTATACCAAGGATGGTGATGGTCACAAGGGGCATCTAGAGGAGAGAAGGTTTTTCCACCAAGATAGAAGAGGATTCTTTACTGTTAGGAGGTTACTGAGGAGGTGGTGATGGCGAACTCAGTCAAAGGGTTCAAGAGAGGCCTGGATGTCTTCCTGAACTGTAACAATATTGTATCTTACAATTATTAGGTTCTTTAGAAGGACGTAGATCTGGGGATTTATTATGATGGAATATAGGCTGAACTGGATGGACAAATGTATTTTTTCGGCCTTCCTAACTATGCTACTATGTTACTATGTTAATAAAGACACAGACTCCTCTATTTAAAATAAAAATAAAAAAGCATTTATACTCATCTTTACATCTAATACATTGAAGTTCATGTCATCTGTGAAAGAAATAAAATAATAAACAACCATATTACTCACCTTTACACCAAATCCACTGATGTCCATGTCCCTTGTAAAAGAAGAAATACATTAAACAACTATATCCCTCATCTGTCTGATGTGAAGATAATCCATATATGTCCCATGAAAATCCGGATGACTTGGATAGCGGTCACATCACTGACGATACTGCTATTCATGCTATCCGGTTCACACTGAGACAGTAGCGTAATTACGCTCCCGCAGTGTGTAGCGCAGAGCTGACGTGAGAAAAGTCACCTGAATTCATAGCTAATTAAGCCACTTACGGCAAGGCTCACTGCGTGAGAACTTTCTGTCTGCATTACCTGCGCTTGTTATCAAAAATAGAAGGCAGCGCATGTCTTTTTTTTATTATTTTTTTTTTACATCCTTCTCTAGCCAATCCCAGCCATGCTAATACTTGGTATGGCTATGATGGGGCAGCTAGTGCCCACACCGGAAAAGCTTGTTAATTAGCTGCGCTGCCGCCTTTCAACAAGTTTTGGACTTCCATGAAAACTCTGCATTCAGAGTCTATGTACAGACTCTAGGTGTCCAGTACAGAACCCAAACTTTGCTGTTTGAGTTCGCCCATCACTATGTTATGATCCAAGCTGGTGTGCAAGTTTGTTTGTCTTTACATTTTAATTTTTCCTGCTGTCTTAAGCTAGTTTATTTGATTGTTAATGAGTTAAATAATGAGTTAAATAAGTACTTGATCTAAGCATCAACATATTTAGACTTAGCCAAGGGAAAGACATTTTTGCAGGGGGTTCTTGTACAGATATGTCAAGTGCCAGGGCACTACTATGTACGACTTTCATGCTCTTTCCACAGTCTTAAAACACACAGATAAATAATTAAAAAACAGTGGAGGACCCCTCTATTCTTGATAACCAGCCAAGATAAAGCTGTCATCTGGGGGTTGCAGGCCACAGCTGTCAATATAGCCTACTCAGGTTATCATTTTTTAAATTATTTATTTATAGCACAGGCGATCAGCGACAGCAGGTGTATGCCTAACTTCTTCACATATTTAAATATGTGATTCTTCAGATTTTGCAATAGTCTATGCCTGATAAAGAGACCTGAGTAGTCTCAAAAGCTTTCAATTTGTTACCATCTTTTCAGTTAGCCTATAAAGGTATCAACCACTGAGGACTCTCAATTCTAAATATGTTTTGACCATGGGTTTAATAATAGATAGGCGTCTTCTAACCTGACAATACAAATACTATTTCTTGATAGCCAGCCTTGATACATCTGGCAGCTGAATTTTGCAGCCCGCAGCTGTCAGTTTTGCCATGCTGGTTATCAAAAATAGAACAGACTTTTTTTTAGATGTATTTATTTATAGGTCATGTACTGATGAATACACCCATCAGTGGTGGCTTATCTTGCTGTTATTATAGACAGCAGACATAGGCTGATGGGAGTTGTACTTTCTTATTAGCTGAAGCCTGTAAACAGAGGTAAATAGCTGCTGGCTCTCTTTGTCATCTAACATCGGGGTATCGCAGATCTCTGACCTCCAGTAATAATCTTACTGCCAATCATACATAGGGTTTGCTGTACTGTCAAGCAGGTGACAGTGTGGAAAACAACGGATGTTCGCCCCCCCATTCATCAGAATGGGGTCCGGGTTCAGGTACTGTTCTGGTAGCCAAACCAAATTTTTTTTAAAATGTTCGGCCACACCCGCCAGACCCAAACATCCAGGTTTTCCCCATCAATATTTACAAGATAAATGACAATAATGGACTTAAAAGTAAAAAAGGAAGTTAAACTTTTTATTGACTTAATCTGTGTAAATAAGTAAGTACTATATAGTAAGTGTGAAATTATGCACTCACTGATCGCTATCTTCCCAATTTTCTCATGCTTCTCAGGTCATTTTCTGGACTTCCATTTTGACTTGTTGCATCACACTGGGATCTATGTGTGAGCTGGGATTCGCTTTTACAATATAGGTCTATGGAATCTCATTCTGATGCAACATAGGCTTCCATTTGAAAAGCGACTTCCGGGCTCACACATAAAGCATAGTGTGACATGGAAAGCTGGAATAGAATTTTCATGACCCCGAAGAAGCCAAGCCCGTCAGTTTTAGATCTTTGAAACTAGAGTATCTGTACTACTTGCATGCACTTATATAGGGCTGGTAGCCCGCCTGATCTATGGACATCACTATTAGGCTACAAGCCAGACAATGTGCACTAAATGTGTGTGACCAGTGAGCTAAACAAGTGTTATCTATGTGCAAATTCAATACTTGGCAATCATTCCTTCCTTGAATTGGAAGGTTGTGAGTGGTTCTTTTCAACAGTATTTTGCACCTGTGTTGCCTCTTCCTTTACTAAATTGGGCTGCTGTATTCTGTGCATTAGTTTCTATGACTAGAGAAGGTACTGCATTTGTTTGTGATCAGCACCCTATACAAGTCTTCTCTATTTTCCACCTATGTTGCCTAAGTCTTTATCCAGGTGGGCTGCTGCATCCTACTAGTGCATTAGTTTCTGTGATGTGTGCAGGTAAATATGGTGTTTTTTTCTCTCCTATGTTTTATACAGGTGCTTCTCACAAATCAGGAATATCATCAAAAAGTTAATTTATTTCAGTTTTTCAATACAGAAAGAGAAACTCATATCATATAGAGTCATTACAAACAGAGTGTTCTATTTAAAGTATTTATTTCTGTTATTGTTGATTATTATGGCTTACAGCCAATGAAAACCCCAAAGCCATTATCTCAGTAAATTGAAATAATAATTAACAATAAACACCTGCAAAAGCTTCCTAAGCATTTGAAAAGGTCCCTTGAAAGGGCATTTGAAAAGGTCTGTTTCAGTAGGCTCCACAATCATGGGGAAGACTGCTGACTTGACAGATGTCCAAAAGGCAGTCATTGACACACTCCACAAGGAGGGTAAGCCACAAAAGGTCATTATTGAAGAGGCTGGCTGTTCACAGAGTGCTATATCCAAGCATACTAATGGAAAGTTGAGTGGAAGGAAAAAGTGTGGTAGAAAAAGGTGCACAATTAACCTGGATATCAGCAGCCTTGAAAGAATTGTTAAGAAAAGGTTATTCAAAAATTTTGGGGAGATTCACAAGGAATGGACTGCTGCTGGAGTCATTGCTTCAAAAACCACCACACAAAGATGTATCCAGGACAGGGGCTACAACTGTTGCATTCCTTGTGTCAAGCAACTCATGACCAATAGATAAAACCAGAAGCATTTTACCTGGGCCAAGAATAAACAGAACTGGACTGTTGCTCAGTGGTCCAATGTGGTGTTTTCAGATTAAAGAAAATTTTGCATTTCATTTGGAATTCAAGATCCTAGAGTCTGGAGGAAGAGTGGAGAGGCACACAATCCAAGCTGCTCGAGGTCTATTGTGAAGTTTCCACAATCAGTGATGATTAGGGAAGCCATGTAATCTGCTGGAGTAGCTCCGCTGTGTTTTATGAAGACCAAAGTCAGTGCAGCCATCTACCAGGAAATTTAGGAGCACTTCATGCTTCCCTCTGCCGATAAGCTTTTTGGCCATGGAAATTTCATTCTCCAGCAAGATTTGCAACCTGTCCACACTGCTAAAAGTACCAATACCTGGTTTAAAACAACAGTATCACTGTGATTTATTGGCCAGCAAACTCCCCTGACCTTAACCCCATAGAGAGTCTGTGAGGTATTGTCAAGTGGAAGGTGAGAGACACCAGACCCGGCAATGCAGACGAGCTGAAAGCTGCTATCAAAGCAAACTGGGCTTTAATGAAACATCAGCAGTGCCACAGGCTGAACATCTCCATGCCACGCCACATTGATGCAGTAATTGATGCAAAAGGAGCCCCTGTTAGGTCTCGAGTTCCCGATTCTGCACAGGGGGAATCTCGAGCCATCTCCGCTGCGGTCTCCCATTCTCATCCAGCCGCAGTGGAGTCTGCTCAGCAAGGACTTCGGTCCCAGCGTCTTGCTCAGTCTCAGTCTGTACTGAGAGTTACTGCTGCTTCTTCAGCTTCTGCCATTAAAGCCAGTGCTGGTCAGCAGCGAGCGGACTTCTCTGGGACTAAGTCCTTGTCTGCACACACTGAGCATGCCCAGGGCAAGATCTCCCGTTGGAGATCGAGGGTCATGTGCTCAGGCTCTGCAGCACATTCCATTGGTCCTCTTGGCAGGTCTTGGAAGGGCAAAGTTTCTGTGGCCACTTCCTGTGCTGCAACTATATAAACTGCGCATGACCGCACGGCCATGCGCTAGTGTACAATTGTTAATGTGTGTATGTTGTGAGTGCAAGTCGTCCTTGGATACCCCTACCCTATTGTATGTCTGTTCGCGGAAGGTGTATGGTTGCTATCTAGCGCCCGACTTAGCCTACAGCACTAATCACACATTACAGCGTCCAGTTGCTGTGACCGCCAGTACGGCGCCGTGCACTTCCTCTGTGCTTTCCTTACCCAAGCCTGGGTGGTTAGTGGCGTTCGTCAGTGCGGCACCGCATGCACTCTTGTGCCTTAAAATTGTTATTGAGTTTCCTTACACACCCAGTTGCGGTGTTGTGCCAGCAAGGGTCTAATCGGACTTCAATACTAGTTGGGGTTGAGTTCGTTGACTACTTGCTCGCGCTCTATGTGCGGTACCGCGGTCCTGTGACGCAACAGGATCACTTCCTTCACGCTGGGTGAAGTTTAACCCACGTGTGTATACTTATGAGTACCGCCATATAGTCCGTCATTACTTGGCAGCAGGTTCCATCTCTGCACGGTGGACCCCGGGCTGCGAACGCACCATACTCTATCTGTCTTATTATTTGGTGCGTTCTGCTAGCCCTAACATTACAATAGCGCCAGGGTCTGGCTAGTAATGACGGACAAACAGCAATCCTTGCGGTATATCCAGCAGCTGGAGGGTAGGTTGGCGGCTCTTGAGAGCGCAACCTCAGCTGTGGATGTTACCGCAGTTGCTGTACAGGCTGCTAGCGTGGCTGCAGCAACCCTGTCCATTGCCACCCCTGCTCTGACATTTTCTCGCCTCCCGCTGCCAGAAAAATTTTCTGGTGATAGCAAGTATTGTAGGGGATTTGTGAGTCAGTGCTCTATTCACCTCGAGCTCCTGGCTGCACGTTTTCCCACAGAGCGGGCTAAGGTGGGATTTATAGTGTCTCTCTTGTCGGACAGGGCGTTGGAATGGGCTACGCCGCTGTGGGAGCGTGGCGATCATGTGGTGCAGAGTGCTCCGCTGTTTCTGAGCACTCTGAAACAAGTCTTTTTAGGACCTCAAGTCACCCATGATACTGCGCTCCAACTGCTGGCATTAACTCAGGGTGAGTCCTTGGTCAGTCATTTTGCCGTCCAATTCCGCACTTTAGCTTCTGAGCTGGATTGGTCGGATAAAGCTCTTATCCCCATATTTTGGAGGGGCCTGGCTGACCACGTTAAGGACGCTCTGGCCACTAGGGAGATTCCTGCCACACTGGAGGAGTTAATAACTGTCTCCACTCGAATTGACCTCCGTTTTAACGAGCGGAGGTTAGAGCGAGCCCAGTGTAGGCAGAGGTTTCGGCTGGCTCCTACCTTCGCCAAACCTCTGGAATCTCCGGTTCTGGTTCCTGAGTCACATGAGGCCAGGGAAGTGTCACAAGCGGGATCTAAGTCCCGGACTGCAGGTGCACTCAAGGTCTGTCATGTATGCCAGCAGTCGGGACATCTAGGCACCAGATGTTCTCAGCGGTCGAGGAAACGTCAGCGTCTAGTGGTAGTAGGTGGAGGTGCACTAGACACGGCGACGTTTGCCTCTAAATTGTCCTTTAAGGGGACAATTACTATAGGCTCATTCTCCCACTCGGTAGAGCTCTGCGTGGATTCTGGGGCGGAGGGCAATTTTATGTCTTCTGCCTTCGCCCAACGTCACGCAATACCCCTGGTTATGCTAGCTCAACCAGTAACGGTACGAGTGGTGAATGGGTCGACACTGCCCTCACAGATAACACACCAGACCATCCCTTTTACTCTGTCCATGTCGCCATCTCATCAGGAGATTATATCTCTGCTCGTCATTCCTGAGGGAATTGATGAGGTCCTGTTGGGAATACCTTGGCTACGGTACCACTCTCCTCATATCGAGTGGTCCTCTGGCAGAATCCTGGGATGGGGCGAATCTTGTGGGGGTAGGTGTCAGAGGGAGTGCGTTCAGGTTGCTACTACTGAGGTACCCGCAGATCTTTCCTCTCTCCCCAAGCAGTATTGGTCTTATGCAGACGTGTTCTCCAAAAAGGCGGCGGAGATCCTTCCGCCCCATCGCCCCTACGACTGTCCTATTGATCTCTTGCCTGGTGCTGAGCCTCCCCGGGGTCGAGTCTATCCGCTATCTCTCCCGGAGACGGAGGCAATGTCACAGTACATCCAGGAAAATCTGGCAAGAGGATTCATTAGGAAGTCAGTGTCACCTGCTGGGGCAGGGTTCTTCTTCATGCAGAAGAAGAATGGGGAACTACATCCATGCATAGACTACAGGAGTCTTAACGCCATCACCGTTAAAAATAAGTATCCTTTGCCCTTGATATCTGAGCTCTTCGATAGGCTTCGGGGAGCAAGGGTATTTACTAAACTAGATCTGCGGGGTGCTTACAACCTGATTCGCATCCGTGAGGGGGACAAATGGAAGACGGCTTTTAACACCAGGGATGGGCACTATGAATATCTGGTGATGCCCTTCGGGCTCTGTAATGCCCCGGCCGTTTTCCAAGACTTTGTGAACGATATCTTCCGGGATATGCTTTCCACCTCGGTCGTAGTCTATCTGGATGATATTCTCATCTACTCTCCAGATATTGACTCCCACCGGAGAGATGTTTGCAAAGTCTTCGACCTCCTACGGGCAAACTCCCTCTATGCCAAGTTGGAGAAGTGTATGTTTGAGCAGGAGTCCTTACCTTTCCTAGGCTACATCATCTCTGCCCAGGGATTGGCTATGGATCCTGCTAAACTACAGGCTGTGATGGACTGGCAGGAACCCCATTCTCTTAAAGCAGTGCAGCGCTTTATGGGGTTCATTAATTATTATCGCCAGTTCATTCCGCACTTCTCAACTTTGGTAGCTCCCTTGGTTGCCCTCACCAAGAAGGGGGCGAATCCCAAATTGTGGTCTGAGGAGGGCTCCAAGGCCTTTAACTCTATAAAGTCACACTTCGCTAGCGCTCCCATCCTACATCGCCCCGATGTTGATAAGCCATTTATCATGGAGGTGGATGCCTCTTCTGTTGGTGCTGGAGCAGTCCTCTTCCAAAAGGATGCTCAAGGTCGGAAGCATCCTTGCTTCTTTTTCTCCAAGACCTTCTCACCAGCAGAGAGGAATTATTCCATCGGGGACAGGGAGTTGCTAGCCATGAAGTTAGCTTTCTCGGAGTGGAGACATCTCTTGGAGGGAGCACGTTTTCCCTTCCAAGTCTTCACAGACCATAAAAATTTGGTGTACCTGCAGACAGCCCAGCGGTTGAATTCTCGCCATGCCAGATGGTCCTTATTCTTCTCCCGGTTTCATTTTACCCTCCATTTTCTTTCTGGGGAGAAGAACATTCAGGTCGACACTCTCTCTCACTCCGTTGTGTCATCTGCGGAGGAGGAGGAGGAGCCTCGGCTTATTGTCCCCACCGAGAGCTTGAGAACTGTGGCCCCGGTTTCGCTAGAGTCTGTGCCCTCGGGCAAGACTTTTGTTCCATCCAGTTTGCGACCTGAGGTTCTCTCTTGGGCACACTCGTCCAGGGTGGGTGGACATTTTGGTACCAAAAGGACATCTGAGTTACTGGCGAGGACATACTGGTGGCCGCATATGGCTCGTGATGTCGCAGAGTATGTTCGGGCATGTGTCTCTTGCGCCAAGAACAAGACTCCTCGGCAACGGCCAGCTGGTTTGCTTTATCCTCTGCCGGTGGCGGACAGGCCCTGGGAGATGGTCGAGATGGACTTTGTGGTGGGCTTACCCAAGTCTCGTAACTGCACCATTATCTGGGTGATCACCGACCATTTTTCCAAAATGGTGCACTTAGTGCCTCTTCCACGGCTACCTTCTGCACGGGCGTTGGCTGTCTTGTTCGTCAAGCATATCTTTCGCCTACACGGTATGCCAGACAAAATTGTTAGTGACCGTGGTCCCCAGTTTGCGTCTCGATTCTGGAGAGAGCTTTGTCGTCTACTCAGTATTGAGTTAAATCTCTCTTCGGCATATCATCCCGAGACGAATGGGTTGGTAGAGAGGGCCAACCAGACCTTGGTCACATATTTACGACATTTTGTTTCTGCCAGGCAGGATAACTGGGCATCCTTGCTACCGTGGGCAGAGTTTGCACTTAACAATGCCATAGCCGACTCCACCGGTCAGA